>NC_084837.1:12035649-12337765 GCF_033115175.1 Lepus europaeus
AAACTGCTGCTTGTGATGCCAGCATCCTGTGTCAGAGCCCTTGTTCAGTTCCCACTGCTCTCCTGATCCAGAGAAAGCAGCAGAAGATGGCCCAAGTCCTCGGACCCCCTGCCACCCACGTGTGAGACCCAGCTGGAGTTCCAGGCTCCTGGCTTCAGCCTGGCCCACCCTTGGCCATTGTGACCATTTGGAGAGTAAACCAGCAGGTGGAGGGTCTCTGTCTCTCTCTCTCTCTCTCTGTCTCTCTCTCTCCTTTCTCTACATTTCAATTAAATAAAACAAATCTTTTTTTTAAAAAATGGATGTATACTGGTAAATTTAAAATTTGAAGATGCTATGTTATACGTGCAAAGAGTGCTTATCCCGTATCAACACAATCAAGGAAGAGAAAAGTCGGAACTCCATACTGCATGTGGGAAGTGAGACGCCAGAACTTTGTAAGCACATCAGAAGCGAGGGCTCTGTCCCTCTTCCCCAAGGCTGCCCATCGGATGAGAGCTATGCAGCTCTGAGCTGTGTGACTCGCTGTGATGTCGCCGCACATTCGCTCCGGTCTGGAAACCCCCGAGACCCTCGCCTGCACAGGATTCTTCTGCTTCCATCTCGGGGACACCACCCCCAATCTGGCATGAATTTGCAACCAGCCTCTTGGAAAAGGCCGATCTAAACTATGAACACCCCATCAAACACACATGGGCAGAATTAGAAAAGGAAACATAATTCCCTCCGTGGAGCTCGCCTGGGAATAAGTTCAAGACACTTACGAGTTCCTTCTTCTTCATGCACTCCATGATAATTGCGAACAGCTGATGTGACTGGGTCTTGCTGTAATTAAACGTTTTCTGAATGGTGACCAGAAGCTGATCCCTGAGTGACTCATTTATTACCCTGTTCGACGGACGCGAGAGAACAAAACAACCCAGGTGAAGTCCATACGTGAATAAACCAGACATCTTGATGTGCACTTCGTATCTCCGATTTGAAACTTTGCTATTTGGAAAGTGTCCCAGCAGAGGAAATAAAGTGACCGCCATCGCAACTGTGTTCAGGATTAATCCCCGGAACCACAACCTTACAGGGAAAAATGGAATGGGAAGAGCGTTGCTCCCCGGGGAGAGAATTCCATCAGAAAGGACGAAGCTGCCCAGGTACTGCCCTGGGGACACGGGGCGCAGGTCCCACAGGTCCTCAGGGTTTACACCTGAGTGGATCGCTCCAGGTTTTCCCCTCGGCCTAACCAAGGAACACTTCCGAACCCACCCTGGGGCCCGTGCAGGAATCCTACCCTCCTTCTTCACTGTACTTGTGTGCAAAGGACAGAATGTCCGAGGCTCGTCCGCTGCCGTCACAGACCACCACGGGGACCGGAGGGTCTTCGCGCAGGTATTCCAAGACCACAGAGACCACGTTAGGGCCGCCTTCCACCACGAGGGCCACAACAGGCACACCCTGGCCCAGTCCTGCAACGCACAGCACATTCTGCGTTCAGCCCGGCGCGCAGCCTCCTCCCCACAACACTGTCGGCTTCTGCAGTACAGCGAAGAGCATGGGTGATGGGTGCGCCGCGTGGTGTTCTCGTTTGCCACGAGCTGGCCGTAAGTCAGGCACAGGGCGAATGCTTTTGCTCTTGTATTCAAAACAGATCTCAAAAAATCCTGAGCTTTCTGACTTGCACAGGGTTAAATTCCAAGTCCTACTCACCTGGCCTCACAGGCTCCTACTGTCAGAAACAGGCACACCTCCCTCAGGGTCCCGCCAAGGCCCTGAAATTGCCACTGTGGTGGCAGAGCCTCAAACAGCAATGCAGAGAAAGGGAGACACAGCCTCAAGAGCTCGGCTCAGCTCCTGGCCTCTCTTTATTTATTTATATTTTGACAGGCAGAGTTAGTGAGAGAGAGACAGAGAGAAAGGTCTTCCTTCCGTTGGTTCACCCCCCAAATGGCCGCTACGGCCGGTGCTGTGCCGATCCGAAGCCAGGAGCCAGGGGCTTCCTTCTGGTCTCCCATGCGGGTGCAGGGCCCAAGCATTTGGGCCGTCCTCCACTGCCTTCCTGGGCCACAGCAGAGAGCTGGACTGGAAGAGGAGCAACCGAGACAGAACCCGGTGCCCCAACCGGGACTAGAACCCGAGGTGCTGGCGCCGCAGGCGGAAGATTAGCCTAGTGAGCCGCAACGCCGGCCAAGCTCCTGGCCTCTCTTACAGTAACTGGGTGGCATCTGACCAATCTCCACACCTCTGAGTGCCTTTCAGGACCAACTGTAAGGGGTGAATAACCACGGTGCCTCCCTTTATCTCCCAAAGGAGACACTGATCTAAAATATAACAGTACTTTGCAAAGTTTATGTGGGAGACAAATAGGCCAGGTTGTTGCTGTTTCTGCTAGCAGTGCCTGAAATAAGGCGGTACAGACCAAGCATCCCTGCCTGGACATGGAGAGCATGTCAGATTTCCGATTTTCAGACCACTCCGTTCAACCTGTAAAGTCCACGCCAATATTCCAAATCCCAAATACCCTGAAATCTGAAATCCTTCTGGTGCCAAGCAATTTGGATAAGGGATACTCCACCCGCACGTTATCTTGAAGGTCAACGCCTGGTCTACTATCAGCCCCTAAGTTACTGAACCAGCAGGGTGAACCCTGGGAAGCAGAAGGTGGCAGGAGGACCCTGGGGAGGTGGGGTTCTGGAGTGGGAGTGAAGAAGCGGTGGGGACACATCTGAAGTGCCCAGCACGGTCTACAGACTCAGCCCTCAGTATCCATGGGGGATTTCCCCCAGAACTTCTTGTGGATACCAAAATATGCTAATGCTCAAATCCTGTTTGTAAAATAGTGCTGTTTTTTCATGTAACGTATGCAATTCTCTCTATCCTTCTCCTCCTCTTTAGCTCATTTACAGGACCTAACTCTTGTAAATGCTGTGTATGGAGCTCTTGCACTGTATTATTTCAAGAATAATGACAAGAAAAAAAAGTCTGCTCGTGTTCAGGACAGGTGCAATTTTTTCTGAATATTTTCAATCTGCAGTTGGTTGAATCTGCAGGTGCAGAACGTGAGTGGGGGTCCGTGGGGGTGACTGTCTTCCGAGTACGTTTCACAAGGCGTCTGTTAGTTGTGATGGGAATTCGTTGATCAACATTAACAAATGGCAAATAGGAGAAGTGTCCTTGGTCTCTGAGTTCTGAAGGGTTTCAGATAAAGTCTGCCAGCACAGGTTATGAGAAAATTTGAGAATATCAAGTGGGCGGATTTAGAGTTCCAGGTTTGCTTCCATGATGTGTTCCTGTAGGTAGGGACTCTTCACTATTTTGAACAACTTTGCTGTCTCCTACCCATAATTACAGGTGGGTTCATTTCAGCAAGCCATCATGGAGGGCCTGCTTTGTGCTGAGCCCTGACCAAGAGATACTGGAAAAGGGAGCACGAGGACCCCGACTTTGCCTGGGAGATCTCCCCACTAGGCCAGGCTTGCTGTTGTCGATCTCCACAGTGCAGTGGCCAAATCAGGCTGTGGACAGCTCGGTCTCCTAGGCTCAGGCTGGACTCCTGGAAGCTCCATGCTGTGCAGGGTGACGGCTGAGCACCCCTTTGCTGTCCCTGCCCTGCTCAGAACCCTAGGCAAAGGATGACAAAGGGAAGCCCACCAGTCACATGGCCAGGTGAAAACTTACAAGTCCAGGGAGAAATTAAAGCAGTGAGAACAAAGTGTGTGTGTGTGTGTGCGCGCATGTATCAGTTATCAACCAGTGTATCTCTCTTGATCTGATTCTCAGATACCCACAATAGTTCTTTGCGGTAGGACATTCCCAGTCTATCCACTCGTGTGTGTCACAGGTGATTAAATTGTGCTCTGTCATGACGATTTTCCAGCTCTAGAGTGTCTTTCACAAAAATCTCTCCAGTAATAGTAAAAGCAAAGTGTCAGTTAACTATTGTTTGGCTGTAAGAACAGGTGGAGTATGAACACTCCCCCTCTCAGCTGTGCCCCTGGACCAGCAGGGACGAGGCCCTCCCAGGAGCAGGTTGGCCCCGACAACACTCTCCAGAAGTTTCCTCACTGGACCATTCTGGTCTGAATGACCCAGAGCTACAGAGATATCTAACGACTGAATTACAATTGTCAGTTGATAGGAGGAATCATACTAATTCTCTCAGTGAAAAACTTGTTTCCTATTAAAACATTTAAAGGTAATGGCAGTAGAGGGAACAAGAACCGGCAGACAACATTGGGGGGGGGGGCACCACATCACCATGGCAACCATTGCAGGGCTGTTTCTTGCACCCACTTGTTAACTTGGGGAAAACATCACAGCACAGGTCAGTGAATGAAGTTTAGCAGGTAGCTAAGGTAAACCATTTAAGCAAGTCGTTTTCTGTTGATCTACTCATCATTGACTTTAAAACTGCGCCACTCTTGGGCGATTTCCCTCCCAACCTAGAGTTCAGGATGGAGGCACCAGTCCCGCGGCAGAGCCCACGGCCTGAGCCAGAACTTACTTGTGTTGATCTTCTGCAGAGAGATGTGCTTCTCCAGCTGCCTTCGCAGCTTCACCTCGGCGCCGTATTTGCCCAGGGTGCCGTTGTCGGCCAGGATAAAGTGTGTATGGGAGTTGTTGAGCACAGAGAGCTTACTTAGAGGGTTGGACATGGTCTGATACACTCTCGTTACCTGACAAAATGCACAACACAAATCAGAGCTGCACAGCTTAGATACTGAGACCAGCAGGGGAGCAAGTGGACTCTGTCTGAGGGAGCTTCCGAGAGTTGGTGGGAAACGGAATTGAAAGATAAAGCTTGTTTGGGTGCAAGGGATTTTGAAATCAATGCCTAGTTTTTTCATAATGCATTTTCCACGAGCATTCTGAAAGCTCCTCATAGATAATGGCTTCATTTAGAGCTACTCTCACTTCTCCATCTTTCCTATTAAAGGCCCTTTCCCCCGGCTGCTATGTTAAAATGTACAAAAACATATTTAGATAATGACAACCCAGGAATTTCACTCTTGGATTTTATCACAGAGCATTGAAACTTGTGGTAATGCAGAATCCTGTACACTTGTGTCTATGACAATTTTTTTGTGATAGAAAAATGGTAGATAACCCAGATGGCCTCAATGCGTAAATGGCTAAGCAGCCAGTGGTATAGCTGTACCATGGGAAGCCGCTCAGCAGTGGGAAGGAAGGGACATCAACACACATGACAACTGTGCAGAGGCTCATGTGGCGTGGAAACAGCCAGTCCCTGAAGGTCATACACACGGAGTGATCCTGTTGCTATATTATTTTTGCGACGATAAAATTGTAGAGATGTGAGGCAGATGAGTGTCTGCTGAGGGTTCAGAGGGAATTAGGCATAGTGATGAAAGGGCACGGGAGGGAGCCTTGTGCTGATGGAGATGTTCTGCCCTTGGCTGTACTGATGTCCACATCCCAGCTGTGATATCCTACTGTCACTATGTAAGACGGTATCGTTCCGGGAACAGGTGAAGGGGATAGGGGGGCTCTCTTCATTACTTCTTACTTCTGCACGCGATTCTACAATGATCTCAAAATAAAGACTTTCGTTTGAACAAACCGAGAGTTTCTTTAGAGAAAACACTTACATCCTTTCCAACCAGGTCTTCCTTATTCTCCACCATGCCCCAGGGAGCGATTCCTATGGCACAAACCCGGCCTCTGGATTTGGAGGAGTGGTCTTTCAAGGCATCCCCCACGTGGCTGATGACACCTGCGAGCAGCCAGGAGTCTTACTTTAGCACTCTACTTCCCATCATGCCCATCACACCACACTCATGAACATTAGGGACAGCTGCTCAGAGACCATGTATCCCTTCTGGAACAGGGATGGGGCACATCCACCTTCATCACGAAAAGGAAGTTCCCTAAAAGCCCGAGTTCATAATCATCAAGACTCTCGCCTTAGCTCCTTAAAAGGGGAAAACAAGCACAGAAATCAGAGCAGAGGCTGCCTTTTCAAGCTTTCATGACCTTGAGATGGAAGTCACTGGGGTCGCTTTGGGGGTCCCTGGCTGCATTCGGCTGGAGTTGACAATCAGACTGCCCGGCACGATCCTTACCCTCTCCTTGCCTCAGTTTCCTCTCCCGACAACGGGGAAAGATTGTCAAGAGGGTCAGTGAAGATGACATCACGCAGGGCTCAGAGACTGCCCTGTGGCAGGTGACCCAGAGCCGTTTGTCGTCATCACTGGTGTTATTATACTTGCTGTTTAAACAACATGAATCACACTCTAAAACAAATTACTGAAAAAAATCTCACTTTGCCGTAGGATCAGGAGTTCTGAGTGTGTCCATTCCCAGTGAGGGCAGGGGTCTGCTCTTACCGGTGCTGACGCCCCCCGTGAAGATCCAGGCCCCCGTGGTCATGGCTGCCTTGATCAGGCCTTTCCCAAAGACCTGCTTCAGCTTGGGCTGCATCTCAAAGTTCTGCAGGCCTCCATGCACGGATATTAAGAGCTTGGGGAGTTCCAGCTGCCAGTCTTTCACCATGAGATGAAGCAGAGCATCTGGTTTGGTGTCATAGGATACCCGGATATACTGCAAAGGAATGGGCGATGCTCAACGCCTGTTCTTGGTTTTGCTTCTTGTGGTAAAAGGAAGACAGGCTTTCACTCAGGTCCAAGCAAGAACTATCTGCCCTCTCCCTCCGCGTCCTGAGGCCCTCTGTGGAAGACTTAGGCCAACGGACTATAGGGAAATAGAGGAAGATTTAGCAAATAAAAATATAGGATGCCCAGTGCAATGGTCAAAAGGCATTCCCCAACATTTGCATGTTGAAACTGAATCACTAACACATGTGGATTAAGATGTGGACCTCTGAGCAGTCATTAGGCTATGAAGGCCCAAATCAATGGGATTGGTGCCCTAAAAAAATAGGCCCATGGAAGCCTACCACATACAAATGCAACAAGAAGGCGTCATCTATGAGCAGGAGGCCGCCCTCACCAGACGCCTGCTCTGCCGAGGACTTGATCCTGGACTTCCAGGTTCCAGAACTGTAAGCAATACAATTTCTGTTGTTCATAAATTACCCATGCTAAGTGTGTAGTTACAGCAGCCAAGTAGACAAAGACACCAGGAAACTTTGACTTTTAGATGAACAATGACAAGCGTTTTAGTACAATATTTTTACTAAATGCAGTAAGTCACATGTTTGAGACATACTTGTACTAAAACAATCTTCCATTATCTGTCTGAAATTCAAACATAATGAGGTGTCCTGTATTTCGTCTGGCAATCCTAACCTTGGAGAAATCAACTCCAAAGTTGGCTCAGCTGGAGCAACGGCCTAAGAAGTTGGACAACGTCGCTGATGAGTGAGTGGGGAAGAGAATCATGGGCCCAGATCTGGACTTGGCCTTCTCCCTAAGCAACAGAGACTAATGTTCACAGGGCTTGGTCCCTGTGAATCTCTCTCCTGTGTCCATGCCATATGGGGGGTGGAGAGGGGTGCCGTTCCGGATGACGATATATTGTGGCATTTGGAGTACAACTGAATTTTCTTTTAGCAGTGATACTGGGCCAATTAAATAAACTACCAACATGGTCGGATGGGTGTGTGGGCGTATTCTTCAGAAGCAGCTGAAGGGGATCACAGCGCTGAAGCCTCCCCTCTCTGGCAGGCTCACCAGGAAGGCCACTCCCTGTCTACATGCAAATATGGGAGACCTTCATGTTTTTCAGGCCAGCTGAGTACAAGCCCAGGGACCCTGTGGACAGACTCCAGGGGAAAATACAAGAGAATTTCAACACATCTAACAGGGGTTGCATGGTCACAGTTATTTATTTACTTTTTCAAAAAAAGGAATTTCTTATCACTGGAGATGGAGCAATGGGGTGTTTGCTAGGTTGTAAGGCTGGGTTACAGCATAGTTTGCAGGTTTTTGGCTTTGGTATGGATTTTTGGGATACTATGTTTCACAATGGAGGCCAGTATCCAAATTCCATGGCTCAAAAGCCACGCGCACAGATAAATAAATCTCTTGGATTTACAACGAAATATCTAGGAAGACTGAGCACAACTTTGAAGAAGGTCCAGGTGTCTGCAGGCTGGGGGACTGTACCCTGGTGAAGGCTGGGATCCCCACAATGCTGTGTCCAAATACCCTTCTCACCATGGCTTTGTTGGAGTATCCGCCACCCTGGAATTCCAGAATTCCATAGGAATCTGTTGGGTAGCTCTGGGTATGTTTGCTGACAGCCCACTTCTCGGGCTGAGTGTCCACCTGTTTTTGCTCCTCTCCATTTTTGCTGGGTGTTGCGCCTGGCAGAGGGGGAATATGCTGGTTGATGAGCTGTCCACAGCAACACCTGGAAACAAAGGCAAAGCAAGTCTCTCTGGAACGTTTTCCTCCTTCCCCTCCGTCAGCACCAATGAGTATGCTGAACAGGTGAGTTGGTTGGGTTCAAACAGGGGCTTACTCACAAACACCTTAGCTACCCAATGTCAATAGGGACAGAAATGCCCCTTAGGATGGCCTTTCTTAAGGCCATTCTGTTTATGTCCCAGTCTACTTACAATGCACTGGATAGTCGCCCTTCTCTACCCAACACATCTGAACTCTTTTCAATGTCTTGGCAACATCACTATGACATCCATTACTGAACACCCTCTGACAAAGGAATTGTATACTCAGAACATACTGCTGACCTCCCAGGAGTCGTCAGGACTGTCAAACTCCTCCAAAACTCCTTTACCAAGCAGCATTAAAAGTGTATTTTAAATCTGCTTGAGAAGCTGGCCCACTGGGCCATAACCTAAGCAGCTTCTTGTTTGCACAGTGCCTCCCCCGGAACCTGGCCAGCCTCTCGTGCTCTCTTGGAGCTCTCTCTCTCTGGTATTCTCTGTGCACGTTCCTTGGTCTCGTGCCAGCTCCCTCTCCTAGCAGGCCTAGGGTTTCATTTGTCACCCAGTCACTTTTGGCTGCCACACTTTTGAGGGGGTTGGGTCCAGCCAACACTTGAAACATCTGCTGGGAAGAACAGCAGTAGCCTGGAGCAATGACTTGGTGCAGATGGGATCCAGGGCCCAGTGACATGGGAGAGCTGGGGGGTGGGAGGAGGTCTGTTTTTGGCCCCAGAGGACCTGCGTGGGTGGTCATGCACACCAGCAAGTTGTGGGGGTGGGGGT
The DNA here is from genome assembly GCF_033115175.1 of Lepus europaeus. Classification (NCBI taxonomy): domain Eukaryota; kingdom Metazoa; phylum Chordata; class Mammalia; order Lagomorpha; family Leporidae; genus Lepus; species Lepus europaeus. The sequence continues at coordinate 12,044,795 of NC_084837.1, forward strand.
GGCGCTGGAGAATGAGAGAGCTGAGGGCAAAATTGGCCTGAGGCTAAAGAGGATATTTGTACTCAGGCAAAGGTGAGTGAGTATGTGCATGTGTGTGGCAGATGCGTGTGTGTGTGTGTGTGTGTGGCAGATGTGTGTGCAAGTGTGTAGGGGCCTTGCCAGGGGCTGGCTGTGCCTCCATTCTCTTTCCATTTCTGGCTACTTTTTGGTTTTCTTTCTCTCTCCCTCCCCTTTGTCTTTATTAAGACAAAGCTTTATTGAGGTATAATTCACATACCACAGAACTGACCCATTTTCAGCGTACCATTTGATGGTTTGTACATTGACATACATGTACAATCATCACTATAATCGATTTTAGAACACTTTTTGGGCTGACGTTAACAGCAGTGGGTTAACCTGCTGCTTACAACTTTGAGTCCTTGCTATTCTGCTTCCCATCCAGCCCCTGCTAACGAGTCTGGGAAAGTAGCAGTGATAGTCCAAGGCCCCTGGGCCCCTGACACCCACCTCGGAGACCTGGATGAAGTTCCAGGCTTCAGGCTTCAGCCTGGCCCAGCCAGGAGAGGGAACCAGGGGGCAGAAGACCCCCCGACCCCGCGCCTTTCAAAGTAATTTTAAAAACTCAAATTGTTAAAAAAAATTTTTTTAGAACACTTTCATCACCAGAAAAGAAATTTTGCACACTTGGTCTCTCAGCCTCCTATTGCCCATCTACAGGTGCATTAACCAGCCATCAGTGACCACAAATCCACTTCCTGTCTCTTGGATCTCCCTGCTCTAGATATTTCACACAAATAGAGTCCTTCACCGTGGTCTTTTGTGACTGGCTTCTTTCACTGGCTGCATTTTCAGGGTTCATCCATGCTGCAGCACACGTCAGTACTTCCTTCTCTCTTATGGTTGAATAACATCCCAGTATATAGATGGATAAACATCCATCTCATTTCATGCACATTTGGGTTGTTAGCACCTTTTGGCTACCATGAGCATTGCTGTTACGAATATTTGTGGAGTGGAAGTTTTTGCATAGACGTGTGTTTTCATTTCTCTTGGGTCTACACCTAGGAGTGGAACTGCTGTGTCATGTGGTTACTCTGCGTTTCATCAGCTGAGCAACCCCAGGACTGGTTTCCAGGGTGACTGTGCTAGGGACACTCTGATTTCTCCAGGGCCTCCCGGACATTTGTCATTATCTCACATCATGATTCTAATCACCCACCTGGATGTGAAGTGGCAGTTTCGATTTACATGTCCTTGTGTTTGTTGGCTATTTGCATAAATTCCTTGGATAAATGCCTATTTTAAAACCTTTGACCATTTTAAAGCCTGAGTTATCTTTCTTTCCTTTTTCTTTTGGGATAGTGAGAGTTCTTTGATGTTCTGGGTCCAAGCCCCTTATCAGATGCATGATTTCTCCCGGTTCTCTTTTTACTTTCTTAATGGTCCCTTGAAACACAAATGTGTTTAATTTTGATAAAGTCCAAATCATTTTTTTTCTTTTGTTGCTCATGTTTTTGGTATTATATCTCAGAATCACTTGTCAAATCCCAGGTCATGAAAACTTATTCCTATGTTTTCATCTAAGAGTTTTATAGTTTTAACTCTTAAATGTAGGTGTTTGGTCCACTTCGAGTTAATTTTTACAGGTAGTATAAAAATGGTCCAAATCCATTCTTTTGCATGTAGCAATACTCTTGTTCCAGCACCATTTGTTGAAAGATAATTGGCTGGCACCGCAGCTCGCTGGGCTAATCCTCCTCCTGCGGTGCCGGCACCTCGGGTTCTAGTCCTGGTTGGGGCGCCAGTTCTGTCCCGGTTGCTCCTCTTCCAGTCCAGCTCTCTGCTGTGGCCCGGGAAGGCAGTGGAGGATGGCCCAAGTGCTTGGGCCCTGCACCCGCATGGGAGACCAGGAGGAAGCACCTGGCTCCTGGCTTCAGATCAGTGCAGCGCTGCCCATAGCGACCATTTGGGGGGGTGAACCAACAGAAGGAAGACCTTTCTCTCTGTCTCTCTCTCACTGTCTATAACTCTGTCAAATAAATTTTGTATGTGTGTGTGTGTTGACAGGCAGAATTAGACAGTGAGAGAGAGACAGACAGAGAGAAAGGTCTTCCTATCCATTGGTTCACCCCCCCAAATGGCCGCTACGGCCAGTGCTGCGCCGATCCGATCCGAAGCCAGGAGCCAGGTTCTTCTCCTGGTCTCCCACGCGGGTGCAGGGCCCAAGGACCTGGGCCATCCTCCACTGCCTTCCCAGGCAACAGCAGAGAGCTGGACAGGAAGAGGAGCAACTGGGACAGCACTGGCGCCCCAATGGGACTAGAACCCAGCGTGCCGGTGCCGCAGGCGGAGGATTAGCCCAGTGAGCTGCGGCACCGGCCGTCAAATAAATTTTTAAAAAAAGACTTATTTTATGTATTTAAAAGATAGAGTTACACAGAAAGGGGGGAAAGAAACGAAACGAGAGGGAAGGGGAGGGGAGAGGGAAGGGGAGGGGAGGGGAGGGGAGAGGAAAGATATCTTACATCTACTGTTTCACTCTCCAAATGGCTGCAATGGCTGGGGCTGGGCCAGGCCAAAGCCAGGAGCCTGGTACTCCATCCAGGTCTCCCAAGTGGGTGGCAGGGGCCCAAGCACTTGAGTATCCTCTGTTACTTCCAGGGGCATTAGCAGGGAGCTGAGGCAGAAGTGGAGCAGCTGGGACTTCTTCCGGCTGGTGCTCATATGGGACGTCGGTGTCACAGGCAGGCAGGGGATTAACCTGCTTGCTAACTGCTTGCGTCATGGCCTGGCCCCTGGCACTGTGTATTTGTTCTTGAATCCTTTTGTTAGTTTGTGTCTTTCCAGGAACTTTCCTGTTTCATCTAAGCTTGTTGGTGTACAAACTATAGTTTCTTCTATATTTTATACTATTTCTATAAGATTGGAAGTGATGCCCCCTTGTTCATTTCTGATTCTGGTCATTTGAGTTTTCTCCCATTTTTCTTCATCAGATAAAGATTAGTTGCTTGGTTGATCTTTCCCAGGATCATCTTTCCCTTTCATTGACTTTCTCTGTTGTTCTTTCTCATTTATTTCCGTTTCCATCATTAACTTCCTTCTAGCTGCTTTAGATGGAGTTTCTCCTCCTTCTTCCAGTGTCTTGGAGTAGAAGGTTAGATTAATTATTTAAGATATTTCTTTCTGGCCGGCGCCGCGGCTCACTAGGCTAATCTTCTGCCTGCGGCGCTGGCACACCAGGTTCTAGTCCCGGTCGGGGCACCGATTCTGTCCTGGTTGCCCCTCTTCCAGGCCAGCTCTCAGCTGTGGCCAGGGAGTGCAGTGGAGGATGGCCCAAGTGCTTGGGCCCTGCACCCCATGGGAGACCAGGAGAAGCACCTGGCTCCTGCCTTCGGATCAGCGCGGTGCGCCAGCCGCAGCACGCCAGCCGCGGCGACCATTGGAGGGTGAACCAACGGCAAAAAGGAAGACCTTTCTCTCTGTCTCTCTCTCTCACTGTCCACTCTGCCTGTCAAAAAAATTAAAAAAAAAATTTCTTTCTTTCTGATATGGCATTTTTCAAGTATAAATTTTCCTCCCAGGGGCCGGCCTTGTGGAATAGCCGGTACAGCCACTGCCTGCAGCGCCGGCATCCCTCGTAAGCACCAGTTCAATTCCCAGCTGCTCCACTTCTGATCCAGCTCCCTGCTAAGAGTCTGTACACATGAAGTCCACGAAGATGTTGGGTGAACGTATCAATAAATCAATCAGCCTCGAGGTTCTTTCCCCTCGGTGATGCCAACTTTCAGCCGGGTTTACTTCCAGTTGCTCACGTGACTTTAGAAGTCTCTCTGTTGATGGGTAACAGATGTATTTTCATACAGGGGATTGAATAGTTGCAGTTTTGTGCACACGTCAAGCCCTTTAAGGAGGCTGTATCGGGTTCACCTAGTCTGAGATCTTGCCTGTGGTGGAAAGTCTAACTTCATCATGAGAGTCTGTGGAGGAGGCCTGGCTGATAGGTCCTGGAAATCCATCCACAGCTCTCAGCATCCCCGTCACACTCAGGCTAAGAGCATGCTGTGGGTGCCTCTGGTTATGAGGGCCACGTCTGGGTGAGGGGCAGACAGAACCTCTTTTCCAGGGCTCCTGGCATCTTCCCAGAAGAGCCCAGTCAGTCCTGGTTAATGAGTCACCAGAGGAATAGACTCTGGCCGCCCCCCTTGGCTCTGCTCCTCTCATCCCCCACAAACACTAGAGGACCTGTTGCCAGGCAACGGGTACACAAGCACTGGTTTGGAGAATGTCTTCATTTTGAGGCTTCCAGCTTACCTGTTAGGGTCTTTTGTGCTGGGAATTACAAAGATACATTCCCGTTTGCAAAAGGTTTTCTCTATCCAAGCTTTCTGGCCCTGGAAGAGAAAGAAACAGAAATTAGACTGATCTGCTCCCAAGCCGCCACCTGAATTCATGATTTTGCTTGTAGAAAATGCGCATGACTTGGAAGTATGTATTCATGGTTCCCATTTGGTGAATCCTAATTCACCTTCTGGACAACAGGTGAAGAACCAAAGTGACTCCATTTTAAAACAATAAAAAAAAGCAGCCTCTGTTTCCCATAGCAGACCCGACTCCTTGTAAAAGCAGGTATTCAGGCATTCCGGAGATGTCAAAGCTCACCAGGGACAGTTAGCTTGGGAGACCAAGGACAGCACAGTAGAGATTGCTAAACAAAGTAACTCCCTGTGCCCAGAGGTCCCGTGCTGTAAGCTCCGCTGTTAACTCCCTGTACCCAGAGCTCCCGTGCTGTAAGCTCCGCTGTTAACTCCCTGTACCCAGAGCTCCCATGCTGTATGTAACTCTTTTTTCCTGCTGATGTAGCCCTTTTTTCCTTTAAAAACTCTCCCTAACAAAGACCGGGGCCTCACTCCTTCCTCCGCTGTGCCGGTTGGTTGGATGGGGTCCCTGTGGCGGCTTGTACTCCCGAATAAACCTTGCTTTTGTAGTTCCGTGTGATCGACTCTCTGGGGGTCTCTGTGGAGATCTAACGATCTGGGCACAACATATTTTTTGGTGCCCAACACAGGCACTGAGGGGGTGGGGCAGCTTGAGGAGGCCTCCAGGGCAGAGGGAGGCAGCAAGACAAGTCCCTACCGAGGCCCCAGTCCTGGCTGGACTGCCCCTGCAAGCTTCCTCCTAGGGGTCATCATGTCCTAGGCCACGAGGAACACCCTCACCAAAGCAGGGGCCTCAGGCCCAGAGGGGGAAGTGACCGGCTGCATCAGAAGGGGCCTGTGGCTCTTGCCGCCCAGAATTGAGGGAGCCAGCAGGCATGAGGGGACAGAGCCCTTCCAGAACAGGACAGGTCCTACGCTGGCACAGCTCATGGGAGGTGGGGGAAGCCGGAGTCTGCCTTGCTGGGGAGTCTGCCCTGCCCTCCGTCTCCCCATGGCCTGGCTCACTGTGCACCTGCAGTGCTGGGGATGGGTGACATGTGCACTTACATGATGAGTTTGGGTGTATGTGCGGTATGTGTCATGTATGTATGGTGTGTGAGTATAAAGTATGTGGTGGGAGTGCATGTGAATGGATGTGTGTGTGTGTCCATGGTGCATGTGTTATGTTTGATGTGAGCATGCGCTATGTGTCATGGATGTATAGTGTGTGAGTACAGAGGTTGTAGGAGAGTGTGTGTGCAGTATGTGTGTATGGTGTGTGTGTCTGTGGTACATGTGTCATGTGTTGATGTGAGCATGTGGTATATGTCATGTATGTATGGTGTGTGAGTATAGGGTGTGTGGTGGGAATGCATGTGAATGGGTGTGTGGGGTGTGTGTGTATGGTATGTGTGTCTGTGGTATATGTGCCATGTGTTGATGTGAGCACGTGGTATGTGTCATGTATGTATGGTGTGTGAGTTTAGGGTGTGTGGTGGGAATGCGTGTGAATGGGTGTGTGTGCAGTGCGTGTGTGTGTGTCTGTGGTGCATGTTTCATGTGTCAATGTGAGCGTGTGGTATGTGCCATGTATGTTGCATGGGCATGCTGGATGACGTGTAGTGTATGTGCCTGTATGTGCCTGTGGCACTGTGTGCCTGTCTCTGGCAGGCACTGGGAAACCAGGCAACTTAGCCTGTGAAAAACAGATCTCAGAAAGGGGCCAGGACTCCCCTTTCCCACAGTCTCCATGTGGGGCACCACGGTGTGACCTATGACCCTGGCGTGACCTGTGACCCTGGCGTGACCAGGGTGCTGCCCCCACCCGCGCTGTGCAACTCCCTTGTCTCTGACGGTTTCCCCTCAGAGGGCTGCAGTGGTGGCCCAGTGTCACCGGCGCTCTCCTCAGTGAGAGCCTCAAGTCCCGGAGAAGAGGAAGTACTTCCTGGGGAGGGCTCCCCTGATTGACAGGTAGGTGAACACAGCGACACAGAGCGAAGGAGCTGTGGCTTCCAGCTCATGAACTTAACATTATCTAAGATTTCCCACATCGCCCTGAGTTCTGGCCCCTGCCCCAGAGGCAGAGACAGGACTCTGGAGACAGCAAGCCCAGCCTTTCCGGGGCGATCCCAGAGCCGTTGATCACTTAGCTTCCTTTGTGAATCATGGGAGTGATTGCAATCCAAAGCCTTCCCCAGGGGCCCTCATAAAGCAACATCGCACACTCTTCTCTCCAAACGGTTCGGGGCTGGCCGGCAGACTGCACGGCTGGCTGCCCAGAGCAGCGTGTTTGTGCTAATGAGAGGCGAGCAGACAGCCGCAGCTCCCAGGAGAAGGCACAGAGCAGCCTCTGAAGCCGCCTGCCCCAGCCCTTCGGACCTGCAAGGTTGGAACAATCGGGTGCAAAACAGCAAGGCCGAGCGCTGCCTGTCTGGGGAGAAATGAGCCTTTCCCTTTTGCCTTTCATGCCTCACTTGCCGGAGACGCTGGGCGAGCACACGCATGCCTCTTTTTAACCACAGGGGTCACGGTATTTGCACTGGATGCCAACTAAAGACAACAAGACTGAACTCCCCTGAGTAGGTTACTTTTTCACAGAAGACACGGAACAGCAATTCTGAGACTGCTTCTTGGGATCCTGGGACTGAACAAATAAATCAAGGCACTAAGGGGAACTGGAGCTGCGTTTCTCGCTGTTGGAGAAGGGAGTGGGGAAGGTTAGAACGAACCCGGTAGCACCGAAGTGAAAGTTATTGGTGTGAACTCAGGGTCTGTAATGCACCAAGATGGATATAGCCACAGACGTGGCTGCAAGTGTGATCCCTCTTTAACCAGCACACACACAGACGCCAGGTGTGCACCTGTAGTTAGAAACATTGCATTCGCTTTCTATCGCTTAGCCTAACAAACTGCCCCCCCAAACGTGGCGGCTTGCAACAGCTCCTGTTATTATCTCACAACTTCTGTGAATCAGAGATGTATGCGGCTTAGCTGGGTGCTTCTGACGTGGGGGGGGGGGGGGTCTCACGAGGACTCGCGCAAACTGTGTGTGGGGGCTGGGGAGGATCCATCGCCAAATTCCCGTGCTGGCCTCAGGCCTCGTCCGTCCCTTGCCACGTGAGCCTCTTCACACAGCAGCACCCACTTCAGAAGCTGAACTCCACTGGGGGAGCAAACGCTAGAGGACATGCAAGACAGAAGCAGGGTCTCCACCTAGCATCTGCGGTGGTAGCCCATCACCCCTGGAAGTGAATCGCTCCTCCCCGGCACTCCATGGGGGAAGGGCTACAGAAACCATGACAATCAGGAGTCAGTCCGCCTACCACTCACACACTGGCGGTCCCCACGGAAAGGGCCGAGCCCCAGTGCCACCCCACCGCAGTGAGCAAACCTAGTGCCCAAACACTGCTTTCTAAATGCCATTCTCCACTGAAAGCAGTCAAAGCTTCTAGCAGAAATGAGTCAGTTCAGGTCTGGGGCAGAGAATTCAAGAGCCTGGGACATTTTGTGCCAGCAAGCTAGGAAGTATTTACTTTTAACACAGGAACACGCCAAAAGAACACAGAAGCCAGTGCCGAGGGCTCCTACTGGCTTGTCTGGGATTATCTGAGCACGCAAATGAATGGTTGCCACAAAGGATGATAACTCTTACTTATTAAGGACCCGAGTCCACAGTGGTACAAATACAGACATAAATAGACACACACACACACAAAAAATAGACACACAGGCAGATGGAGAAGCTCTTTCTTCCCGCGGGAAGTCCCCTGATCCATGGAGAAGGAACGATGGAATCAGAGGAACCCGAGAATCACTGTTTGGCAATCATCAAAAATCATCAAAATCATCAAAAATCTTGGATGAATGCGAAAATTAGTGAGCAACAGGGCATTTCCGTCATCTCAAAACATCACCCACCATTTATGAAAATTCGTGACCGGACAGTGGGGAAATCCGGTGAGCGCCACCTAACACAAAGTGTGCATCCCCAGGAATGGAACCCCGTTCCCACCAGGCTCCTGATGAAAGACTCCGAGAACAAAATGCTAACCCGAATCTGGCCGGGAGGAAGCACGGGGCAACCCGAACGGAGACGCAGCCTAGAAAACACGACCCGGCCCTTCAAGGACACCAAGCCCACCAAGGCAAGGAAAGACTAGGAACCAAGGAAGAGGCACGATCCTGCAGCTCGGGGTCCACGGCCGCCTCCCTCCCTAGGCCCTGCCCTCCCCTCCAGGCCCTGCCCCCACTCTATCTAGACCCCGCCCACCCTTTCTAGGCTCCACCCCTATCCATCTCTGGGCCAGGTCTTCTCAGCTCCACCCCTTGCTTCCCCTCTTTACCCTGCCCTCTAGGCCCCACCCTTCCCCGCCCTAGACTCCGCCCATCGCTAGCTGGCTCCACCCTCTCTAGGCCCCGCCCCACTCTAGCTGGACCCCTCCCCCTTGGCCCCGCCTGCCTCTCTAGGCTCCACCCCCATTCGTCTCTGGGCCTGGCTTCTCAGCTCCACCCCATGCTGTCTCTCCTTACCCGGCCCCTTCAGGCCCCGCCTCCTTTGTCCCTTTCGTCCCCTCCAGGAAGGACGCGGTGAAAGCTGGGCCGGTCCAGTGTGGGAAGTCAGAGAACAGAGCAGCCCCACGCTGCCCGGGTCCACGCTGCCCGGGTCCTCGCTGCCCGGATCCATGCTGCCGGGTCCATGCTGCCCGGCTCGGGGCCGCGGTCTTAGGAGGGGAAGCGCCGCCCACGCTACAGGACTTGGCCTGGCTGCGGCCGAAGCAGCATGGGCTCCCCTTTAGGAATAGGTGTGTCCTGCCAGGGGTGCGCCTGGACGCTGCGGTCGCGGGGCTGGCCCCCTGGCCCTCGTTGTGCCTGGAGAAGGAGGGCTTTCCAGGGTGCGTGCCAGCCTCATCACCGCCGTGAAAACACCGCAGGTGACCGCACACCTTCCCCAGGGGACACAGTGCTTGGCTTTGGAAGTGACCTTTAGGCTCTTAGAGCTAAGGACAGCAGTTCGGGGCTGCCCGTCAGGAATGTTCTGGAGCCTAGGGGGAGTAAACAGAGGGGTAATGGCCACTCTGCCTGTTACGGAGGCCAGAGGCATGGATCATGCCCTCACTTTGTTCCCCTCTTCAGGAAGGCCCCGGGCGGCTCATCTCACCCCAACCCCACACCTAACACACACACACACACACACACACCGTCCCCACAAAACGCAGGGAGCAGCAGCAGCGTCCAGGGCTCTGTGTAATCTGGGCCCTCCGGAGTGCCTGGCAGAGAGGCCCTGTTCTGTGTTGTTTGGCGACTACACAAACGAACGCTGGCAATGCCTGGCTCGCTCCTCACCAGCACGGTGGGCGGCGGCCTCCCCTCTGCAGTCCAGAAGGGTGCGTGTCCAGACAGGAGCAAACCGAGGTGACCCTAGGGGCGTGCCCACTCCTGGCACTGCTCAGAACAAAGGTGCCGGGGGTGGCGGCCCCTAGTCAGACACTCCTCGCATGTGGAGTGCTGCCAAGGTTGCAGCAAAACCACACAATCTTTGAGCCGAACCACCTGACTCCTCATAGGTCCGTCATGGTTCCAGTGTGACAGTGACCACCCCAGGAGAGACCCGAGAACGGGTGGTGGTGGAGTGTGGGGTCCCATGGCTCGGTCACAGAGCCTTCCGAGTCCCACACTGCCTGGATACCGCCCAACTTGTGTGAAAGACGCATATGTCAGAAATGGCTGTCTTGATGTCAAATCCACACTGCGGGAGTGCCGGCACCCACTGGGAATTCTGGGTGCAGGGCCCGTGAGGTCCTCCTGGGGTCACCATGCCGCCAGGCCCTCCGAGCTGCAATTGGCTCATCTCTGAAATGGAAACGACCCCCTGTGGCTTTGCACCTCCGCTGGGATCACATTTTGCACAGTACTTGGGAGGGACTGGGTTTAATCCTGGTCACTCCTACACAACACCTCTGCCGAGGACCACCATCCCTGGGTGTGGGGGGGTGTCACAGGGAGACCTTGGGAAGAAAGTTATAGAGTGGCTGGCGTTGTGGTGCAGTGGGTTAACGCCCTGGCCTGAAGTGCCAGCATCCCATATGGGCACTGGTTCGAGTCCTGGCTGTTCCACTTCCAATCCAGTTCTCTACTATGGCCTGGGAAAGCAGTAGAAGATGGCCCAAGTCCTTGGGCCCCTGCTCCATGTGGGAGATCTGGAAGAAGCTCCTGGCTCCTGGCTTCAGCTCTGCTCAGCTCGGCTCCGGCCGTTGTGGCCATCTGGGGAGTGAACCAGCAGATGGAAGACCTCTCTCTCTCTCTACCTCTCTCTGTGTAACTCTGACTTTCAAATAAATTAATTAAAAAAAAAAGTCATAGAGAGCACTGGAAACTACTGCACCACTTTGGTAACTATGTTTTAAATGCTTATGTACTTATTTTAAAAACTTGAAAAGCAGAGTGAGGAGAGAGAGAGAGAATGAATCTTCCTTGTAGTGGCTCAGTCCCGAAATGCCTGCAACAGCCAGGGCTGGCCCAGGCCAAAGCCAGGAGCCAGGAGCTCCGTCCAGGTCTCCCGCGTGGTGGCAGGGGCCCAAGTAGTTGGGTCATCATCCATTGCCTTCCCAGGTGCACTAGCAGGGAGCTGGATTGGAAACGAAGTAGCTGGGACTACTTGGGGTCACCCCAAGAAGGCCAGGGAGGGCACAGTGACAAGACGGGGTGCTGGGGAGGCTGCAGAGCCCATGTGTGGCAGTGGGAGACGCCGAGGGAAGTGGTTCTGAACTCAGGAGCTGGCTCGCCGCTGGGCGGGCGAGTCTGTTTACTAACTGACCATGTGTCTTGGGCCAAAATTAACAGCAAAGCCCGCAGTGAAATGAGGGATGTGTGGCCCAGTTTAGCTGGAGAAACCGCTCGTTTCATGTGTATATTTAGAGCACATGACTCAAGCTCTCAGCCCATGGCTGCGTGTGGCCCACACGTGGGCTTGGCCTGACCCTCATAAAGTACAATTCACTGCCGTTATTTAACCAAGAGCGAGATTACTACTCTTGGCTTTACTTGAACTCCCTCCGGACGTGGAGCCGCCGCGTCCCCTGCAAAACTGCAGATGGCTCTGGGTCCCTCACCTGCACCCTTGGCCCCATGGGCCCTGCCCTTGCCTGTCTCTGGGGTCACCTGTGGGGCCCGCCTGGGGAAGCACCTGTGTTCTTGGAAACGCTCCATTGCAGAGAACCGGGCGAGCTCCCCCAGCCAGAGCCCGGCACAGAGCCCCCATTTTTCATGTGCGCAAAGGATTCAAACCCACACTCCCCACTTTCACCCCCAGGAGGCCCTGGCCTGGGCACAACAGGTCATTTCCGGGTGACTTAGCTGAGCCTGCCTGCCCTGGCCGCTCTGGGTCCCTCTGAGGTCACACACAGCCTCTGTCTCTACGACAGTGCTAGTGGGGCACCCGACTGCCGCCAGCTCTGGGCCAGCCCCTCACACTGCTGAGCCCCTCCTGCAAACTGAGGGTGACAGCGCCCCCCACCCTCGGATCTGCAGGCTGTGGGCGAGTGTGAGGCCGGCGTGACAGAGCTCCTGGGAGAACTTGGGGGACCTCAGTCCTGTGCCTCGCGCGGCAGGTCATGTCAGGGTGTGTCAGAAGGTGTCACAGCTGAGCCTTCCCCTGGACAAGGGGGTCCCTCTTTCACAAGTTTCCAGCCCCCTCCCGCCCAAGACCCCCTGCCCCGGGCACTGGGAGGGCACTGTCTGTCCTCCAGTCTGGAGTCCACAGACAGAGCTAGACCTTTACAACGAAGGAAGTGACACTTTTCTATTTACTATCTTTTTTTTTTTAATTGAAATATAACCCACAAACCCTAAAATTTGCCTTTCAAAGTGTGTGGCTCAGTGGTTTTTATGACGTCGCTAAGCTGGTGTAAACCTCACCTCTGAGTCCAGAATGTTTTTATCACCTCTGCCGGTAGTCCCGCTCCATCCCTCTCCCAACCGCCTGCTTCCTGTCTCCTAGGCGGCTCACAGGGAAGGGGTGACCTTTGGTGACTGGCTCCTTTCACCGGGTGTGATGTTTCTGGGATTCATCCCTGTCGAGCGCGGCACTATCTCATTCTTTCCCATGCTCAGGGACATTCCATTACGGGAATTCATCCATCGATGGGTGTTTGGGTTGTTTTCACTTTGGGGCCTTTGTGAGCCGTGCTGTGACTGCTTTTTAAAGAAAATACCCAACAAGGCTAGGAAGAAAGGAAGAGAATTTGTTAGCTATGGAATTTTGTGGTTGTGGTGGGGGATGTAGGTTTTGTCCATGTCATATTTTTTTTCTAGAGAAAAACAAAGCTTTTTTAAGAGAAAAAAAAAAAAGAGTACGCCCAGGGTCACCCAGCCAAGGTGAGGATGCGTCTGGGTCCCGCGTCTCCAGCCCTGGCCAGCTCCAAGGGCCAGTGTTGCGTCACACTCAGGCTATTTTTGCAGCGTCACTAATCTTTTTATTTCCAGAGCCACTGCTGGTTGCCCTTCCGCCTTCTTGGGTTCATGGATATTTAAGCTGCAATTGCAAATAATGGGATCACGATCCACGTCTCCAGTGCCAACAGTAGTTTAACGCAGAGCAATGAAAAGACCAGCAAAAGCAAGTCTACCGGAATTCAGGGAATCTTGTCAGAATTGCCTAGGTTTCACAGTGAAAACGTGAGCACACATTTGTTTTGGGAGTTGCCATTGGATGCATCTCCAGTCCTGTGAGATAATGTCTTACTCCAAGGTGGCCCTGGCGAGATGCCAGGAGCACCTGTCACACTTGCAGCCTGCCAGGCTGACCTCCCCTGTAATGGGACTGCTGACTTCTGGGTAGAATGCAAGGTGTTTTTAGTAGCTCCGGCCAAGTGCATAGACAGGGTTCTCTCTGTCTCCACGGGTATTTGTTCCAGGACCCCTGTGGATACCCAAATGCACAGATGCTCAAGTACTTTACATGACATGGCATAGTACTGCTTATAACCTGTTCACGTCCTCCCACATCCTGTAAATCATCCCTCGATGACTCAGGATACCCTTGGCAGTTCAATGCTATGTAAATAGTTGTGACACTGTATTGTTGAGGGAGTAATGACAAGGCAGGAAGGTCTATCCATGTTCAGTACAAATGCAAAGATCCCAGGCCTAACTTCAGAGCACAGGAAGGGGAAACGAGATGACCAATGCTCCCCCAAGTGCAGGGGGAGAGCCCAAACCCCAGGACGTTGGGGGAAGCTGTGGGGTCTGCCCTCACCACGCTCCATTCCCTGGGATTCTGTGCAGTGTTCAAGTTTTGCTTTTGGGGACTTCGTTGAAATTTGGCCTGTGGTTGGTTGAACCCACAGACCTGAAACCTGTGAATATGGAGGACTGATTGTAGTCAATTAGGAGAAAAAAAAGAATAAAGCAAGAGTGCCACGAGTCCAACAATTAATCATACAGGCCAGTCACACAAACAACAGTTGGCTTCTGGCTGCCAAGCCTTGGATATTTGTCCCTCACTTGATACCTAAGATGGGAAATCCACCACCCCTGTACACACACACACACACACATAGCCCACGTCCCACAGAGGCAGAGGGCTTGCAACCTCCTGGAATGAAGATCTTGTGGACAACACACAAGGCCACCTCTCTCTGACCCTTTGCAGGAGGAGACAAAACAAAAACGGGCCAGCTGCTGGAACAGGCAATGCTCTTGTCACCAGTGACCCACAAGGAACCCATGTGTGGTTCTGACTTCTGCTGAGGATGCTGTGCTGACCCTAAAGAAAAGGGGGGCACTGTCATGGTGCACCTGAGGGGCTTGGAGGGTGGTGGAGTGCAAGGAGGAAGAGGGAGAGGGGAAGGCAGTGGAGGTCAACTTCTAGCCCCGGCTCTGACAAAGCCACCTGAGCAGAGAGCACCTGCAAGCAGGGGCCTGTGAGGGTGTCAGGCCTCTCTGCTCCCCACTTCTAGGACTGCGCCAGGCAGGTGTTTCTGACACAGCTGCACCCTGCAGATGCGAGTACCCTGCTTCCCCATCACAGGGTGGGACCCTGAGGCCACCCTTGTTTTGGGGGATGCTGGTTTGGAGGGCAGCAGTACCCAGGGACATGTCTCACTGTAGCCAGGGGAGCCACTGGTTGCTGAGTGCCGTGCCAGCACCCACATCACCCTGCCAAGCTACTTCTCTTTCCAGTGCCAGAGGTCGTGTCTGAGGGTGTTCAGGCCGGGGCAGCCACCTGCCCAGGTCCTGGGTGGAGCCAGCCTTCTCCCTGTCTCTGGCTCCTGGGGCCTTCTCCTAGGTAGAACCTGGCTGAGAAACTTGCTTCTGAAAAAAGGTCCACAGATTCTATGCCTGGGTTGTTGTGAAAAATGCAGATATCAGGCAACCTATGGAGTGGGAGAAATACCTGAATCACACGTCTGATAAGGGAAGAACATTCAGAATCCACAGAGAACTTTTTTTTTTTTTTTTTTTTAAACAGGCAGAGTCAGTGTGAGAGAGAGACAAAGAGAAAGGTCTTCCTTCCGTTGGTTCACCCCCTAAATGGCTGCTACATCCGAAGCCAGGAGCCAGGTACTTCCTCCTGGTCTCCCATGAGGGAGAAGGGCCCAAGGACCTGGGCCATCCTCCACTGCCCTCCCGGGCCACAGCAGAGAGCTGGACTGGAAGAGGAGCAACCGGGACAGAATCTGGCACCCAATCGGGACCAGAACCCGGGGTGCCGGCACCGCAGGGGGAGGATTAGCCTAGTGAGCCGCAGCGCCAGCCTCCACAGAGAACTCTTACAAGCTGAGAGGAACAGCACGCAGAGCAACCCGATGGAACAGCGGACAGAGGGGCGGACTTCAGTGCAGCAGTTAGACAGGACCTGAGAGATCCGCTCCCAGGCTGCAGGGTCTGGGTTTAGGTTCTGGCTCGGCTTGCCATTCTGGCTTCCTGCTAATCTCCATCCTGGGAGGCAGCAGGCGGTGACTCAGGTACCTGGGTCCCTGCCCCCATCTGGAAGCAGACTGGGTTCAGGTTCCCAGCTTGGGGCCAGCCCTGGATGTTGCAGGCCCTTGGGAGAAAACCAGCAGGTTCTCCCTCTCCCTCTCCCTCCCTCCCTCCCTCCCTCCCTCTCTTTCTCTCTCCCTCCCTCCCCCTCTCCCTCCCTCCCACTCTCCATCCCTCCCCCTCTCTCCCTCCCTCCCTCCCCCTCTCCCTCCCTCTCTCCCCTCCCTCCCCCTCTCCTTCCCTCTCCCTCTCTCCCTCCCTCCCTGCCCCTCTCCCTCCCCCTCTCTTTCTTTCTCCCCCTCTCCCTCTCTCCCTCCCTCCCCCTCTCCTTCCCCCTCTCTCCCTCTCTCCTCCTCTCCCTCCCTCTCCCCCCTTCCCTCCCCCCTCTCCTTCTCTCTCTCTCTCTCCTCCTGTCTTTCTATGTCTCTGTTTCTCTACCTTTTGAATAACATTAATGAATTTTTTTTAGAGGGAAAAAGAACTTAAGACATTTTTTCTAGAGAAATATACAAAGGATGCTCAACACCACTAATCACTGGAGAAATGCAAATTAAAACTATAATGAGACGTCACACTGATTACCGATTACCGTGGGTACTCTGAAAACAATAAATCGAAGTGTTGCCGAGGACGTAGAGAGCTAGAAAATTCGTTAGTGGTGGAAGCCTAAAGTGGTGCAGGCACCGCAGAAAACAGTGGAAAGTTTCTCAAAAATGTCACCGAGTTCCCATCTAATCCAGCAATTCCACTCCTGAGAACATTCCCCGAAGAGGAAAGCAGAGTCGTGAAGAGCTATTTGCACACCGTGTTCACGGCAGCATTATTCACAACAGCCAGAAGGAGGAAGAAACCCAAGTGCCCATCAACAGATGAGTGGATAAAGAAAAAATGCGTGATCGACCACAGTGGAATATCATTCAGCTTTGATAAGGAAATTGACGCGTGGCTGAACCGTGCAGACATTACACTGAATGGAGTGAGGCAGTACGTAAAGACAGGCGCTGGACGGTTCCCCTTACCGCAGCTACTTAGAGGAGTCCAGTGCCAAAGACAAAGTAGGACGTGGTTGTCAGGGGGACAGGGGAGGGACTGAGGGGCTAATGTTTCATGGGCACAGGGCTTCAGTTTTGCAGGAGGAAGAGAGCGTGGTTCACACACCCCTTGCCCGCTGAACCGGTGGTCCCTGCTCTTGCTCCTATTACAGAACCCCAGTGACTCTCAGCCCCCGTCCACTGCTGTCCCTGGCAGGTGGCAGGCCCTGGAGGCCTCCCTGTGGTTGCCAGCAGCTCCTCCTGTGTTTGGCACTAAGCGGGAGAGGGAGTTTGGGAATGGTGTATGGAAAGCTTCTCATGGCCATGTGTCGGCACGCCATTGTCAATCCTCAGAAACCCGCCCAGCGGGGCACCCAGGAACCGTGAGCCGACTGTGAAGGGCCCTCCCTGCTGCGCCATAGTGCAAGGTCATGAGATAACATCAGCCCGTCTGTAAAATTTTGGTAATGCTTTTCTAATAGACTTTAGGCACTGATTTCTGTTTTTTAAAATATGGCACTAAATGTCGTTTATCTTAATTATTGCGTTTTCAGCATCATCCCACAGTGAGTGACGCGCCCACCTCAACTTAACCCTGGTCCTTCCCATCCCCCAAGAAAGCTCCATAAGCCCAGCTGCATCCCCGGCTGGGCACCTCCTTAGCACTTCTCTAGCCTTGCCCAGGCAGCAGATCCTCATCTTCTGCCCTAGTGCCTGGGTGCCACCGCCAGCTCTACTCGCCTCCCAACAAGGAGCACCTGCGGTTCCCTCAGAGGCCAGGTGTGGAAGGCCCCCTGCTGAGGGCAGGAAGCTGAGCACGGCATGTGCAGTGGAGACAAACTCCAGGAGTCCCAAGGGGGTTGGTTAAAATGCACATTCCTAGGCCTGCTTCTGCGTCCAGGGTCTGGAAGGAAGCCCAGAGATCTGAATTTTACAATTGTTTAAAAATTTTAATTGCAGCACAATACAAGTACATTTTTAAAAGTTCATGGAAATAGAGTTTCTTTGTGGGGGGCACTCTGGCGTAGCAGGTAAAGCTGCTGCCTGCAGCGCTGGCATCCCATATGGGAGCCAGTTTGAGTCCCAGCTGCTCCACTTCCTATCCAGCTCCCTGCTAATGTGCCTAGGAAAGCAGCAGAAGATGGTCCAAATGCTTAGGCCCCTGCACCTACATGGGAGAACTGGAAGAACCTCCTGGCTCCTGGCACCAGATCAGCCCAGCTCCAGCCTTTGTGGCCATTTGGGGAATGAACCAGTGGATGGAAGATCTCTCTCTCGCTCTCTCTCTTTGCCTCTGCCTCTTTGTATCTCTGCCTTTCAAATAAATAAATAAAACTTGGAGCAGGGAGCAGTTTCTTTTGCAGCAAAACAATTTTTTGAAATCCATGCAAATTAGAAAGTCTTCAATATGCTCATGGGAAATGTGTCTTATGAAATAACTGCATGGATTTCAAAAATGTCTTGCACAAAAGAAACGCCTCTTTAGTTGCATTTGGCCACAAAGCCTTTGAAGTCCCGGCATGTGTAGGCAGGACTCTCCTGTCTGGTCTCCTGAGTTCCTTTCACAAGGTTTAACCCTGACCCTCAGCATTCCACCCCGCCCTGCTGGAGGGATTTGTCTGAAGTTCTGCCTCCAGGTCAGCCCGCGGCCATGAAGACAGGCTGGCTGCCAGAAACTGCATGTACAGGAAGGCACCGCCAACCCCGGGGCAGAAGCGCAGGACTGATGAGCTGTGTTGACGTAGGAGGATGTCTGTTCTTGCCGTGGTCTTAGAGGGCACAGAGCAGGTGGGCTGGAGGCCAGAAGCAGGTGTGTGGGGGTGGGGGTGGAGCAAGGCCAGCAACAAGAGACGACCAGGGCACAGCACATGGGGAGGCAGCAGGTGGCGACTGCTCTAGGCTGACATTAGCTTGTTTTCCCAAAGTCCTCTCTAGCATTCGATGTACCCTTGCCCCCATGTGAATGGCAATTGAAGACACAATTTCTGGAAAACATTGAGATAAAGGCTAGTAGGTGCTGTCTACAGGAGCCTGGGAAAATTGCTCCTGTGTGAGATGCACGCCTGGAGCAATGGACCAGTCTGCTTCTTGGCCCCTGGCTGCTCCTGTAATACTCCTGTTCTAATTCACTGTCCCAGGGTGGCCTCCAATGTTCGAGCTAGAAGGTGGCGCCACTGACCCCTTGGCATGTCATGTTGGCAACGTCTCTGCTACTTTTTTCCCCATCAAATTAAATTGATGCAATTTAATTTAAGGTACAAATTAAATTGCTTTTAATGGTCAACTGTATTTTATTTCCACCATGAGTCTGTCTGCTCTATTTTATCAAACTATACAATTGTACATTTCAGAGTTGTTCTTTCCAAGGATAATGATTGAGGTTCCAATTTGGTCACATTTGCAACTAATCCCTTAATTAAAACAAGCAAGCAAACAAACAAAAAGAATCACCAGGATATCATTTGTATGTAGTCAAGATGCTGAATTGATACAAATTTTAAATCAAATAAAGCTGTACACCACCTTAAGCCATCAATGTCCAACTTTAAACAGACATGATTCTTCAAAGAAGATAAAATTTTAAATATTAGGCTAAGCTTTTGAAAGCAAAGTAGTCCCACCTCTTTCTGGAAGTTTTAAGATGTTGAATCCCATCCATCTCAAGGTTATGGAAGGCACTGGGGGGTCGGGTCCCCTTATTCCACTGGCTGAGCAGGCTTCCATAGAATCTACACACACACACACATCCATAGGACATCTTGCAAATCTTTTCAACCAAATCAAAAGATAATTTTCTAAAAACATCAGTGCCCCAAGTAAGAGAATTTTATGTTGCTAGAAAATCCATTTTTCTTTCATTTAATTCCAGATGACGATGACTAAAACTGAAAATGCCTTGCGTCATTCCATTTCTTGTTCTACTTATCAACTTTGCAAAGCAAATAAATGAGGTTGCAAAGAGCCAAACCAAATTCCAAACTTCTAGAAAAGAGCAAATAAAACGTAAACAATTCCAGCAAACACGTGCAACACGAGCCGATGTTTCCAATTACGTTTTCTGGGGCCTCACACACACCCTGCAGAGAGCGGCTGACTTCCACTGCACATATAATTGCAAACACCATGCGTTAAAACCACTGCTCGTTAGCTCCCAGAGCGAGAGCTGGGGAACATTAGCAGAGAAAACCCTTCCCCAAATCAAACCTGCATCCTTCAAGCTCACTCCTAGACAGGCTGGGCTCCCTTCTTGATTCCTCCCTAAATGTTTCACTCAGAGCAAACGTGCCTCCTTGTCCGTCTCCCCGCCATCACTCCCACTTCCTACCCCTCATCTACTCAAATCCAGAATCCCTGCAAACATTTGCCTTCTCTCCCACCTCCTCCATTATGCTAATTTTGCTATGGTTTTAAACAGTTTCTGGTAAAAAAAAAAGTATCTTATAGAAAATTATCATTATTGTTGGAAGGAGGTGGAGCGGAGGCGACGCACACAGGAATAAGCAGACACCACCCAGGCCTCCTTCACGCCTCAACTCTCCCATGAGCTCCTCGGTTGTTTCCAATGGCTAGTTCGTGTATCATGGAGAATGTGATCATTCTGCACACAGCCCTGCCTTTCTCTCTGTCATGAAAAGAGTGATTGCATTGCCTTTCATCCTGCGGGTAGACCATGCTGGACATGACCAGGCCTCCATGTTGGACAGCTGGATTGTCCCCTGTGTTCCCGTGTAGAGGGCCACGCTGTGCACGTTTTTGGCCAACTCCAGTGCTGTTTGCTTGGCACGGGTTCCTGGCTGTGGAACTGCTGCACTTTGGCTCATGTTGCTGAACCGCCTTGCCGAGTGAGAGGGAAGAGGGATCGGCCCTTCACAGCTGTGGGCAGCATAGCCAATCTGTTCCCCAAGGCCTTAATTAATAGTTAACTCATCAGCTGATAAAGGCTTCCCTGATAAACCCTGTGCCTCATAACCTTCAGTGTTGGGTGGGGGGTGGGTTGGGGTGATGTCTAAGGTAGATGTCCCCAAGGTAAGGGAACGGGGATAAGTCGCTAAGAAATGACAAGGAGGTGGCACGCTGGGACTGGGGCTTCTGAGCAAATCCCAGCCATCTGGAAACTGGCCCTGAGGGCCGCTCAGAGCGAGGGCCCCCGTGACCAGGGGACAAGCCTGAGCGTGTGTCTGTGCGCCCCACCATTCCCCTGGGACCCTATTCAGCCAGCCTTAGCAGAGAGAAGCAAGGGGCCCTGGGGCGAGCCCTGCACCTGAGCTCACAGGCACTGGGTTCCCTGCATCTGAGCTTACCTGCCACCGCAGCAGTGGAGAGGGAAGGTTGCAGCCCAGCTTCCTCCAGCCTCCCGTAGCCGCCTTCCCGGGGCAGAGGCAGAAGCCGGGTGAGGGCCCCCCCCTTTAAGAGGAGCTGTCCACATGAGGAGCATGTGACCGCCGGTGCCCAGGCCCTCATGATTCCTGTGAGACAGTGGCCCCATGACCTGACTCCCAGGCCAGCAAAGGAAACCAGGGCCCTGACTTCCAGACTGCTCCACGTGGGAGCCCACGACAGCAGCCTGGGGCCCTGGGAGAGGTGGGGGAGCTCAAGCCTGCTCTTTGAAGTGCCCCCCTTGTCCCTCCCACCCAGCCAGTCCTTCCCCTGCTGCAAATGTCAGCATGATTTGCATAATTGAGACAATTGCACATAATCTTTCAGAGGCCTCACAGGCGCGCAGTGGCTGGCCCTGGGGAGCAGGGAGAGGGCAGCCCATGGCGCTAATTATCAAGAATCCTTTTCCAAATCATCTGAGGTTGGGCCAGAGGTCAAGGTGAACCCGGCTGCAAATGCGGCATGAGCCTCACATGACTCCTGCCCCCTCCGGTGCTTCTACTCCCCACCAGCCCCAGCAGCGGCCTGCCTGACTCCTACGCACAGTCACCCGCCGACGGCCACGGTGCTGTAACGGTACGCAGGGTTACCCCAGCTTTCAGGGAGCCCGTCACCCCAGCTGGAAAGCAAACAGCCAGGCCCTGCAAGGTCCCTCCAGGGCAGCCAGAGGCACAGGCAGGCTGGGTGCAAGGGCAGTTAGAGGCGTCTCCACTGTGCAGATGACGACCCCAGGCTGCCGGGCCGAGGACCTCGCCAGAGAGCTGTGAGGTGCAGCAGGACTGTCAGTTCACCCTGCAGAGCCCTGGGGGACAGCCTGAGCCTGGGCCGCCTCTCCTGGTCCTCAAGTCTCAGGAGCTCAGGCCTGCACCAAGGGCTCAGGAAGTCTCTGAACTCCCATGGCAGACGCAGGCTTGTGTACCTGCGCCAGCTCTTTCTCTTGGGAAGAGGGTCCACCCTTTCTTTTCATTGGCTTACCTCTGCCCTACACCCACCAAATGTGGACAACCTTGTCCCAACAGAGTGGGCACAATATTTTGATTGAATAAGATACAGTAATGTTTCATCTGCTTGTATCTACTTAAATTTTTCTCTTTTGAATCTGAGAGCGAGGTGCAGGGGTGGGCAGTGCAGGCACAGTGGCAGCAGCCTGGCCCAGCCCCCAGGTTGCTTTTCTTGTCAACTGTGGTCGGTCCCGGAGGCCACAGGAGACCACAGCAGGAGACCCCACGGGCTAGAGGGACATGGCTCAGTGGCCCTAGTTCTGGCGACCAAGGTCAAGACGGAGTTCTGGAGGCAGGCATTCCAGGGCCCTAGAAGCAGCAGGGAAGGCCTCAGGTGCAAGAGGAGCCGATGGCCGGCCCTGTGACGGCTGCGCAGCCTGGGAGCACAGCGGTCACTGCCAATGACCAGACCCCTCCCAGCTGGCCCAGCCGGCGCTTCTCCACGCAGTGAGCCTCCCCACCCCACCTCTAGACAAATAAGCCCTTGCTCAGGGTCAGAAGCCATGGGGAGAATAGGACTGTCAACCTTCCTCAGGAGGACACCCCCTCCTCACGGGAGCCAGCACAGTGGTCCCCCAGCCAAGAGCTGCTGTGTCCCACACAGTGGCCACAAGCCACACGTGACCACGGACCACCGGGAACACAGCCAGACTGAGGCGTGCTCTGAGCATAAAATTGCCAAGACCAGTGACAAAATCCTACACTGGCTGCATATTGAGATATTTTAGGTGAATCAACTATGTTGTTAAATTTTTCACCTGCTTCTATTTACATAAAGTTTTAAAAAATTGAGAGGCAGAGAGACAGAGAGCGCTCTTCTATCCTTTGTTTCACTCCCTAAGTATCTGCTGGGGCTGTGCTGGGGCTGTGCTGGGAGCCAGGGACTCAATGCACATCTCCTATGTGGGTGACAAGAACGCGACCACTTGAGTGGCCTCCAGAGCCAGAGGCAGATACTGAGCCCAGGTCCTCCAATACGGAATGTGGATGTCTTAATTGCTAGGCTAAACGTCTTCCCCTCTCTATTTATTGTTATTTAAAATCATGTGTGCTCTGTGGCTTGCCTTATCTGTTTTCACTGAACAGCATTGAGCTGGAGCCGTGGGGATGTGGACACTAAGTAGAATGCCCACTGTCTGTGAATGTCACCTGCATGCCCACAGGCCTGGAAACCACACCTGAGGCCTGGGGAGACTGTTAGTGTCTGACAGTGAGTGTGCCCGAGAGCCATCTGTCCGGTGACAGCAGCATGAACACTAACAACACCAAGATGTGCTGGATCTGCCCAGCCTGGGCATGTGCTTGGGAGCTGAGCCCATGCCAACCTCATCCTGCCAGTCGTGGGTAGGAATGAAGACACTGAGGCTCGGAGGGACTGATGGTCAGCCTGTGGCCATGGCTGGCGAGGGATATTGGCACTGGGACTTGTGCTGTCACTGGTGAGAGCTGGGGGCCCCAGGGTCCTGGGGTGGGTTCCCCTCAAGGCAGGTGCTGAGACAAGTCAGTGTGGTGCGTCCCTTGCTTCTGTCCCCCATGGCTCAAACCGCAGACGGCAAAGCCTGTTCCATCCAAGGTGGACTTCGCCGCGGCCGTTCCGGTGACGGAGTGTTCCTCCCTCGGCAACACCTCGGCGCCGGCTGCCTCTTTTCTGGATTTGTGCAGAGTCTGGTGGTGACCTAGCTCCATCACATCGCCGTCCTCGTTGTGCTGTAGCTGGACTTCACCTGTAAGGAGACACTCGCCCCAGGCCGCCTTCCCCAGGAGAGGCAGGGAGAGGCCTCTGCCTCCAGCAGAGGGAGCGCCTCGCTGGCATCACACCGAGCCGACCAAGGCGCTGCTTCTCCCGGAGTGCCACTGTGAATTCATGGGCGCAAACGTGTCGGGTGCACCTCAACCCACCACAGTCCCTTTCCTGCCTGCGGCTTGACTTGTCCCAATGTCACCTGGGCCTCTGAATGCTTGTGACACCAGCCCAGGAGCTTCTTTGCCACCTGCAATGAAAAGGTGTTTCCAGCTCATCTTGTCATCTCTCGCACAGATCTGGGCTCAGCCATTTCTCCAAACAGCCCTGGTTTTGTTCAGTTGGAAATGGTTTTTTGGAAACCAGTATCTGTTTCAAAATGGAGCAGTTTCTAGGCCTTGTGAGTGCGCAGAATGGCGAAGTTCTCCGTGTGTGGGGGTGTGTGTGTGTGTGCATCTTGAAAGAAAATCCTTCACAAGTTCCCAGTTCCTGTTGACGTTTCCAGTTCAGAGACTTGACTTCTCAGACGCTGTATTTGTGTCTCTCTTTACTTATCATGAAAGGTTCCTCCTAATGACATTAACCAAATTCCTCCTTCGCTTTATTCTGGGTGCAGTTTACAGTAACGATACCAGTATTTCTGCCAAGACTATGATTACTCAAAGAAGATTAAAACATTATTTTGTTCTTTTTGACTTTAGGTGTAACCTGTTAGGGTTTTTATTTTATTTGAGAGACAGAGAGAGAGAGAGAGAGAGAGAGAGAGAGAGAGAGAGGAAAGTGAGGAGAGACACAGAAAGACTGAGACAGAAGATTCCTCATCCCCTGGTTCACTCCCCAGATACCCACAGCAGCCGGGCTGGACCAAAGGAACAAGAGCTGAGAACTGATCCAGTTCTCCTTCCGCGGTGGCAGGGACCTAACCACCTGAGCTGGAATTGGGAGCAGAGCTGGGACTGAAACCCAGGCAGTCCAGGCGGGACATGGGCATGCAACCTGCATCATAACCAGTGCCCCATTAGAGCTTTTAAATCACTTAAAATAATTCATCTCTGCAGTTATCCTGCACACTCGACGCACAGCCAGAGTCACTTGTTTAGTTTTCCTTTCAGTTGTCAGGAATTGGTTTTTAAATGCAATGTGATTTGATGACTATGTAAAACATTTAACCAGAGTGTGGCCTGCAATTCTCCAACGCTGTTCCTCTCCCTACCCCTTCCTTCCCCACAAGTAAACCGTTCTTTCACTCATTATTTCCATTTTAAAACACACATGCATGTTTCCTTCCTGCTCTTACATAAACGAGAGCGGGCTTAATACACTTTTCCCCACATTGCTTTTTGCCTTAGCTTCTCCACTTTTCCTGGGGATCTCCCTTCATCCTTTTTACAGCTATGCAGCCCTGATCTTGGGGGATTGCGTGACAACTGATTCAGTCCCCTGATGCTCCCGAGTCTTTCTGTTACAAATCGCCCAGCAACAAAAAGCATTCGCTGGTCATCTTTAAGTGAGAGTCCCCAAAGTGAGACTGCTGGGATGAAGTGTGAGTGCACATGTGATTTTGCTAACACTGATTGTAAAATTCCCCTCCATAGAGATTGTAGCATTCTGCATTTCCACCAGCATTCCCTGAGAGTTCCTGTTTCCCCGTCGCCTCACCAACATGGGGTTAAGTCTTCGGGTTTCTGTATATATTATTAAGAAATGGAGTCTCAATATAGTCGGGTATGCTCAAGGCATGGCTGTCATGCTCAAGATAGCTCAGAAATGATATCCAAGGGCTCACACCCACACAAGGTCAACGGTAGGAAGCACGCCAGTCAGACTTGCCAAGCAGAGGGAGAAGGCACAAAAGCAGAGAGATTTCTCAGGAGAAGAGGGAGATGGCAGCAAACTGGGCATCAGGTTGGGTGGGAGTCACTTGCAGGCTAGCAGATTCTGTGAGCAAGCATGGTTCCCAGGCTGGAGAGAGGTGATAGATTGCAAAAGAGAAAGCCAGCCTGGGAACAGAGGGCAGGGTAGGAAAGACTTGGGGAAAGTGCAGGCTTGGGCTAGCATTGGCCAAGAAAAGGTTTGAGAATATGAACCTGGAAGTCCTGATCTGAATACCTTCCTTTTTGAGTTAAGATTTGTATGGTGCAAAAAATGCTACTGAGGGGCCAGCACTGTGGCATAGTGGGTTAAGCCACCACCGGCATCCCATATGAGCACTGGTTCAAGACCCGGCTGTTCCACTTCTGATCCAGGTCTCTGCTGTGGCCTAGAAAAACAATGGAAGATGGCCCAAGTGCTTGAGCCCCTGCACCCACATGGAAGACCTGGAAGAAGCTCCTGGCTCCTGGCTTCATATCGGTGCATCTCCAGCCATTGCAGCCAACTAGGGAGTGAACCACTGGATGGGAAGACCTCTCTCTGTGTCTCTGCCTCTCTCTGTGTGTGTAACTCTGACTTTCAAATAAATAAATAAATCTTGAAAGAAAGAGAGAGAGAAAGAGAGAAAAAAGGAAAGATAGATCTATTTCTCTCACTTGTTTAAAAAAAAATGCTATTGCTCCTGGGATTGGCTGCAGAGATGGGCTATTTGCATATGCTTTAAAACAAACCAGTACTGACTCACAAGTGACTCAACTGGTAGAATCTCCAAAATGAAGTGGAAGTGGTAGATTTAAAAATGTATATTTGCTTTGTAAATTGAACACATATTTTATCAAACAATGCCTCAGTGAATGAAAAACACTAGAGGGTAATTTAAAATCTTTGGTATTGTTATAAAAGGCAATTGTAAGAATAAATAGGTGGGTACTAGATGAAGCAAAGATCAAGAACCTTTTTGCAAAGATTTGTTTATTTATTTGAATGGGGGAGAGAGAGAGAGAGAGAGAGAGAAATCTTCCATCTGCTGGTTCACTCCCCAAATATCCACAACAGTCCGGCACAGGCCAGACAGAAGCCAGGAGCCAGGAACTCCATCCAAGTCTCCCACAGGGGTGGTGGAACCCAAGTACTTGCACTCTGTCTTCTGGGTGTGTCAGCAGGGAACTGGACCAGAAGCATGGAGTAGCTGGGACTCAAACCAGGCACTCCATTGCGGGATCTGAGTGTCACAGTAGTGGCTTAACCCGCTGCACCATCATGCTTGCCCCTACAAGTGTTTGATTGCCTGAACTCTGCCTCCATGTCTCCATTAACAAAAATAATAAATAGAGTTTTCCCACATGGGAGAAAATATTATCTTCAGACATTTGGAACACAGGCCTTTGAAATTCCT
Organism: Lepus europaeus; assembly: GCF_033115175.1. Classification (NCBI taxonomy): domain Eukaryota; kingdom Metazoa; phylum Chordata; class Mammalia; order Lagomorpha; family Leporidae; genus Lepus; species Lepus europaeus. The sequence goes on from NC_084837.1 coordinate 12,071,611, forward strand.
GCCTTTTCTTCTGACAGGTAGAGGGTCTTCCTGGTGAACCTCACTAGCCAACTTGGCTAAAACACACCGGTCACTCTCCAAAAGATTCCCAGGCCCATTAATACTTTCACGTTGGCAGTGGCCTTTTCCTATCACGCTCCACATGGCCCCAGGCAGTGGGAGCCAGGACCCAGCCTGTGGGAACCCATCACGCAGGCTTGGGGGGGGGGGGGAGCTGAGCTCCCAGTCTGAGGGCAAAGCTTGCTTTCTCAGATTTCCCCCTCTCTTATCTTCCTCATTTCTTTGCTCTCCGTCGGGTTGTGTTGCAACGTTGGCAGATGATGTGTGCTAGAATAACAAACACATGGGTGGGGAAGATCTGCCAACCATTCAGTACTTCTTGGCTTTCAAAATAATCTCTCCAATGACAGAAAGCCAGTGACTCTGCAGTGGAAATAATCCATTAGGCCAAAGCTTTGTCGAGGTCATACAACATCAGGAGCGTCAACAACCAGCATGGCCAAGTGGCCTTGTTCTGGTTCCTTCTGTGAGGAAGGGCTGCAGCTGGCGCTCCTGGAAGTTCCAAGGAGAGACCATTATCTGCGCTGGTTTTCCTTCTCACCAAATTCCTGACATCTCATTAATCCCCACTCCACCAACCACAGGCGAGATGTCCCGGCGTGTCTCTGGAATTCGAGGGAGTCTGAGTGCATGGAGGATTTGCAAATGCCAAGCACCATGGCTAACGCCTCTTAAATCTTCACTCTGCAGAGCTGGCGAATCTCCCAAAATGTGGCTCCAATTACATGGGAGTCAGCTTGACCTTGTCTTCCTTCAGGACGTCTGTGTTCCTGAGAGCAATCTGGGCAGGAACCATGGCGAGCGATCACTCTGCCTCAGCCTGAGTTCAGGCCTCTTTCGCGTGTAGCGGCTGAGTGCAGAAGGACAAGACGGTCGGGGGGCAGCAGCCTGACCAGGAGCCCGTGTGACTGCACCTGCCCAGAGAGCACACTGGAGGTGCATCAGAGCACGCGCGAGGCCCCACACCCGGCCCACAGCTGGTAAGTCTGCCCTGGTGCAGGCGCCCGCCGAAGTCTCCAAGGCCATCACCTAGCAGTTCCATCTCTTCGGCTGATGCTTCATGGCTACTGAGACCTGGATTTCACCCAATTTGCTTACAAAATCTCACTGACGCTGTCGCAAAAGTTCTGGGAAGGTGAAGGGTCTTCAAAAAGTTCACAGGAAACATGAATCACGGGAAAACCATGCAAGGATCTCAAAAGATTTTGTACCAAAATAAATTGATCTCTCAATTCCACTTCCACAAGCTTTTTTTTTCCCCTTGGAACGTGGGCGTTCTCAAAAGCTGGTTCCAGAGCTGGTGTTGTGGTTTAACGGGTTAAGGCACTGTCTGCAGTGCCGGCATCCCAAATGGGCACCAGTTCAAGTCCCAGCTGCTCCATTTCCGATCCCACTCCCTGCCTGGGAGGATGGCCCAGGTGCTTGGGCCCCTGCACCCACGTAGGAGACCCTGAAGAAGCTCCTGGCTCCTGGCTCCTGGCTTCAGCCTGGCCCAGCTCCTGCCATTGTGGCCACTGCAGGAGTGAACCAGCTGATGGAAGATTCCTCTCTCTCTTTCTCTCTCTAACTTCTACCTTTCAAATAAATAAAATAAAACTTCTTTTTAAAACAAAGCTGATTCCATATGAACTGTGTTGCCTATTTTCTTTTTGGAGATTCACAATGCACAGTAGGGTAACCAAGCCTCTGAGAAATCCTCACTGCTTTGCCCAACCTGGCATCGCCCACACTCATTTGCCCTGGACCCCCCTTTCCTTCTGAAGAAACCCCACCCCCCAGCTCTCAGATCCACGGTGGCACACGCAGGCTTTGGGCACCCAGCCCCTCCCCCTAGGTACCCACCAGCTTAACCACAGGAGGTGCTGGTGGCTGCTCGCTCCACCTGGGCTCCAGCTGCCTCCCGGAGGTCCCCTCTGAGGCCTGGGCCCACCTTCCCAGGCTTCTGGGACAGATGCCACCTCTGGCGACTGCCCAGTGTCCTGGGCTTTCTGAAGGGCGGGGTGAGCTCCAGACTGGGCCTGCGTGGCTCCTGCCCGCGCTGAGGTCCGCCGACCCCAGCCGGCTCCAGTGCCTGCTTCATGTCCCCGAGGCAGCATCCCCCCTCAGCAGGCCTCCCCTGGGCACCTGCCTGTGGCTGGGAATCATGGGCCGGCCTGTGCCCTCTGCCAGACCGCGGCGTCCGGTGGACTCCGTTGTACCCTGCAGTCCTGAGCCCCGCGGGCCTTCTGGAAACGGTCATTCAACAGAGCGCGTACGCTGGACGGGCGAGTCTGACACCTGCGCCGTCCTGCGGCTGCGCTCTGTGCTTCCTCCTCCCTGCCGCTCCGGCTCTTGGGGTCACCCGCCCAACCTGCCTGGGTTCTGGCACTGCCTTGGGGTTCTTGCTGCCCACAGCCGGCTTCCCAGCTCATGGCCTTGCTCGACTGTGGGCCGCCTGGCTCTCTAGGGCCGGGCCCTGCTGACTCAGGCCTCTGTGTGTGCGCTCCTGGTCCCCAGCCCTGGGAAGCTCCTCCACCCGGGCTTCCTGGTGCTGTGGGGCGGCCTCAAGCCTGCTGTGCAGTGAGGACGCCGGCCCCAGTCTGCAGGTTCAGCGCCATCGAAGTTAACGCCTGGTCCGTGTCTGCGCCTGACATTTCCAAAGCACAGACGGGCTGACAGTGCAGACCCTGCCCTCGCCGGAGAGCCATCCCACCGCTCCCCTGTCTCCGACCTCGGTAAGACCCGGCTTGGTTTATTTTGTCGGCGTTCATGATTTTGCTGCATCGCTACAGGCTCAGCGATAGAAATGTTTCCAAAGGGTCTGCCCTAGCCCTGGAGACCACAGCTGGTGCCGGGTCCTCCTGGGCCTGGGGAAGTGGGGAGCGGTCCGAGGGGAGGGGTGGGAAACTTTGGGACCGGGCTAGCCTCTGACCTGGGAGTGGAGCACTGTGGGATGGGGAGCGCAGGTGGTGTCTCGGTGACACAGATCGCCCTGAGATGTCTTTACAACGACCTAACCCCTTCCTTCTCTACTGTTAGAATAGCTAACAGGAGCCGATGTTTTAAATACTCCTGCTAGCTCTTTTTATAGAATTTTATTTTATTAAATTTCTATTTTTGTATACTCCTCTACTCGTTTTTATAACGTCTTAGTGTGGTACAATGTGCCTAACCTAAAATCTGCTATTTTAACTACTCTTAAGTGACAGTTGCGTGGCATTAAGTCCACTCAGAGTGTGGTGCAGTGGCTACTACTGTCCCTCCCCAGGACTTCTCACCACACCAGCCTGCAACTCTGCACCTTTTTTCTAACAAAAATAAAAAAGGTTTGTTTTATGTATTTGGAAAGCAGAGTGACAGAGAGGGGGGAAGACAGAGATCTTTCATTCGTTGGTTCACTCCTCAAATGGCCACGACAGTCGGAGCTGGGTCAAGCAAAAGCCAGGAGCCTGGAACTCCTTCCAGGTCTCCCATGTAGGTGGCAGGGGCCCAAGCACTTGGGCCGACTTCTGCAGCCTTCCCAGGTACGTTAACACGGAGCTGGGTGGGAAGTGGAGCAGCCCGGACTTGAGCAGCCACTCTAATATTTGATCCGGCGTCATGGGCAGTGGCTGGACCTGCTGCGTCACAACGCCGGCCCACCTGTGCACCCTTGACCGCCAGCTCCTCATTCCCTGACAACCGCCGGTCCACTCTCTGACATGTGAATTTAACTTCACTAGGATCACACAAGTACAGTCATCTGAGATTTGTTCCTGTATGACTGGCTTATTTCACTCAAGGCTCATCCGAGGTGTAGCATGTGCTGGAATCTCCTGTACTCCGTCGTGTGTGTGTCCATGCCACGTTTTGTGGATCCATTCACCTGTTGAAGGGCATTTTGGTTGTTTGCATCTTTGGGCTGTTGTGAGTGGCACTGCCGTAGACACCGGTGTGCCGTAGACACTGGTGTGCCGTAGACACTGGTGTGCCGTAGACACCGGTGTGCCGTAGACACTGGTGTGCCGTAGACACTGGTGTTCCGAAGACACTGGTGTTCCGAAGACACTGGTGTGCCGTAGACACTGGTGTGCCGAAGACACTGGTGTGCCGTAGACACTGGTGTTCCGTTGACACTGGTGTGCCGTAGACACTGGTGTTCCGAAGACACTGGTGTGCCGTAGACACTGGTGTGCCGTAGACACTGGTGTTCCGAAGACACTGGTGTGCCGTAGACACTGGTGTGCCGTAGACACTGGTGTTCCGAAGACACTGGTGTGCCGTAGACACTGGTGTTCCGAAGACACTGGTGTGCCGTAGACACTGGTGTGCAGGCATCTTCCTGAGTCCCTATGTCCAGTGCTTTTGTGTATATACCCAGGAGTGCAGTTGCTAGAACACTCGGTCATTTCATGGTCCTTTTTGAAGGGGCACTGACACCATTTTCCGTGGTGGCTTCACTGTTCTGTGTCCCCACCACCAATGCACAAGGAAATGCACTGGTTTCTCTGCACCCGTGTCAACACTCTGTGTGTGTGGGGGGGGGGGGGCAGGTGCTATAATGATCTCCATGTTACATGTAAGACACAGGCCGGCACTGTGAGGCCAAGCAATTTGTTGAAGGCAACACCGTGATAGGCGCCAGCTCCAGAGCCGGAATGAGGGCTGTGCTCCCCACACTGCCCTCTGCTGGGCACACCAGTATGGTGCTGGGACTTAGCCTCATCACCAACCATGGCGACCCCGATGGACGCGAGCCTGGATGCGTATTGAAATGTTGGGGACAGGATCCTCTCCTGGGCTGGGGAGTTGCCTCTAAATGCTGAGCAGAATCCGGGGACCCTCAGGCCGTGGAGGGGCATGGAAACCTCCCCGTGCTTTGGAGGGGGCCCTGAAGAGATGAAGGGAGCGAGGGTGAGTAGACCAACCTGCGCAGGAACAGCAGCTCACGGAAGTAAGGTGATCCTAGTCTACGGCCAGACCACCCTGAACACGCCCGATCTCGTCCGAATTAAGGTGATCCTAGCTGCTAACTCCTTGAAGCCCTTAAGAGGGAAAAAAATACTCCCTGGAGGAAGGTAACATCCTTCTGAGCCTCAAATCATTTCTACAGTTTTCCACATCCTTTGATGGCATGCGGGTAAAGACAGACACTTTGGAGCCTGGGTCAGCCTGGGAAAGAACCAGAGGAAACAGAAAACGGAAGGCCCTAGGGGTTCCACGTACCGGACCAGACTTTAATGCAGCAATGCTAAGTGGCCACGAAGGTAGGAGCAAAGTGGAAACTTTTTTGCAGAAAGCAGGAGACTATAAAAGGTTCAGCTTTGAGAAGTAGCCGACGGGAGGTCCCAGCACTGAAAAACCCAGGACTTGAAGTTAAAGATTCAGTGGGTTGGATTTGCAACGCGTGAGACCAGTGGAAGAGACAAGTGGTGATTTGGAAGCCATGAGAGTGAATTGTCCAGAATAGAGTAGGAGAGAGAAAAGTGAGGAAAACGCAGAAGAGAAGGTAGGAGACAGGGAATTCAGTGAAAAGGTCGACCAGCGTGTGTTTAGGAGGAATAGAGAGAAAACGGGAGCAGAAACAACATCTGAAAAGAATGGCTTAGGGGACTGGTGCTGTGGCACAGCAGGTAAGGCCACCACCTGCGGTGCCAGCATCCTAGCTGGTTCCAGTCCTGCTGCTCCACTTCTGATCCAGCTCCCTGCTAATGTGCCTGGGAAAGCAGTGGAAGATGGCCCAAGTGCTTGGACCCCTGCACGCACATGGAAGACCCAGAAGAAGCTCCTGGCTCTTGGCTTTGGATCGGCTGTGTTCCAGCTGTTTGGGCCATTTGGGGAGTGAACCAATGGATGGAAGATCTCTCTGTTGGCCTCTGCCTCTGCCTCTCTGTAACTTTGCCTTTCAAACAAATAAATACATCTTAAAAAGTAAAAAGATATTGACTTAGAATTTTCCCAACTGACAAAAAATATGAGTCTGCAAGTTAAAAATCCCAGTGAATTCCAAACACAGACAAAGAAATTTACATCTAGAAAGATAATAATGAAAGAGCTGAAAAATAAAGAGAAAATTTTCAGAGCCGGTGGAGATAAAAGACTGCCTTCAGCAGAGCACACAGCTACTAAAAAGGCAGAGACAGCGCGAGCTGGAAGATCATTCAACAGAGCACTCAGCCCTGAAAGGAAAAAACTGCCAACCTGGAATTTTATGCCTTGCAAAAATAGTCCTTCACAACAAAAGAGAGAAAAAGACACGCTTAGGCAAAAAATAGCTGTGCGTTCATCATAGACTCACACCGTAAGCTGAAATGTCACAGATGAAGGGGTGGAGCGGGGCTCTGTTCTTTCCTGGGATGCCTGCTGGTCTGTCAGGTGCATTCTCCCCATGACGCTAGGCTGTCCTGCCTGCTGCTACTCTCTGGCTCATGTGTGAATTGTTTCTTCCTCAAAGACCTGGGCTAAGCCTCCCAAGGGGACACCAGCATCCCATATGAAGGCTGGTTCGAGCCCCAGCTGCTCCACTTCTGGTCCAGCTGGTTCCTGGCTTTGTCCTGGCCCAGCTCTGGTCCTTGCAGCCATCTGGGGAGTGAACCAGTGAATGGAAGATGTCTCTCCCTTTCTCTTTCTGTCTGTAACTCTGCCTTCCAAGTCAAATCAATAAATCTCTAAAAAAAAAAAAAGTATGGAGCAGAAATAAATAAAGAACCATGAAAACAGTAAGTGTGCATGTACATCTGATTGGATCTCAGCTATATAAAATAACAGCTATCTAACTGGTTTTCTTCCAAGGACGAGAATTCCATTCTAGACATCTCTGACCCCATTACCTAATTACCTCCTAAAGGCCTTGCCTTTGAACCCTATGACACTGGGGTTAGGGTTCCCCCATGTGGATTTGGGGCACACAAACATTCAGACCACAGCAGAGCCTTAAGGTGCAGGGGCAGGGGGATAATAAGCTGCAGCCCCCTCTGGCCTTCCTGTTGCACGTGAGTGGAGGGGAGAGCTGAGATCCTGTGGAGGTCATAGCATGAGTGGAGGGGAGAGCCCAGATCCCGTGGAGGTCACAGCGTGAGTGGAGAGCCGAGATCCCGTGGAGGTCACGGCGTGGGTGGAGGGGAGAGCCCAGATCCCGTGGAGGTCACGGCGTGGGTGGAGGGGAGAGCCCAGATCCCGTGGAGGTCACGGCGTGGGTGGAGGGGAGAGCCCAGATCCCGTGGAGGTCACGGCGTGGGTGGAGGGGAGAGCCGAGATCCCGTGGAGGTCACGGCGTGAGTGGAGGGGAGAGCCGAGATCCCGTGGAGGTCACGGCGTGAGTGGAGGGGAGAGCCCAGATCCCGTGGAGGTCACGGCGTGGGTGGAGGGGAGAGCCCAGATCCCGTGGAGGTCACGGCGTGGGTGGAGGGGAGAGCCGAGATCCCGTGGAGGTCACGGCGTGAGTGGAGGGGAGAGCCCAGATCCCGTGGAGGTCACGGCGTGAGTGGAGGGGAGAGCCCAGATCCCGTGGAGGTCATGGCCCGGGCATGCGGAGCGCTCAGAGCCAGAGACCCAATCATAACACTGAGCGTGCGTCTCCACCCTCCACACGTGGCCACAACCACCACAGCACCCCTGTGTAATAACGGAGCGATACAGCTCAAGAACCTTCAGGACTCAGGCTATTTAAGGATTTTCCAGGAAGCCAAGATAACAAGCGGGGGAAAGAAAGATGGGAGAGGAGAATGAAGCCTCCAACCTAGCCCTGCAGTTAGCGGTAAACACAGTGCAGCCCCAGCCAGATCAACATAAGCCCTCCCACGGAGGGTCTGGTTTCTTCCGCTCTGATTACTCAGCGATCGTGTCTGGGTTTCAACACGAAATGACAAGGTACGAGAAAGAGCAAGAGGAGCAGTCCGAAGAGACAAAGCAAGCAACAGAACCAGACTCGGAGATGGGGAGAGCTTGTACTCATGAGTTTGGACCAGGAGTGCAAAACAACTATGAGGAATACAGAGAGTGAACCACAGACAAGAATAGATGGGTAATGTGATCAGAGACAAGAAAACTCCAAGAAAGATTAGAAGGGAACTTCCAGGGCTCACAAGTGCTATTATAATAGCAGTAACAAGCACCTTTAATGGCCTTGTAAGTAGACTGGATGTTACCAAGAAAAGAACCCATGGCTTTGAACATGCCAGTATCAACTTCCAAATCTGAAATGCAAAGAGAAAACAAGAGTGTTTGTTCAGTATCCAGGAGCTGTGAAGCAGTTACAGAAGGCATAGATACCTGAAACAGGAGCACCACAGGGGAAAGAGAGAGAACAGAACAGAACAAAGTTTCGAGGTAATGATGCCTGAGGATTTCCCAAAACTTTGGACAGACACCAAGCCACAGACCCAAGCAGCCTAGAGAACGCCCAACAGGATAAACACCAGGAGATCAGCATGTGGGCCCAGCACATTCGAACTGCAGACATCCAAAGACAAAAGAAAATCTTGCAAGAAGCGAGGTGTCTTGATCGGCTCAGGCTGCCAGGACAGAGTACGGGAGCCTGGATGGCTACAGAGATGCCCTCTCTCGGTTCTGGATGGGGAGAGTCGGAGAGCAGGGCGCCAGCGCGGCTGGGTGAAGCCTCTTCCAGGTTGCAGATGCTGACCGCTTGTTGTAGCCGCAAGCGGAGGCAACAGCTCCGTAGCTCTCTGGCCCTGCTGCCATTCGGAAGGCCTCCGTCCTCATGACCTCGTCACCTCTCACAGACCTCACTTCCAAACAGCAACATATTGAGATTGGAGTTTAACGAACATCCAGTCCACGGCACAGCGGATAAATCACCTCTCACAGAGGAGCCAGGATAAAGCCCACGCCAGCATCCTCCTCCGAGTCCACAGGGCAGGGCGCAGTGAAGCTGCTAACGTGCGGAAAGAAACAAACCAACAGTCTCGATTCTGCAGCCAGAGGAATCATCTTCGGAAGTGCAGGGGACACAAAGGCCGCCTCAGCCGCAGAATTGGAGGAGTTTGTAACCGGCGGACCTACGTTCAGAACATACTGAAAGATTCTCAAGAGCAGGATGCGATTCGGGTCAGAAATTCAGAAAGGAAGTGTGTTGGAGAAGGAATAGAGGAAGGTAAAATAAAACCTTTTCTTTCCATCTTAATTTAACAGGCAACTGTTCACAACAATAATAGCATCCGTGTTCTGGGTGGTTCTCGCATACAGGTAAGTAAGATGAGTGGCAGAGATGTTATCAGGGACAGGAGGGAGGAAGCGGGAACACCCAGAGAGTACTCGCGCTGCCTGTAAGAGACACAGTGGATTTCTCTTGCTTGTAAATGTCAGTTCTAGGGCAATAGCTAAGGTCATAGTTCATATGCTAAGAGTAGAGAGAAATGGAGCCATATAAAATGCTCAGTTAAAATCAGAGAAGGCAGAAAAAGAGGGCAAGATCAAGAAACAAAAGAATGCAAAAAATAGAAATGGTAGATATTAATTCAACTATATTAATAATCACTCTATGAGCATACTTCAAAAGATGAGTTTATTTTGATGCAAAACAATTTGAAACCCATGCACAGCTTTTTTCATAATATGCAGCAAAAATGATAGAAATGCAGGAAGAAATATGCAAACCCATTATTGTAGTATTATAGTTGGAGACTCCAAACACCTCTGTTAGTCATTTATTGATCTAACAGGCAGAAAATCAGTAAGTATATAGTTGGATCTACTTGATATTTATGGAATACATCATCCAGCTACATCAGAAAACATACTCTTCTCAAGTTCACATAAAACATTCATCAGGAGAGACCACTTCCTGAGATATAAAACACCCCCAAAATTTGAAAGAATAGAAATCATACAAAGTATGTTCTCAAACTAAAATAAAATTAAGCCAGAAAATACCAGAAAGATAGTAGAGTATTCCCTGGACACTTGGAGATTAATTGATACACTTCTAAATAACTCATGGGTCAAAGAAGAAATTGTAAGAAACATTTAAAAATATTTTGAACTAACTATTGAGGACTAAATAGTTCTCAAAATGTGCATGATGTGGTAAAAGCAAAGCTTAGAGACAGATTTATAATGTTAATGTATTAGGAACAAAGAAAGATCTAAAATCAGTAAGCTTCTGTCTTAGGAATCTAGGGAAAAAACACTAATTAAATCTCATGTGAGCAGAAGAAAAACTTAGTGCAGGAATCCAGTAAAATAAAAAGCTGGGACCCAAAAGGAAAAGGAATTAAAACAAAAGCTTTTCCTTGGAAAGACTAGTAGAAGTGATAAATCTGTAGCCAGGCTAACGAAGAAAAAGGAAGAGGAGACACATTACTGATAACATAAATCGGTGCAACACTCCCCTACTGATCCAACAGACATGAAAGTAATAAAGGGATGCTACAGATAACTATCTACAGAAGTTGGAACTCACATAACGTGGACTAATTTCTGGGAAGACATAATCTATCAAGACTCATACAAGGAGAACTAGGTAATCAGAATAGCACTATCTGTATTAAAAAAAAAAATGGAGTCAAAAGTTAATAAGCTGCCAATGCAGAAAGAGGCAGTCCTCCCTAGATGGCTTTACTGGTGAATTGTATCATATATTTAGGGAAGAAAATACACCCATTCTTTGCAATACCTTCCAGAAAATGGAAGCAAAGGGCACCCTTCCTAACTCGTCTATGAGGCCAGCATAACCCTAACACTAAAACCAAAGTCAGCATGAGAAAACCAAAGACCAATATGTCCCATGAACATGCATGCAAAAATTCCTCAACGGACTCTTACCAGATCAAATCCAAAGAGTCACACACCATGAGCAAGCTGGATTTACTCTAGGTATGCAATGCTGGCTCAACATTAAACACTCAACTAACATAAGCCATTACATCAGCAGATTAAATAAGAAAAATCACAGGTCATGTCAATAGATGAAGGAAAAGCATTTGATAAAATTCAACACCCATGCATGCTAAAAACTGGAGTAGTGGGGAACTTCTGCAACTTAATAAAAAGCATCTGCAACAGAACCTACAGCCAACATCACACTTAGCAGTGGGAAACTGGAGTCCACTAGAATTAGGGTTGGATGTCGCTGCTTTCGATGTCACATTGGAAATTACACCTAATCCTCCGCCTGCGGCGCTGGCACCCCGGGTTCTAGTCCCGGTTGGAGCACCGGATTCTGTCCCAGTTGCTCCTCTTCCAGTCCAGCTCTCTGCTGTGGCCCGGGAGTGCAGTGGAGGATGGCCCAAGTGCTTGGGCCCTGCACCCGCATGGGAGACCAGGAGGAAGCACCTGGCTCCTGGCTTCGGACCGGCGCAGCGCACCGGCCGTAGTGGCCACTTGAGGGTTGAACCAATGGAAAAGGAAGACCTTTCTCTCTTTCTCTCTGTCTCTCTCTTTCACTGTTTAACTCTGCCTGTCAAAAAAAAAAAAAAAAAAAAAAAAAAAAAAAAAAAAAAGAAAGAAAGAAAGAAAAGAAAAGAAATTACACCTAATGCGATAAGGAAATAAAAGGCATATCAATTTGGAAGGAAAGAATAAAACTGTCTTTGCTCACAGATGATTTGGTAATGTATATAGAAAGTTTTAAAAATCAACAAAAATATCTTTAGAACTAATAAGTGGTAATAGCAAGTTTGCAACATACAAGGTAAAAGATAAAAATCAACTGCTTTCCCATATACCAACAATGAGTTATTGGAATGCAAAACTAAAAACACAATACCATTTACATTAACACCAAAAAATGGGGGCCGGCGCTATGGCGCAGCAGGTTAAAGCCCTGGCCTGAAGCACCGGCATCCCATATGGGCGCCGGTTCTAGTCCCAGCTGCTCCTCTTCGGATCCATCTCTCTGCTATGGCCTGGGATAGCAGTAGAAGATGGGCCAAGTCCTTGGGCCCCTGCACCCGTGTGGGAGACCTGGAAGAAGCTTCTGGCTCCTGCCTTTGGATCGGCACAGCTCCGACCATTGTGGCCATCTGGGGAGTGAACCAGCGGATGGAAGACCTCTCTCTCTGTATCTACCTCTCTCTGTAACTCTGTCTTTCAAATAAGTAAGATAAATCTTAAAAAAAAAAAACAAAAAATGAAGTACTTAGTAATAAATCTAACCAGATATGTAAAGATGGACATGAGGAAAATCACAAAGCTCTGTTGAAAGAAATCAAAGTTCTAAATAAGTGAAGAGATATTCTTCATTCTTTCATGGATAGGAAAACTCAATATCGTTAATATGTCAGTTCTTCCCAACTTGATTCAATGCAATCCCAGTCAAAGTCCCAACGAGTAAGTTGGTTTTTTGGATATCAACAAATAGCTTCTAAAAATGAAAAGAAAGGCTAAAAAATGCAGTACTGAAGAAAAGGAAAGTCAGAAGATTGACACTGTTTGAACTCAAGTCTTGCCATAAAGCTACGCTAATTAAACAATGTAATATGTGAGTAGAGATAGACAGTGGCATTGGTGGACAGAATAGTGAACTCCTAAATGCACCAACACTGATGCGATCAACTGATCTGTGACCAAGCAGCCAAGGTGACTCCATGGAGAAGGAACGCTCTTGTCAACAAATGGGGCTGGCACCATGGGACATCCACACGCAGATAAATGAATCCAGACACTGACCGTGGACCTTCCATGAAAAGTAACTCAAAATGGATCATGGGCCTAAGTGTAAAACCTCAACTTATAAAACATCTACAAGACAACATAGGAGAAAGTCTGGGTGACCTTGGATTTGGTGATGACTTTTTAGATAGAACACCAGAAGAATGGTATTTTGAGCTTCATTAAAGTGAAAAACTGCTCTGTACGACACTGTTAAGAGAATGAAGAAATCAGAGACTGAAGAAGATATTTGGCAAATACATATCTGACAAAGGACTGTGTCCACAACACTCACTGAACTCTTAAAATGCCATTCAGAAGGAAAACAGCCCTATTTTATAAATGGGAAAGCAATCTGGAAACTTCACCAAAGATACACACGTGAAAAGTAAGCGTATGGAAAGAAAGGAATAGCAAATAAGGCAAAATGGGATATGGCCAAAATTAAAGAAAAAAGAATCTGAAACACCAGGAAGGCTGCAAAGCACAGAAATTCTGACCCCTTGCTGGTCAGAGTGACTTTGTGAAACAGTTTGGCAACTTTTCACAGAGATAAACATAGTGTTATCATTTGATCCACCAGTTAGGCTCAAGATTTTTACTCAAATGAATTCAAAACTTACTTCCACACAGAAACCTGCACGCAAATGTTTGTAGTCATCTTATTCCTAGCTGTCGAAAATGTGAAGCAAACAAGATGTCTTTCAATAGAAAAACAGCACCGACGGTGGAGTATCATTCAGTACTGACGGTGGAGTATCATTCAGTACCAATAGTGGAGTATCATTCAGTACTGACGGTGGAGTATCATTCAGTACCAATAGTGGAGTATCATTCAGTACTGACGGTGGAGTATCATTCAGTACCAATAGTGGAGTATCATTCAGTACTGACGGTGGAGTATCATTCAGTACCAATGGTGGAGTATCATTCAGTACTGACGGTGGAGTATCATTCAGTACCAACGGCAGAGTATTATTCAGTACAGACAGTGGAGTATTTTTCAGTGCTAAAGGAAACAGGCCATGGAGCAACAAGATGTGGAGAACCTCACGTGCATGTTGCTTAGGGAGTGAAGTCAGTCTGAAAAGGCTACAGACTGTGTGATGCCAGCTGTGTGACATTCTGGAAAAGGCAAAAGATGTTGGCGATGTCAGAAGGATGGGGGGATGTGTTCCAGAGGAGTCCAGGGGTGTGAAGTTGTGGCTCAGGGCATCTCTATGGCAGTGTAACGATTCTATGTAATATTATAATAGTGACTACGTGACATTAAGTGTCAAAACTCAGTACATGTACCATAGGAAGAGTAATATCTGATGTAAGCTATTGGCTTTGGTTAATACTAATGGATCAATTTTGACTCATCAATCCTGACAAGTGTACCATACAATTCAAATGCTTGTAATTAGGAGAGGGATGGTATACATGAACTCTCTTTACTATGTCTTTAAAGTTCTGTAAAACTAAAACTACTCTAAAAATGAATTCCAGTAATTGGGCTGGTGCTGTGGCTCAATGGTTAATCCTCCGCCTACGGCGACAGCATCCCATATGGGCACCAGGTTCTAGTCCCAGTTGCTCTTCTTCCAGGCCAGCTCTCTGCTGTGGCCCAGGAAGGCAGTGGAGGATGGCCAAAGTGCTTGGGCCCTGCACCCGCATGGGAGACCAGGAAGAAGCACCTGGCTCCTGGCTTCGGATTGGCATAGCTCCGGCCATAGCGGCCATTTAGGGGGTGAACCAACAGAAGGAAGACCTTTCTCTCTGTCTCTCCCTCTCACTGTCTGTAACTCTACCTATCAATTAAATAAATTAAAAAAAAATCTTTAAAAAATGAATTCCAGTAATTAAAAAAAAACATAACTGCAATAGAATATAATTTGAGAGGGGTTAAATGGAGTTATGTCTTTGCATTGTCTGAGAAGGGGGTAAATGTTTTAAATTATACTGGACTTTGATAAATCAAGAATTATTCTCATTCAATAGAAAGGAAAACATGCCGGTGCCACAGCTCACTAGGCTAATCCTCCGCCTGCGGCGCCAGCACACTGGGTTCTAGTCCCAGTTGGGGCGCTGGATTCTGTCCCGGTTACTCCTCTTCCAGGCCAGCTCTCTGCTGTGGCCTGGGAAGGCAGTGGAGGATGGCCCAAGTGCTTGGGCCCTGCACCTGCATGAGAGACCAAGAGGAAGCACCTGGCTCCTGGCTTCGGATCGGCACAGCGCGCTGGCCGTAGCAGATATATTGGGGGTGAACCAACAGAAGGAAGACCTTTCTCTCTGTCTCTCTCTCTCAATGTCTAATTCTGCCTGTCAAAAAAAAAAGAAAAAGAAAGAAAGGAAAACATAATAACAGAAATATTCGATCTGAAAGAAGGCAAAAAAAACGAGAGAAATAGGGACATAGTGCAGGTAGAACTAATAAAAATCACATACACAGTAAGATGCTGCATTCAAACAACCATGTCAGGATTTATGCTCTGGATGTATGGAATAAGCACTCCAGAGAAAAAGAAAAAATGTTAAAACTTTAGTTTTTTTAAAGGCCATATTCTGTTTACAAAGCTATTCTCAGGCAAAGAAGACTTTAAAGGGGAAAGAGAATAAGAAGAGATTCCATTCACTAGGGCACTGTAAGAATTTTAAATGTGTATGTCCCTGATAACATGGCTTTAAATTACATACAGCAAAAATTGGCAGAATCACAAGAAGAAATCATAGTGAAAAACTTAAGCACATCGTTCTCAATAACTGATAACAAAGCAGACTAAAAAATGAAGAAAGATACAGATTTTTGAGAAATTGAATTAACAAAACCAACTGCAGGACATTCATAATGGGTTTTACCCACAACTATGGACCATTGCCAAGTGCACATGTGGACGTGGTCCTCCACTATGGGTGCTTCCTGTGGTCAGCTCACGTGCACACAGGATGCTGGGGTGCATCGGTGGTCCCCTCTCCCCCTCCACACCCTGCATCCTTCCAGAACGCTCCCACCTCACTGGGGTCAGAAGTCCTTCCTGTGGGTCCAGGAAGCTAGGAGCCAGGGAGCTGGGAGGAGGGAGCTGAGGCTGGCGGCGTGAGCAGAGTGCGGTCACAGCAATCACACACGTTGGGAGAGGGGCTTTATTGTCTTTGTTTCCCAGATGGGGAAGCTGAGGTGTACGGCAGTTTGCCCTGTGGAGCTGTGTGTGTAGGCTCTGGGCGGAAGCCCTGCCTTGTCAGTGGTTCCTAACCTCGACAGCAGAGCACGGCCCAGGACAGGGACAGCGATGCTGTGGATGATTCTAGAGACTCGTTCCTTCTGGGTGCGCTTCCAAGCCTCTGCGTGCAACTCAGAGTTGCCCAAGGCCTGCAAGTCCTTGGAGGTGGAGGCCTTGAGTTAACAGAAAACTATCTTTAAAAAAAGTATTTATTTATTTATATTTATTTGAAAATCAGAGTTAAAAAGAGAGAGATTTTCCAGCTCCTGGTTCATTCCCCAGATGGCTGCAATGGCCGCTGCTGAGCCAGGCCAAAGCCAGGAGCCAGGACCTCCGCCCAGATCTCCCACGTGAGTAGCAGGGACCCAAGCACTTGGACCATTCCCTGTTGCTTTTCCCAGGCCATTAGCAGGGAGCTGGACCAGAAGTGGGGGAGCTGGGACACGAACCTGCACCCGTATGGAATGCCGGCTTCACAGGCGGTGGCTTTACCTGTGGGTCTCATTGACTGCATGGGAAGCCACCGCACCTGGCTGGATGCATGGCTGTGTCCCTGTGGCCCACGCCCTAAATCTCCAGGAAGGTGCCCTGCATTGCCTTTGAGTGTCTGGAGCTCCGTGTGTGTGTATTTTTTTTTTAATTTTTTTTTTTAAGATTTATTTATTTATTTGAAAGCCAGAGTTTTACAGAGAGAGAGGGACACACACACACACTGTTCTGTCTGCTGGTTCACTCCCCAAATGGCTGAAATGGCTGGGCCTGTCCACAGCCAGGAGCTTCTTCTGGGTCTCCCAAATGGGTACAGGGACCCAAGGACTTGGGCCGTCTTCCACTGCTTCCTCAGGCACACTGGAAGGAGCTGGATCAGAAGTGGAACAGCCAGGACTCGAACTGGCACCCATAGGGATCCTGGTGTCACAGGCGGCAGCTTTACCCACTGCCAGAACTCCTTGTTTCGAGCTTCAGACCAGCCCAGCTCTGGACGTTTGGCCATTTGGGGAGTGAACCAGCAGATGGAAGACTTCTCTTTTTCTCTGTCTCTCCCCCCTCCCCGTAACTGTGGCTTTCAAATAAATAAATAAATCTTATATATATATATATATGTGTGTGTGTGTGTGTGTATGTATATAAATCATGCACTTTCTAAGAAAACAGAACAGGCCTGCCATCAAACTCAGTGAGCAGTAAGAAAAAGTCAAAATAAAGTCATAGCAAAGCACAAAGGATGCTAGGCAGCACCATTTTTTTTTTTTTAACATTTATTTATTTATTTGAAAGGCAGAGAGAGAGGGAGAGATGTCTTCACTGCTCAGATGGCCGCCATGGCCAGAGCTATTCTGATCCAAAGCCAGGAGCCAGGAGCTTCTTCTGGGTCTCCCACATGGGTGCAGGGGCCCAAGGACTTGAACCATCTTCTACTGCTTTCCCAGGCCACAACAGAGAGCTGGATCGGAAGTGGAGCAGCTGGGACTCGAACCAGTGCCCACATGGGATGCTGGCACTGCAGGCGGTGACTTTACTCACTATGCCTATGAGCGCTGACCCCTCATTTGGTTTTATACTCTGCTTTGCCATCTTGAAATTCTTCATGATTTTTTAACAAAGGGCCAGCCATTGTGGTTTTGCTCTGGACCCAGCACATTTTGTAGTCAGTCCTCTCCAGTCCCCCTCTGACTTCAAACCAGAGGAGTCTGCATCTGGTGTCAGTGGCCC
This sequence comes from Lepus europaeus, assembly GCF_033115175.1. Taxonomy (NCBI): domain Eukaryota; kingdom Metazoa; phylum Chordata; class Mammalia; order Lagomorpha; family Leporidae; genus Lepus; species Lepus europaeus. Next base: position 12,089,151 of record NC_084837.1, read on the forward strand.
AGAGACACTTTTGGATGGTGGTGCCCGTGGGCACTAGCAGGTGTGGCGAGGAGGGTGGTGGGAGATGCAGCTGGGCTCAGGTGCCTCACGCCCCTAGAACGGACCAGCCCTGGGAGCATAATGCACCCTGCTTCTGCCAGGGTGTTCTGCCATCTTTCCTGTGGTCAGGATGACCTGGGAGCTGCTGGAGCTTAGTATGTCCTGGTCCCCAGAGCTCAGCTCTGCAGCATAGCTGGGATGGACTGGGCAGGAGACCTCAGTCCAAGGAGCTATTGATGCAAGTGTTGCAGCAACGTCAGCCCTGTCTAGGTAAGGCTCCTGGGCAACCTGGAGCTGCCCAGGTTTCTTGCAGATCTGCTGCCTCCCAGCCTGTGAGCCCCAGGTTCTGCCAGCCCAGCCCTCTGCTGCCCCCGCCTGGCTATCGGCAGAACTGACCCAAACCCAAGATAGGGTTCTCTTGTTTGCTGACTTCCTTAAAAAATATACAAATTGATATCATCTGACTATTTCTGATCTACATACAGGGATATTTGAAATGATTAGAAGGATTTTATAAATGGGAGCCAAGAGGCAAAACAGTAGAACATGTGTATATTGAGGACAGTTGAACTTGGAACTGACATTGGACTCTAGCATTAGCCAAGGACAGCTCAGAGGGGTGTGCCAGCTGTGTGGGCACTTCAGGAGCATCTGACACCTGTGTGTGGTGCCCTGGGTTCGGAGGTTAGAGAACACTGGAGAAGGGGTGGGAGCCCGCCCGGTGGGAGCCCGCCCTAGCACAGAGAGAACCTCCGTGCAGAGAGCAGAAAGGGTGGCTGGACCCCTGCCGGTGGCCAGCTCTGCCAGGGACGGCCTGCAGGATCCAGACACATTCTGAGCCTTAATTTTCCCATCTGTGATAGGAACCAAAATACCCAGCTCCTCCGTGTCCTCAGCAGGGCTGCTCTGCCCCGTGCTGATGTACCGAAGAGCTGCCACTCAGGCAAGGACTCCCCACAGCTGCCCGGGGGCCTTGGCCCCTCCCTGGCTCCTCCCTGGGACTCCATGGCCCAGCAGCTGAAAAGTGAATGCCAGCCCCAGTGCTCTGCCTTCCTTGCCTGGCACCTGCCCTTTCTGCACCCACCCTGCTGTTTATAGGGCCCGGGGTTCTCCAGTGAGACCACACACAAAAAATACATGTGGACTATAGGAGTAGAGTGGCCTCAAAGTCATTGCTTGGTTATAATGGAAGGTCAGGGTCGGGCCTGGGGAGATGGTGTGGCCCGAGGGAGGAGTGGGGCAGCAAGTAGGTGGCCAGAGCCAGAGCCCCTGGGCCCCGGCTGCTTTCACATCTTGGACAGCAGGTACAGCCCTGGCCCCCTCTGCCCTTCTCTGGGCTCTCCATGAGTCTTGTATTATTTTCCTTCTAAACAAAAATGATGGCTCAGTTAAGCAGTAAATCGCCGAACCGACTCCTGGCTCCCGGCGAAACCCAAGTGATGCTCTCGGCTGGGCTTAGCGGCCAGGCCTGCTTTCCTGGGATCAAGGTTTTATCCACAGCCGTTAATCACACGAAAGCAGATAGTCGGAGCATTAGTCCCCGCCAGCTGCCACTCTCTGCCTGGGCCATTACAGGGATTACTCTCCGAAGTGCCCAGGGCTGCCTGAGGGTGAGGTCCAGGGCCCCGTCCCCACCACCCCGCGCAGGCTTGGCCCAAAGCACATCCTTAACAGGGGTTTAAAGTCCTTGCAGCCACCCCTGGACAAGCAGGCCGCACTCCCTCAGTACGGGGGCTCTGGGCAGGCAGGCGCCCAGTGAGTTCCAGGGTGGGAAAACATGGAGAGTGCAGCCCTAGGGGTGGCTGGTACCTCCCCAGCGTGCAGGCAGCCAGTCTGCACCCAGAGCCACTCTGATGGCAGCACCGCACTCAGCTGGCTGATTCAGCCCTCTGGTGGGGTTAGAATCCACAGAGAGCCTGATTGGTCTGTTTCTTCTTACAACCCAAGAACTCCTAAGATTAAAAATGGAGGTACCACTGACCGCCCAAAGAAGTGAGGGCCCCCGAGCACCTCTTTTGCTAGTAAAGTGATTGCTAACGTTGCAAAGGATCACTAGTATTGCAAAGGATCGCTAAGATTGCAAAGGATCGCTAAGATCGCAAAGGATCACTAAGATTGCAAAGGATCGCTAAGATCGCAAAGGATTGCTAAGATCGCAAAGGATCGCTAAGATTGCAAAGGATCGCTAAGATTGCAAAGGATTGCTAAGATCGCAAAGGATCACTAATGTTGCAAGGTGCATTGGTGTCCGAGGGGCGGGCGGAATGTCAGGCCCCGGGGAAGGAACACTGGAGCCGGCCACAGCATCCTCTCTGGGTGGACATCGCCAGCATCTTTAGTACTTGGAAGCTCACCAGCTCCCTGCATGGCCCTGAGCTAGCTCGCAGCTGGGTTTCACTCACTTTGTTGCTAATCGCAGGCAGTTGGTCTTTTTGACAAGTGAGGGATTTGCAGATGCTGACCCTGGCACTCGGCTGCCACCCGGAGACTGAAGGAAAAGACAATGGCAGAGCTCAGTGGAAAGGCCTGGCTCAGCCTGGGGCTTCAGCCGCGGGTGGCCAGACCCCCGGCCCTCCCCGACCGCAAAGGTGCACCTGAGCCAGTGCCCGGGGCGGGGAAGACGCTGCTCTTGGGAGCTTTCCACCAGTGGGCAGGAGAATGACTGACAAGTCATCACATAAGGTGGTGAGTGGCGCTGTGTGTTGGGAGGGGGTAAAGGGAAAGAGGGCCTGTGGGAGGGGCTGTTTCAGACAGGGGTCCTGAGTACCGGGTACAGCAGGTAAAGCCACCGCCTGGGGCACAGGTATCCCAAATGGGCACCAGTCTGAGTCGTGGCTGCTCCACTTTCAACCCAACTCTCTGCTAATGTGCCTGGGAAAGCAGTGGAGGATGGCTTAAGAGCTTGGGCCCCTGCACCCGTGTGGGAGACCCAGAAGAAGCTCAGCTTCAGCCTGGCCCAGTCCCGGCTGTTGTGGCCGTTTGGGGAGTGAACCAATGGATGGAAAATCTTCCCCCCCGCCAACTCTGACTTTCAAATAAATAAATAAATCTCAAAAGAAAGAGTCCATGGCTGACTGGGAAGTCCATGCCAGATAGGGGCAGCCAGGCGAAGGGACGGTAGGAGGGCCCTGTGGGTGCTGAATGGGGACAGGAGTGGAGCAAAGGGCCCGTTAGGCCGGGCTGGGTAGGGCAGAGGTAGGCCCAGCCAAGCGCAGCAGGTCACCCCTTTCTGGGCCCGAGTTCCCCTAAACAAGCTGCTTCTATGACTCCGAAGCACAGAGATGCGTGTTCATGATGCATGTTCATGACCAGCCCGGTAGGGTTCAGAACACACCAGCCCAAAGCATGTCCTAGGAGGTCACAATAGGCCACCTGGGATGTGCCTCTTTGGCTTAAGGAGTATTTTGAGCTGGTCATTTTGGAAAACTGCAGACCCAGGAGGAGCTGTGAGAACAGTGGAAGTGAGCCCTCGGGAAGGGACGTTTACATCTAGAAAGGAAATCTGGTTTGCAGGAGTGTCTTGCTCTCTGTTCCAGGAAGCAAAGTCACCAGAGATGCTTATCCGTGGGCAAGGGGCCGACTTAAATGCGCAGGACAAACCTCGCTCTGTGGCCTCCTACCCCAGCCTCTCCCCACCCCCTCTCCCAAGTCTGCGTCAGCTCTCTGCGGTCCGCTCTAGAGTCCTCCTCTCTGGGCCATCACCCTGGTTTGCAGGACACACTCCTTAGTAAGCTCTGTCTGTTTTCCTTGTGTCAGTCACTGATTGACGCTTTGCTACAGCGATTCTCAGCTGAGACCTCCTGAAGGCAGGGGAGGAAATGACGTCAGAAGCAGAGGCTGCCCCACGCGCCAGCTCTGTGTGCACGTTCTGCACACAGCTGCGTCTGAGCAGGGGATTCGGGCAGGTTGCACACCACCACTGCTGATCATGCTTGCAGGAAGTAAAGAGACAGTCAAATGGAATAAAGGCCACGTTAGCGTATTCTAGGACATCACATCGTGTGTGATACATTGATACGACTTTCACTCCTCAGTTAAGACTTACAATGAACACTTTGTAAAGCAAGGAAAGTCCTTATTATGGAGGCTGGCAATGTGGCACATAGGTTAAGACACCATTTTCAGATATGCCAGCATTCTGTATCTGAGTGCCAGTTCGAGTCCCAGCTACTTCATTTCCACTCCAGCTTCCTGCTAATGCACCTGGGAAGGCAGTGGATGATGGCCCAACTACTTGGGCCCCTGGCACCCAATGGAAAACCAGGATGGAAGCCCAGTGCTGTGGCTCAATAGGCTAATCCTCTGCCTAGTGACGCCAGCATACCGGGTTCTAGTCCCGGTCGGGGCGCCGGATTCTGTCCCGGTTGCTCCTCTTCCAGGCCAGCTCTCTGCTGTGGCCCGGGAAGGCAGTGGAGGATGGCCCAAGTGCTTGGGCCCTGCACCCCATGGGAGACCAGGAGAAGCACCTGGCTCCTGCCATTGGATCAGCGCAGTGCACCCTGGCTGCAGCACACCGGTCGCGGCGGCCTTTGGAGGGTGAACCAACGGCAAAGGAAGACCTTTCTCTCTGTCTCTCTCTCTCTCACTGTCCACTCTGCCTGTCAAAAAAAAAAAAAAAAGAAAAGAAAAGAAAGAAAGAAAAAAAGAAAACCAGAATGGAGTTCCTGGCTACTGGCTTTGGGCTGGCCTGGCTGTTGCTGCCATTTGGGGAATGCACCAGCAGATAGAATCAATCTCAATCTCTCTCTCTCTCTCTCTCTCTCTCTCTCTCTCTCTCTCTCCCCCTCCCTTCATCTCTCCCTCCCTCCCTCCCCCTTCCACCTTGCTCTGCCTTTTAAATAAATAAATCTTTTTAAAAGCCCTTATAACAGTTGTCCCTTCTTATCCAAGCATCTGATTTCCACAGCTTCAATTACCCACAGTCAACTGTGCTCTGAAGATATCAAGGCTCAGGCTTTTGGATAAGAAATTCCACCTGGGCCTTATGCCGGCATAAATAAGACTACTTCCTGTTAAAACAAAATATCCAACGAAAGACTCTGGAAATAAACAGTTCCCGCTTCAAGCTGCGCAGCATTCTGGGCTGCGCGAGGTCCTGCTCCATCCCAGCCAGGAAGTGAATTCCCAGAGCCCAGCGTGCCCACCCGGTGTGCACCACCACTCCCTAGTCACGCAGTAGCTTTCTGGGTTATCAGATCACCATTGCCTCATTGCAGGGCTCGTGTCTAAGCCACCCTTGTCTCGCTGAATAACGGCCCCAGCATGCCAGAGTGGGGATGCAGGCGTTGGTAATGGAACATGGAAGGGCAGACTCACTCTGCACTGTGTGGCAATGCTGCAGGGCCTAGAGACAGGATTCCCAGGGTTCAGCACCATCCACGGTTTGAGGAGCGTGTCCACTGTGGCTGAGAGGGCGCGACTGTGTGCCCCAGCACACACGTGTGGGTGAAATAGCATGAAATGCAAGGTGGGGTTAGAGCGAAGTCCACTGATTTATAGAATGTCCCTGGAGGAGTAGCTGGGACAATGATGAAGCTGCAGAGTGCTGAGAAGTGGGGGATTCTAACTCAGGAAACACAAGGCTGCCAGCAAACGTGTGTGCACCTTGCAGTCCGTGTGCAGGGCCGCGAGGAGGGCTCACCATGGGGGGAAGGGGGGAGCAGCCCCAAGTCTGGCCCTGTGGGGTCTCCACCCACTGGCTGGCAGCCCCGGCTCCGTGTTTCCTCGTGTCCATCCTTCCCCACGCCACACTTGCTGTAAGATCCCTGAGCACAGGTCACAGCACCACTGACAACCAGAGGGTGTTTGTGTGGCTGCTCTTGGGAGATGAGAACATTTGCCAAGCATTGCGGGGGACGCCCGTGAATCCAGCATTCACCCGCCACGGGGGATGGCTGCTGGGCCTGGCTGCTGCCGGGGCAGATGTCGCCAGGGTGACAACTAACTCCACTTCCCCCACCCACAAAGAATCCCCAGCCCTGGGGTCTCCTGGAAAGCCCTTTTGACTCTTCAATCTATAAACGTCATCACGGGTCAAAACCAACCATAAATTCTGTGCACTGGCGTGAAGAGCTGACAGGCCGCGGTACCTGCCCCGCGGACCCTCCCCAGCGGTGCAATCTCCCCTCCCCCCTCAGTCCTCCCAGGCACGCCCCTGCCCGCAGGCCCCTGCGCTGCTGTTCCCACAGGTGTCAGCGTGGCTCCCTCCCTCGCCTCCTTCCTGTGCTCAGTGCAGTCCCTCTGCCGTGTTCTCGCCCCCCTGTGCTGCAGTGCAAGGCTGTGCAGGGTGACAGGTGTCTGTCTCCACTGAAACACCACCATGGCATGCAGGGAACAGGGACAAGGGACCACGCCATGTTTCTGTGAACCGCTCACTCGCTCACAGTGGGGTGGTGCGAGCCTTGCGATCAGTGACTTGCAAGTTAAACCCGTGAATTGCTGCAAGACTGTGTTCAGTGGTAAATAAAAAAAAAAATATGCAGGAAGTCGCGAATGTCTCCGTGAGAAGGCACGTGCCCCACGGCCAAACAGCTGAACTGGGATTTGGACGAATGAGTAGGGCAGCTCTTTCCTGCCACTCCACGCTGCTCTCCCATGAGCTGCTGCTGAGACCTGAGGGTACCAGGGAGCCCCGTCGCAGGTGTGGCCACTGTCAGAACATCTGGTGTCACTCAGGGAGACGTGACTCGGTGACTCGTGTTGAGACACTTGCCTTCCTGTGTGCATTCAAGGGAACGTCTCCAAAGACACAGATGGACATATAAGGAAAAAAAAAAAAAAAAAGCAGACACACTCCCAGGGAGGAGGCTGCTTTGGAAGGGGAGGAGGGGGCCCAGGAGTCCTGGAGGCTGTGAGGAGCAGGAGGGGGCTGGACCAGCACGCGGGCCCCACCCCAGGTGGGTCTGTAGACCATGGGCTCTGCTGCCTCCCCTCCCTATGGTCCTGGGGCAGCCCCTGCAGCACACCTGGCAACAGTGCCAGGCCCCTCCCCACATACACATAGCCCTGAGGTGTGTTCCCTGAGTGGAGGGACACCCCCGAGGGCTCAGAGGGACCGGACCCTGAGCATGAACATGGTACCCGTGGGGAAGCCACAACCAACCTGGACAAGCTGAGGTGGAAAACAGCGGATTGGCCTAATAGTCACATCACAGATTTCTCCCTGGGAGGCACCCGCGGGGGCCCTGGGCAGGTGCCAAGACCTGGAGTTGGGCTAGGGAGGCCAGGCAGGAAGTAACTCCTGGAAGTACCACATAGGCCCCTATAAGAGGAAGGATGGAGGGGGTGGGAGGGAGGCCGTGGAGCTGTTCAGGTTGCCAGCTGTGCCGGGTACCGCTGCAGCTCCTGGGGGCCTGGCTGGATTGGGGAATACGTGAAGAACAGCCAGAGAGCAGAGGCCCCCATCAGCTGCGGATTGAGGGGAGAGGGGAAGAAGGCCGTTTTCCGAAGTCCCTGCGACCAGAAGTGTCTCTTCTGGTCTCAGGAGCCACCTCTAGTGCAATCCCGGCTCCGATGGCGCCCAGGGACGTGTGTTCTGTTGCTGCTGTTAAGAAACCAGGTTTTCAAGACCTCCTGCAATCACAGACTGGCTTTGTTTAACGTCGTGCGCAGAAGCAGCACACGCTGTCCCTGTGAGCCAGTGCAGTTGGCAGACAGCGCCCGGAGTCCTGGGGGTGCCCTGGCTGCTAGGATGCACCACGTGCACCTGTAACGCCCTCTTCTGCCTTGGCATGCTGCCAGAAACTTAGAAACTCTCTGTTAGTGCACTTGAAAGTTTGATAGTGACTTTGAGCAGTCAAATCTGTTTCTTCTGGAAGACACTGGGCTTGTGCTGGCTGCATCCCCCGGGCTGGGTGTGCAGGAAGTTCTGGAGTATAACACTTTCTCCACGTCCTCCTTGGGAGCCACCTCCCAAGCCTGCACTTCCTGCAGCCTTGGGGGATGTTCCTCGGCCTGGACACCACACGTGGTGATGGGTTTTCCATGGAAAAGGTTTCTTCAAGCTACATGGAGGTTTCCTTCCTGCAGGACTTATCAGAGCTTTAGTGTGCAAATGTGCTTGGTGGATCTCTGATGGGGGACTCTGTGGTCCCTCTGGTTTGGATTAGGCTGAGGACCAACCTCTGGGAGGTTCTGAACAGAGGGTACCTTGGTCGGTTATGCCACACTCAGTGCCTCAGATTCTCACGCAGGACTAGGACCCCTGTCCGTCCCTCTCGGGCCAAATTCATCAGGACCTTCCTGGCCCCAGTCCTCCCCCAGGGTGGCAGGGCCCCTTCCAAGGGCCTCCCCTGTCTCATTCTCCTGCAGCTCCTGGGCACAGTGCTCCCTTTGTGAGCACTTACTCTATGGAAGGTGATTGAGTGGGCACAGGGAACTCCGCACAGAGCAGCCCAGTGCGGGGTGGCAGCTCTGGCTGGACCCAGCATGCACTCAGGCCTTATCACACCTGCTCACGCCATTCCCCCAGTGCCACATCCCCACACAGCCAGGCCGGGTGCTGCCCACCAGGGCGGTGTGCACAGCTTCTGACTTCAAGTCCCTGTCTCAGTATCTTCACTCGCCCCTGCTCTGGCCCTCCAGGGAGCAATGACCTTGGAGCCAAGGAGCCTGGCTCGTTCCCTGCTTCTCTCCCAGCCCCTGGGCTGCTCTGAGGCCTTTGCAGAATGGGGCACCGGGCAGATGGGCTCAGAGTGGGAGGAGTGGAAGGGCAAGCAATGCAAGGGAACGAGAGGCCGCCTGGGGCAGACCTGCGGTCACTGGCTGAAGGCGGCGCTCACTGGTCAGCTGGCCGGCCCTCAAGCTCAGAGCCTTCCATGCCCCCCCCCCTCGTGGCCCTTGGCCTTGACACTCAGGGCTCTGCTCAGGTTGGGCACAGGGTCTAGGGCTGGTTCTGAGGCTGCAGCTGATACACAATGGAAGATGTGGAGCAGAAGGCATGGTTAGCAGCCCCGCACACAGCCCTGAGAGCTGCACCTTTGCGAGCGTGGGGCCTGGGGGACAGTGGAGCTCAGACAGAGGCCCCCACTTCTGAGAATCGTCCTCAGCTTGAAAGGGGACCGGAGTGCCTTCGTCCTGGGGCTGGACAGAGGATCGAATGAGATGTGCAGAGCCTCTGAGAGCCTCATCCTCAAAGCCAGCCTGGGGCCTGCAGCAAGGAACGGTCACCTCCTACCCAGGACCCCAGTGCAGAGGGCCAGGGCTGGTGCCCAGACCCGATTCTCATAATGAAGGAACCAATGCATGCCTGTTGGTTCTGTATTTAAGCCAAATAAACAAATTAAAAACCCTGGGGCTTGAGTTTTGTGTGTCTGTCTCGAATTTCATTTTTCAGCATTTCATTTGTATTGCCTTGTATGGAAGCATTGTTCTTCAATGGGTTGAAAATCTTGCAATAACCAGCCCCGTGCTATAATCAGATTTCAAATTTTCCCCCAAGTGTGATGCACAGCCAAAAAGACAGTGAGGCTATGATGGGGTCGAGCGCCTACTGGGGTGAGGAGTCCCCAGAGTCCTCCATCCCTGGGACAGGACTTGCCTAGGATTTGCACAGGGAATTCTACACTTGGAGTCCAAGCACAGGCTAGGTGGGTACCCATGGAGCTCCTGGGCTCCAGAAACATGCTCTGAGCAGCAGGGGTACCGTGACCTTGACAGAGCCAGCTCTGGTCCTTGCACCCCAGGCCCCTGGGAGCTGCCTAGCCCCGAGCAGGGCACCAGCCTGCTGCCACGGCTGCTCTGTGGGCCGTGGGGGGCCAGCTTGGTGGAGGGGAACCCTGCCTGCCGCACCAGGCCAGCCAAGCACCCAGGAACTGTGTAGGGGACACACACAACCCGGGCCTTGCAGCTGGCTGTGCTGCCCAGGTGGGGCAGTATCCACTTCAGGGGGCCATGGTTCACCGGCCTGTCCACTCATCATGGCTCACTCGAAAGGTGTCAAAACAGTTGTCAGTGGTGAGAACATCCCCTTGATTTCATAGGAAAAGACTCCCAGGAAAACCACACAGGACTGATGCGACAGGCCAGAAAACCCCAGGCCCTGCGGCACGGGCGTTATGCCTTCCTGCACCTCTTCTGGTTTTTTCTCTTTTGAAAGGAAGAAGGTGGGAGGAAGGGAGGGAGAGAAAGAGAGGGAAAACTAACCACCTCCACACCGAGGAAATACAGCTGTTTACTTAGGACTCCCTGCGTCTTTTAGATTTTCTCTAAATGGCATATTTTCAGGCCTTTTTTTTTTTTTAATTCGACAGTGTGTTCTGGAATTGATCCCTGTAGGTACAGGTGGCTTGGTTCACTCAAGTGCTGAATAGTAGTCCGTCGTTTGAATAAAGCTGATTCATGCCTTACGCGTGGGCTACGGGGTTGCTTTCTGCTGGCCACAGCAGGCAGTGCTGCCACGAGTACTCCCGTGCCCACGTGTGCCAGCGTCTTCCTAAGGCAGACTCTGAGCATACCCGCTGTGCCGCACCACTACTTAATTTTGCTTTGGACTTTGATCTTCAACTTTAAATGTGCCATTCCTCTAGCAAAACAGAAGGTGGGCAGAGCTGGAAGTGCTAGGCCAAGGAATTGCGTCTTCCATCACCGCTTGGACCCTCGGAGCCCGTTCCCGGGAGAGGGGCTGCTGGGACCAGCGGGGCTCCTAGCAGCAGTCTGCTCATTTCATCAGGACTCCGCTGTGTGTCCCTGGAGGCCCCAGGGAAGAGCTTCAGAGTTGAGCCACGAGGACAAACAGCCGTGGCATCTGCCTGTGACACGCACAGGGCCAGGCCGGAGGACCCGTGGCCGACCTGTGTGTCATTTGTTTGTTTTTCCCCGTGGGGCAGCTGGTGCAGCTCAGCAAACACCGGGCAGCAGAGGACGACAGCTTGCAGTTGGGAACTGGCTCCAGACCTCAAAGGAGGGCCAAGCAGGCGAGGGAAGGCGGTGGGAACAAGCCATACCCATGTGATTCCATGGAAGTTTCCAGTACCTCCTTAAAGAGTAGCTCCCTGGGCCACGGATGCTGTCTTTCATTCTTCTGGTATTACTTTTACTTCTTGGCTTGAGGCTGTTAAGTAGGCCGCAGGGCAAACTATGCTGCCAAGATCTAACTGTGCTGAGTTCCTGCAGGAGGGTGGCAGGCACCGGCACAGGGCGAGGTCACCCGGGAGTGGGGGACAGCCTTGACCTTGGACTTAGGAACAGCTACGAGGCTGTGGGTGTACATGAGGTGCTTTTTCAACCCCGACCATCATCGGAGTGCTTCCTCCTCCTCCTTTGTTGAATTCCCTGCTCCCAGACTCTATCCATCAGGGGCCCCCATGCATAGGCTAACGTAGCAGGGGGAGGTCAACAGGAGATACAAAATCCAAGAGCGACAAAAGCCTGGTCATCTTCTGAGCAGACCGGCAGGAAAAGTGTGGATCAGCTTTGTGACTGAGGAGGGATCACTCTAGTGGATCTTTCCAATCTTGCACAGAGGAGAGCTTTAACTCTTTATTTTTAAAAGGAAGCCTTTTATTTCTTTTTATCTTGCATTTTCAGGCTCATAGGATGACATAGCAAATACCTGACCCTACCTCTGTGACTCCCCTCCCAGCTTCTGGCGTGGGGACACTGCAGCCCAGAAGCTGTGTGCCCACGTGGTGCAGCTTCTGCGTGCTGACCCTGGGTTTCTAGCCCCGGAAAGTAACCTTTCCAAGGACAGTCACCTGGCTCACACTGTGTGCCTGGCTTCTCTCCCCGGTGCCTGGCTTGTGGTGGGTGCTGGGTGAGTGCCTGCTGGAGGGATACCTGCGCTCTGTCTGCTTCTCTGCCACCACCACTGGGCACAGCGACAGTAGGCAGCACCCAGAAAAATCAGGGACCCCCATTGAGCCTCAGGATGCCAGGATGAGGCAAGGGAGGTCCAGAGGCAGCTGCTGTGGCCGGGTAGAGCTCCTGGTTCTGCTCCCACGCCAGCTGAGGGGCATTTGGGGCAGCAGGGTGAGGGGGTGGTCTATCCAAGTGTCTGCACTCGGATGGTCACTTAAGGAAGCCCTGGGTGCTCAGGATTCCAGTGCCAGGGCTGGGAAAAGCACACCCAGGGTCCAAACCTTGCACTGCTGCAAGGGTCAGCCCCAGGCAGGGCAAAGCCCTTCCCATAGCTTGGCCTCTGGGGAGCCTCTAGCCCTGCCCTCACCCTCACGTAGCCTCAGCCTGGCCGCCCCCCTGTTAGAAGCGTTGGCTGTCCCCTCGCCTCTGCCAGTCTGTGACTCTGTGAGCCGTCAGCTGAGCCCCCTGAGCCCACACGAGAGCCCCCAGGTGCCTCTGACACACAGCCCAGGGTAAGGCAGAGTCCAGCAAGACACCAGCATCGTGGAGACACCACACCTGCCGGCTCAGGTGAGCTGCCTTAGCATGAAGGTGGGGGCGGCAGAGACCGCAGGAGTCAGGCTCAGTGGCAGGAAATGCAAGGTCATCTCCCAAACAGAGGGCCTGATGCAGGAGCTCCGCACACCGATGCCCCCTGCCCACCCGATGGCTGGGTGACGAAGCTGGAGATCAGCGTGCCACTGGCCTTCCATCTATCTGCTCGCAGGGTGCCCGCAAAGCTCACTCACCTTCTGGGACCCCGACGTGGAGCTCTTGAGCGAGCCCCGCTTGAAGGAGCTGCTCATCTTCCTCACGGAGCCCATGAGCCGGCCTGGGGTGTCGCTGGTGCAGCCGGACCCTGCCGCGAGGGGCCACCCCTGTGCAGGTGAGAAGTGGAGAGACCCACCCGGCAGCACCCACGGTGCGAAGCGAGGCCGGCAGCGGGGACAGCCCCGGTGGAACCTGTGCGGTGACCGCTGCTGACTCCAGCCCAGTGCCCCGGGCTCTCTCCTAAAACATCTGTAATCAGGCTTAATCCCTCCCTCCCCCCAAGGTTTATAGGGGGGCAGATTTAGCAAATGGCGATTGAAAGTAAATCCACTTTGAGAAAGTGCTGGCTGCAAAGGGTAGCCAAGTGGGAAGGATTTGGCTGTCCAGAGAGACGCACAGCCAGAGCTGAGAGCCACCTGGCCTCACCCCTCCCTCCTGTGGTCTGGGGTCCCCTGAGTCTCAGAGCAGGATCCCCACCCAGGCCCCAGCCCCTGGGGGTGATCACAGCTCCCAACCCGAGCCATCACTGAGCACCTCCTCCCCTGTGGCCTTGGCATTGAGTCACAGGTACCCTCTGCCGGGTGCTGGTCTGTGCCACGCTGCTCTGGGAGGGGGTCTCCCTGTCATTTCCCATTTCTGGGGTGCCCACCTTGCCCCTCTATAGGGCAGGTGGCGGTGCAGGCCTGGGTGTGTTGCTGTGCCCCAGGCACAGACAGGGGCAGGGAGCTGGATGCGAGTCAGCCTTGGCACCAACCTCCTTTCTCCCCTCTGGGTTCCGTCAGCAGCCCCCCCCTCCCAAGCATAGAGGAGGGAACTGAGGCTCGAGGGCCTTGCGCTCCTGTTGCCAGAGCTGAAAAGAAATCCAGTAAAGGATAAGTGGCCAAGTCCACTTATAAGTGAAGCCACGCTCCACTTGTGCGTCTGGCTTCACACCCCAGGAGGCAGGCGCGAAGAGTGGAGACCCAGCCTCTGCCTCTTGGGATCTGGTTAGGAACTTGGAAGGGGGTCCTCCTCCCCAGCACATCTCCCACCAGCAAGTTCAGCCTCTGCCTGCCACCTGCCTTCCCTTACCATCCCTTTTGGTTGCCATGGTTTGAGCTTCTCCAATGGGCCAATGGGCCACGTGTGGTATGCACCCAGTGCTGGGGACACTGGGGGAACAGCAGGTGACAGCCCTGCCTTCCTGGAGCTGCCTGGTTGGGGGAGGGGAGATTGACACCTGAAGCTGGCTGGCGGCTGGGAGGTGCCAAGGAGGGAGAGAAGGCGGGGAGGAAGGACCACCTGGGGTGCTGGGTTCTGAGCCTGATGGTTGGCGGGGGTGGGGTGGGGGTGGGGGGTGGGGTGGTGGTGGTGGTGGTGGTGAGGGGGGTTGGAGGGGTGCAGAGAGCAGGGAGGGAGCAGCCGTGAAGGGGTCTGGGCAGAGGATTTCCAGGCAAAGACAGTGGCAGGGCAAAGTCCTTGGCTTGGGAGCAGGGTGAGAGTGTTCTCAGAAGACCAGGAAGGCAGAGGGGGCAGGAGGGGAGGGGACAGGGCAACTATGCAGGCCCTGGAAGTCTTCTCAAGGGCCTGGGGTTTGTCCCCATGCCGTGATCCGCACTGCAGGAGAAAAGGACCATGGTGGCTCCGGAAGTGGACTAGCTGGAGGAGCCGGGCAGAAGGGGAGCCGGCCCGCTGGACAGTGGCAGCCTGGAGCAGGCCAGGGGCCTGACCCTGGCGAGACTCTGAATTAGAGCTGAGTGGGTACACAGGAGCCTGGGGTAGGGCAGGTGGGGCAGACAGGCAACCTGGGGCTTCCGGCCAGAGCTGCTGGGAGGGCGGCATGCCCCGCACGTGAGCCTTCTCCAGGTTCCTTTTCAGTGGCCTTGAAGCAGGTCAGGGTCGTCCTGCTGACCTGGTTCTCCTCCTGGCACCCTCACGCAAATCCTCAGCTGCCCACAGGGTCCGGCCTCGCACACAAAGGCTGCAGAGGCTGCAGACCCGATCGATGGCTCTGCTCAGCCCTCCTCTCTTCTCAGCACCCCCACCCAGATCCCCAGGGGCACCTGCAGCCCTGGCTGCCCTCGGGGCTCCATTCCTTGTGCCCAGCGTCAGAGCCGACTCCACCCGCACAGCTCAGAGCTGCAAGCCTCCGACAGCCTGGGTCTGCTCTGTTTCCCACACCTGGTCTTTCTCCCAGTGTCTGGTCTCAGGACGCCAGCAGCAAGACACAAAGTCAAAGGCCTGGGAGCCCTGAGATGCCCTCGTGCTCTGGGGCTCCCAGCTCCCGCCACCGCCAAACCCTGATCTCCCAGCCAGCTGGAAGGTCAATGTAATTCACAACTGTTTGAAAAGAGTCCGTTTTTAAGAACACAGATCTGGCCAGGAACGCTGCTTCTTAAAGTCCCACCGGGCTTAGGACTGAACCCAAGGTGCTGCTTCTGCCTGCTCCCCTCCCCCGGCGGGGCTCCTGCCTGGTCCCGGGGCTCTGTGCCGGTCTCCTGTCCTCAGCAGCTGCTCCCTCCCTGTCCCAGACCTGTGGCTTGGTTCCAGCACTTCTTCAAGTTTCCGACCATAGCAAAAGCATGGAGACCTTCCCAACGGGGTTTCATGAAGTTGGCACAATTCTTCCATCAAAGCCAGGGTGGGAGAAGGCAGCGGGGCCCATTCACTTGTGAAAGGAGACAGACTCATCACAATGTGGCAACAGGGATGGGCA
Organism: Lepus europaeus; assembly: GCF_033115175.1. Lineage (NCBI taxonomy): Eukaryota > Metazoa > Chordata > Mammalia > Lagomorpha > Leporidae > Lepus > Lepus europaeus. The sequence continues at coordinate 12,104,491 of NC_084837.1, forward strand.
CATTGGTGCAGCCATTGAGCTGGTTAGGACACCTGTGTCCCTTACTGGAATACCTGGGTTCAAGTCCAGCTCCGCTCATCCTGCTAAGGGCACCCTGGGAGGCAGCAGCCATGGCTCAGGGGGTTGGGTCCCTCCCATTCCCTTGGGAGACCTGGTTTCATTTCCAAGCTGCCGGCTTTGGCCTTGCCCAGCACCTGCTGCTGTAGGTTTTTGCAGAACTACCAGATGAGACCTCTCTGTCTGTCTATGCCTGTCTTTGTGTCTCTCTCTGCCTGTCCCATAAATTAATTCAATTTAATTAAATGAAAATAGAGAATGCACCAAGGAAAGTTCTTAAAGAACAACACCATGAGGCCAACATGGGTACAACTTTCTCCCAGGAATGCAAGGGTGACTCAGCACTAGAAAATCCACCCACAGAGTTAAGCACATTAACAGATTAACAATCATCTCAATAGTTGCCAAAACCATATGGTCCATCTTAGTAGGGGAAAAAGGAAGAAACCCAGGCACAAACACCCTTGACAATGCTTGGTAACCATTCTTTCTTAACACAGAAACAAGCAAATCAAAGCCCATAGCAACCTAAGAACACAAGGCAACCTCTCTAACCTCACGATAGATGTCTACCAGCGGCTCCCCAAGATGACACAGAGAAATACTGGAAATATTCTTACAAATGCCAAGGACGGAGCAAAAATGTCTACTATCCCCACAACTGCGCAACATTTTCTGGAGTTCTAACCAGTGCAGAAACGTAGTAAGACAAGAAAGAGAGAAGTAGTATAAACACAGGGAAGAATAAAAAATTCTCTGCCCATAAAAATCCAGGAAGATCGGCAAACAAGCTGTTAGAATTAGTAAGAGGGCTCGGCAGAATTGCAAGATACTGATTCAACATAGAAGAAAACTGTGGATTTCCTGTCTTCAAGCATATTCAATCAGAAAACGATTCCCATCAAGTTGCAAAATAAACAATAAGACACCTGATAACAAGACTAGCAGAACCTATGTGAAGGAAATAATGAAATCTCAGTAGGGCACAGAAGAGAAGATATTGCAAAATGCATCTTCTCGTTCATTGCTTGAGTACTTTGTGGAAATCAACCTAGCTGTATCTCTAAAATAAACTACACGTACCCTTGGACCAGCAGCTCCTCTTCTGGGAACCTAGCCCTTAGAAGTGAGAGCTCTAATGTGTAGAAATATTTTTTCAAGCATGTTAACTGCTGCACTGTTTGGGGAAACCTGGAAGTAAAGTCAACGCCCTTTAGAAGAGGAAATAACTCAAAACAACATGGTAGATGCCTACCAGGAAATAATAGGCAACCTCCGAAAACTTGAGTTCAATACCAGTTACCTTGGAAGGCTACCCACAATATGCTGTGGAAAATAGGATGTAGAAGATGTAGACAAGTGTATACACTCTGCTGTAATTTTTGTCATTAAACAAAACATAAATACAGGCATAGAGAAGCTTCTATCTATCTGTATCTCCTCTCTCCTATGAATGTTGCTGTGAGCATTGAGAGGAAGCATGGATGTGACACAGCTTGTTTTAATTCTGGTTTTAATGTTTAGCATCAGACAGTTTCGTGACCCACAATAAAAAATACCAATGCCTGCATCTTCCTTCCTTTTCGTTCTCTGGCTCAGAAAGAATCACTTTCAGTTCATCTGTCTGCTTCTTTGTTATTTACCTCCTTATTCTAAATAACATGATTTTAACTTGATTTTCTGATCCCACGACTTCAGACATTATTCACCGACTTTCTATTAAGGAAGACAAAGACCCAGGTCCTACACGCTAACCCTCCTCAGGCCTCAGCCATGCCCCTCAATAGTGCCATACGCCGCAGTAAGTCAGTCTCCAGTGTTTTTGAGACATTGTGTTTACTACAGTTCATAAACCATTGCTGTAATCCCCTTCCAGCTTTTTGTTTTGCCTGGAGTTGAGTCTTGCTGGATCTTCCTTTATTTAATTCATTTTATGCCTGACCTGGACTCTCAGTCTCCATATTGCCATATTGGTGACATGTGCCCTCCATTTGCTTCTTGGGAACACATCAGCTTCTGTCTGGTTGCCACAGCTGTAGCACTGGGGCTCATCTTCCTGGGACAGCCCCCCGCCTGCTCCCTGGCCCCATCACTCCCTCTCTCTTGGTTTGCTTCCACAGTTAGTGCTCAATAGCCTTTTGGCGAGAATGTATGGAAATTAAAATTCTTTGAGTTATTACATAGATGCAAATGATTTTATTCAACCTTCTTATCTGACGGATAGTTTGGTTGAGTATAAACTGTCAGGCAAGAAATCATTTCCTTCAAAACACCAAAGGTGTTGCTCCACCAGTTCAGCCCCCAGTGTTCTGTGAGAAGTGCCATACCATTTTGATTCATGATTAAAAAAAAAAAAAAAAAAAAAAAAAGAAGTAGTATTTATTTATTTATTTGAGAGGGAGAGGAAGAAAGAGAGAGAGAGCCTTTATTCTTCTGGTCCACTACCCCAAATGCTTGCAACATCCATGGCCGGGCTGGGGCTGAGCCAGGAGTGGGGAGCAGACCCAGGGCTCCCACGCGGAGCCCCGTTACCTGAGTCGTCACCCTGTCTCTAAGGGTGGACTTGAGCAGAAGCGGGATCCCAAGCCAGAGCTGGGAGCTGCACCAGGCATCCCCATGCAGGATGCTGGCTCCCTAACTGACACCTTAGCCACCAGACCCACTGTCCACCATGGTTTCATGCTGGCATCTTTTTAAAAAGATTTTATTTATTTGAGAGGTAGAGTTACAGTGAGAGGGGAGACAGAGACAAAGGTCTTCCTTCTGCTGGTTCACTCCCCAAATGGCCGCAATGGCTGGAGCTGCGCCGATCCAAAGCCAGGAGTCAGGTGCCTCCTCCCAATCTCCCACGAAGGTGCAGGGGCCCAAGCACTTGGCCTATCTTCTACTGCTTTCCCAGGTCATAGAGGAAAGCTAGATCGGAAGAGGAGCAGCCAGGACTAGAACCAGCGTCCCTGTGAGATGCTGGCGCCACAGGCGGAGGGTTAACCCACTGCGCCACAGAGCCGGCCCCTCATGCTGGTTTTGAATGTGGCTGGTTTATTTCCCTCTGGATGACATCACTCCATCTCTTGTGTACTAAAACCTAAAAATGATGCACCTTAGTACTTTTTTCTAGTTAAAAACAGTCTAGGCCGGCACCGCAGCTCACTTGGCTAATCCTCCGCCTGCGGTGCCGGCACCCCAGGTTCTAGTCCCGGTTGGAGCACCAGATTCTGTCCCGGTTGCTCCTCTTCCAGTCCAGCTCTCTGCTGTGGCCCAAGAAGGCAGTGGAGGATGGCCCAAGTGCTTTGGTCCCTGCACCCGCATTGGAGACCTGGAGGAAGCCCCTGGCTCCTGGTTTCGGATTGGCGCAGCGCCGGCCGTGGCACCCACTAGGGGAGTGAACCAACGGAAGGAAGAACTTTCTCTCTGTCCCTCTCTCACTGTCTATAACTCTACCTGTCAAAAAATTGAAAAAAGAAAGTCTATTGTTGTGGGTGTTTGATGTGTGCCCCCAATCTGGAAATCCAGGAAGCCGTATTACACTATTCCTAAAATTTCCCCACCTCCCTCCATCCCTCACTTTCTCTGCTCTCTTCTTTTTCTCTTGTCTTCTGCAACGCCTGGCCTTCAGCCGTTGGGCCTGCTGGATCGAGGCCTAATTTCCTTCACTTCGTCTGATCCGATCTTCTGGGAGACTTCCTTTACTTTTCCTGACACTCCTTACGTTGAATTGGCTGTTGATGATCCATCTCCGTAGGCGTTGTTCTCTCTCTAAGTCTATCCCTCTTTACTCACTGGAGGTATTCGTCCTACCTTAAGGACTGTTTTCTTCTCTCCTGACATTGTGTCTTCAGAACTTCCCACGTGATTCGTTTTGTCTGTTCTGCCTGCTGGGTGATCCTCTCAAGTGCTCTGAATTGGAGCCTTGGGGCCAGCACTGTGGCACAGTGGGTTAACGCCCCAGCCTGCAGTGCCGGCATCCCATATGGGTGCCAGTTTGACTCCCAGCTGCTCCACTTCCTGTCCAGCTCTCTGCTATGGCCTGGGAAAGCAGTAGAAGATGGCCCAAGTCCTTGGGCCCCTGCACCCACATGGGAGACCTAGAAGAAGCTTCTGGCTTCTGGCTCCTGGCTTCAGATCAGCTCAGCTCTGGCCATTGTGGTCATTTGGGAAGTGAACCAGCAGAATGGAAGACTTGGCGCGCTCTCTCTCTCTCTCTCCATATTTTTGTCTTTCAAATAAATAAAATAAAATAAAAATCAATAGGGAATTGGAGCCCCGAGTGTGTGTCTGACCAGCGAGATGAGGGGTCGACAGGACCAGGTATTTGGGGCCTGCCAGCATCAGTCTACACTGTCTGCAGAGTGCTTCCCGCAGAGAGGAGAAAGCTGCTTCCCAGGTTCCCAGGACTGTGCAGGGAATCAGGGCTGAGTGTCTCCTCCTGACCAGTGCCCGTGTCCAGCGTGGCGGCTGTGCCTGCAGCTCCCACATCCGCAGGCCTGGGACTGATCTCTGCAGAAGCAAGCATCATTTCCCGTGAGGATAGGGTCCTGAGGCCACTTGGCAGCAGATGGAGCGTGTGGAGACTTGGTTGCCTAGCAGGCTGCCTCGTGACAGCCCCTGTTTTCATGTTTTCCCAAGGGGTTTCGGATGTCCCCAGATCCCGAGCTTTCCCAGAACTGTCAGGTGCATTTGAGCTTCCTGTAGAGGGGTCGGGGTCCAGTTCTTGCCGCTCTGCCAAGCCAGGGGGTGCTGGGTGCCCCTCCTGCCTCCCAGCTTCCTCGATGCCATTGTCCTGTTGATCTCTTTGTCCTTTAGGGATAATGCTTTTGTCATCCATTTGCTGTCATTTTAGTGGGGTTTGGGGCAGGAGCAGACGTTAATGCACATGTTTGATCTACTGTGTTTTACCAGAAGTCCATGAGAGATTAAGGACATCAGTGCCCGTGGGAGGTGAGGTGGGCAGTTGAGGGACGAGAGGGGGAGATGCTCAAAAGAAAATGACCACATTAGGAAAGGTGTTTAAACTTGTCCTAAAGCACATCTGATACAGCCTATTACTGTAAATGTGTGTGTGTGTGTGTGTTACGAGGTGGGAGAAAGAGTGGTCACACAATGGTAATTTTTTATCTCAGGGTGGTGAAGTTTTAGATGTAATTTGTTTGCTTTTTGACGAATGTCTGGAGAAGAGGAAATTGCAAGGGGCAGAGACCACTTTGGGTGAAGCGAGCGTAGCTGTAGGAAACACAAAGTGCACCCCAGGGGCAGCTGCCCCCAAGGGCAGTGCATGTGTGGTCCCGGGCTCCGAGTAAGGTTCTCACTGAAGTAGGGGTTACAGAGGTCAAACTGCGAGCAGCTGAAGTGCCCTGCACAGGGGAAGGCCATGGGAAGGATGGCTCCAGGGAAAATTACATCACCACTCCGATTGACTCACGTGCCGAATATGGGTGTCCCTTGGTACCCGCAGGGGAACTGGCTCCACGGTAACCTTTGGATACCCACATCCATGGGTGCCCAACTTTCTTTTATAACATGGCGTGGTGTTTTCATAGACCCTACACAATCCTCCTGTATCCTTAATTTTTAAAAATTAAAAAAAAAATTTTTTTAATTTGTGGGGCCAGCATTGTGGCACAGTGGGTGAAGCCACTGCCTACAATGCCAGGGCATCCCATAAGGAGACTGGTTCGATTCCTGGCTGCTCCATTTCTGATCTAGCACCCTGCTAATGGCCTGGGAAAGCAGTAGAGGATGGTCCAAGTCCTTGGGCCCCTGCACGCACATGGGAGACCAGGAAGAAGCTCCTGGCTCCTGGCTTCTCTTGGCTTAGCTCCAGCCGTCACAACCATTTGGGGAGTGAACCAGTGGATGGACGGTCTCCCTCTGTGTGTATGTCTCTGCCTCTCCCTCTCTCTCTAACTCTGCCTCTCAAATAAATAAATAAATCTTTTTTAAAAAATTGTGTGCATGTGTATATGTGCGTGTGTGTGTATGTGAGAGAGAGAGAGAGAGAGAGAGAGAGAGAGAGAAACCTCCCATCCATGGGTTCACAATATCCAGGAACTAAGAACTCAATGATATGCATTAGCAGGAAGCTGGAGTTGGGAGCAAAGCCTGGATTCGAACCCAGGCACTCTGATATGAGATGTGAGTGTCCCCACCAAGCTGCCTAACTGCTGTGCCAAACAACCCCGCCCCACCGCACGCCCCGCACACACACCTTGAATTGCGTCAATCAACGCATTGTGAAGTGAACATGGCTGTTACCCTGTGTTCCTTAGGAAATGATGACAGGAGGAGCAGTGTGTGCCGGTTCAGTGCAGACGCCATTACCTTTGGAGGATTTCTGGTCTCCTGTTCATAGAATCCACAGAGGCGGGCTCACAGACGCAGAGGGCCGACTGTGTGTGGCCATGGCTGCCTCGCTCACCATGATGGAAAGATGCTTGAGACAACCTGGGGACAGCCGGTAAAAACCCCGCCATGGGCCAGTTCTGTCAGCCCGTAGCCGGATGAGGCAGCCCAGGCTGTGTCTTTGTGCCACTTGTAGGAGCGGTGGCCACTGGTTTCACTAGACATCATTTTGCCACCTGATATGATTGCCTAAATCCTTTCCTCACTCTATCTCTCCCTCGTTTCTCATCCTGCCTATGTATGTGTCTCTCCTTCTTCCTCCTCTTCAAGTTGCTCTGTAATCTGTCCCTTAAAAGTGTGTGTATTTGCTTCTCTGGACACAGAGAAGTGTCACTGCTTTGAGGCCAATGAAGGAAAAATCTTGCAGTAGCTGCACCTAATGCAGAGCCAGGGTTGGGAGACTTCGGCGAGCAGGTTGTTCCCGGGGTAAGAGTGGCTCCCGGGAACCTCTGTACAAACAGGCACCGGGCACTCCAGTCACTAAATGCACCTTTATGAATCTCTAGAACCCAGGCCTGGACGACTAGAGGTTACGCCCCACTTAGGACAGCTACATCCACTATCAGAGCACCAAGAACCGAGTTCCGCCTGCCTCTGATCCAGCTCCCTGCTAATGCACCTGGGAGGCAGCAGATGCTGGCTCTGGTACTTGGGTCTCTGCTACCAACATGGGAGGCCTGGGAGGCCTGGCTGGAGTTTCTGGCTCCTGACTTCAGCCTGGCTTGGCCATCGCTGTTACAGGCATTTGGAGAGTGAACCACTGGATGGACGATATGTCTTCCCCCTCTCCCTCCCCGTTTGTCTCTGTCTCTCCATCTCTATCTGTCTCTCTCTCAATTTTCTGTCATTGTGCCTTTGAAATAAATAAAAATAAACTTTTTTTTAAAAAGGGAAATCCCCAGACCCCAAATACTAGAAAGAATTAACTTCATACTAAGCTCAAATGTTATTACTCCTGCTCCATTCCCCAGGCTTAAGCCTCCTGCACTTTGGAGCACCCTAAATCTGGATTAAGGGTGAGCCTGCAGGTCCAGCCAGAGCTGAGCCCCTAAAGGGAAGTGGGGAGCACCTGTATTGGAGGCCGTCCTGCAGTGCAGGGCGGGGGTGGCTTCTGGTCCCCGTGGCCCATCTGGTCACCCGGTGTCACAGGACAAGACAGGTACTGTGCTCTGTACTAGGAGGGTCCTGGGCTTGGCGTAGGTCCTGGCGTGTGGGGCTGGGGGGCTTGGCTGTATTTACCTCCCCATGGCTGTAAGAGCCCCTCCTAGTGTATGTGGAAGTCACTGTGAGATGCCCACAATTTAAGGCCTAGGGTATTGATCAGTTTGAGGCCAACAGACTGGCTGCTTCCATTGTGAGTAATTTGGGAATGGCCACCGGTAGACACAGCCTGCCTCATTCTAACGTTTTCAACAGTTGTCGGTCAAACTCCCATGTTTGCAAAGGTCAGAGGTCATTGCTGGGATTCATGGTGAGCCCGTGCCCCAGGGTTCAGGAAGGCTGCCCAGGGCAGGTGGAATCTGGTCCATGGGGGCCCCACTCGCACCAGAGCTGAGGCCCCCACAGCCTTGTCCTTGATATCCAGGGGCCACTGGGACCGCTGAGCTCCAGCCCTGCAGGACACCCTATTCTAGGAGGGATGAGAACATCGCCCTGGCTGTCCGGGCCGTCCCATCTCACCCCAGAATGTTGCATTTCCAGTGCATTCTACAGCGATACTGAGAACTACAGGCGAGCAGGCAGGAGCTGGGTTGGCCAAGGCCAGCAGGGGACCTGCCCTCTTGTGGCAAAGCTCACAGAAGTTCCTTACCCTCAGCCCTCTGGCTTCCTCCAGGCCTTGGCTGCTCTGTGTCATATCTGGTGTCTCTCAGCCTGGGTCACTGCCCCTCCCTCTCCACTACCAGGCCCATGGCCAGCCCAGGGGCTGGGGACCACTCACTCCTGCCAGGCCTTGGTGGACAAAGCATCACGGGCATAATATTCCACTTCTGATGCAGCTCTGCACCCCAGCCCTGAGGCCACCAACACATTCCATAGGGGATGTCTGAGGGTGACCACACTCTCCCTAACGCTGAGCACAGCGCGGGCACCATGAAGCTGCCAGCATAAGGCCCATGCGCCCCAGAGCCAAGGTTGGAGCCTTGGTGGGTTTCCATGTGAGGTGCTGGGGTCATGACCAGACAGAGAGAGTGACTGCTTGGTAGCCATAATCATGTGCAGGACAACACACGAACACCTGCAATATTAAAACATTTCCACAGAGACCTCCAGGGTTGCCCTGGGAGGTGGGGACCAGGATGGCCAGGGCATCTGGGTTCGTGTTGGGCTCAGAGGCCTGGAGGAGGAGATGAGAATGATTAGTTCCATGGCATCAATCCAGGCTGTGTCTATCCATGGAGACTTGGGGTGTTGAGAGAGGTAAGGGGGCTGAGTCTCACTCCCAAGCCCCTCTTCTTTCTGTAAGCCCCCCAACCCTGAGCACCACTTCCCTAGGACTGAGGTCAACCAGGGTGTTTTAATTTTTACTCCAGGTCCTCGTCTTGCACAAAGGCAAGCATTCTAAGTACACACATATCAGGTGCACCAAGTGATAGCAAATTTTACTTGCAAAGTGAGGAAGTGACACATACCCACATGTGGTCATGGGTTGCCTCACACAGAGAATATCTGTTGTGAGTGGGCAGTGGGACAGAGGATTGCCCAAAGAGGGAGTGGTGGGGGAAGGAGAGAGCCCCTGTGTGGTACCTGCGACTGTGGTCCCTGGCAAGAGTGCCTCCCGAGGATGTTTGTAACTGTAAGGCTGTATAGTTCTGCATACATTCCAATGGACTTACTTCTAAGGGTACAGTTTAAAAACTTGCCATGGGACCCCAAATCCTATTAAGCCGGGTGGTAAAAATACCATCGTAAGTGTAAAAGTGACCATATTAAGTGTTAAAGTGATCCTATAGATAGGATTAAGTGTTAAAGGTATCAGATCAATGTCTGGTAATAATAATAGAATTTAAAAGGAAAGAATGTTTTAAAATGGGAAGTAGTCCACACAGCAGACTCATAGAATGACAATCAATTTAAATAGCACTCTGACCTCAGAATCAACCCTTAAGGCATTCTGGTATGGCTGAAAAGCACATGAGAGCATTTCAAGCATGGGAAAGCCAGGGCATTGTAGCAAAAAAATATCCTACATGAAGGACCTCTGTGGGTGAGACCCCAGTGGAAAGAAGTGGCCATCAAAGAAGGATGCACTTTTCTCTGAAGAGAGGAAAGAACTTCCACTTTGCTTATGGCCTTGTCTACATACTAACAGAGTTTGTAGGTTTCAAAAGGCTTCCATAGCCTAGGCAGCTCATGTCAAGAGCCTCGGTTGATCACTGATGATATACATAAGAGTGTTGATTGATAAATTAACAACAGGAGTCACTGTGCACTTATTCTCCATGCAGGACTTCTGTCCTTGATGAGTTGTATTATGAGAATTAACTGTAAAACTTGTTTTCTTTTTGTAAATATGCATGTTCAAATTGTTGAAATCTTTACTTAGTATAGAGTTGGTCTTCTGTATATCAAGTTATTGAAAATGAATCTTAATGGAGAATGGGACAGGGAATGGGAGAGGGAGGAGGAGGTGGGGTAGGAGTGGGGTGGGAGGGTGGGTATGGTGGGAAGAATCACTATATTCCTAAAGTTGTACTTATGAAATTTGTACTCATTAAATAAAAGGTTTCTTTGGAAAAAAAAATGGAAACGTGGGCAATAGAAAAAATTGAGCCCTCTGCCCAGTCAGATGTGTTGCATTCTCTTGAGGTTCTATTGGGCTCTGGGCATCAGTTTTAATTATCTTGTTAGAATTACAACAGTGGGTTTTGAGTCGTATGGATTCTATTTTGGATTCCATGTTTTACTGGAAGTTATTATTGAGCTAGACTTGAATCCCAACTCAGAAATAAAGGGTCAAACCATCAGAAAAAAAAAGAAAAAAAAAGAAAAAAAAAAAGAAAAGAGCCTCCCTCAATGCTGGCCCCTTCTCATGAAAGCCCCCTGGGAATTTTCCGGTTTCTCAGCAAGTCCCACATGGAGCCCAATGTCCGTATTTCATGGCATTTCCCTTAGCTCCCAGATGAAGCAGCTGCATCCCAGGAAATGGGGCATTTTGATTGACAAGTAGGAGGATGGGGGCTTACAACTTCCAGCTCAGCAGACCTAAACTACCCACCTGCCCATGTATCACGCATCAGAACCCCCAGACAATCTGTCAGGGTCACCCCTCGCCTTCATCTGCCGTGGTTTCCATGACGCAATCCCTTGTGACCAAGCAACAGAAATGATCCGTATGCAGTCCTGGAGGCAGCGGTCTGGGCCAGGTTCTCTGAGGCCTCTCTCCCTGGGAAGCACGGTGTCCTCCCAGGGTCTTCCCTCTGTGTGTGTCCCTGTCCTCATCTCCTCCTCCTACAAGCATGCCAATCAAATGATAGGCCCCACCCTCGTGAGCTCACCTTACCACGGTCACCTCCTTCAAGCTCGCCTCTCCAAATGCAGCCACCCTAGAAGACAGGGCTTCTGCATGTGAACTCTGCGTGGACACAGCTCAGCCCATTCGGCCTTAGAGGAGATTCCAGTCCCTCGAACTCTGCGGTGTCCTGAGAACCATTGCCACTCCCGCTCCTCCCAACCCACACAGCCTGCATGCTGCCCTGCCAGAACAAGTTCCTGGAGGGACTCCTGATGGCGTCGTCCAGCCCCGAGCAGTGGGATGCACAGGACCAGAGTGGGCCCGAGAATGAGCTGGTGGAGGTAAGACGACGGCCTTTGACCTGCATGTTCCCAGGAGCCCGAGCTGCACTAGAGGTGAGCCGAGCTGCAGTGGTGAGGCCCACACGCAACTTGGCCAAGCCACCATGTCCAAGACCCCATGGTGTGGGCCGTGGCTCCCCGGGACATTCCTTGGCCTCCCTCAACCCCATGTTCCCATCTCCGTGACAGGAGCACCCAGGGATCCTTGGTCTGTCTGCGCTGCTATACCGGAATATCTGAGACTGGGTGACTAATAGGCAGCAGAGATGTACGTGGCTCGTGGTTCTGGACGCTGGCTCTGCATCTGGCCAGGTATCTGGTGGGCGCCTGAGCCTGGCACTATCCCATAGAGGGAGGCAGAAGGGCAAGACAGGGTGAGGGTGAGCATGAGGAAGGCAGCCAGACCCACCCTCCTATCAGGAACCCACCCAGGAGATAACATTAATCTCCCTCTCACTTGCCCCCACCTCCCTGCTACATTGGCTATCAGGGTTCTAACACAGGCTTTTTGGGGGTACATCCAAACCACAGTAATGGGAAAGAATTTCCCCTGGCCCCAGCCACCACCCTGGGACCATTCAGCTGCCGGTCAGTGTTTTCCCAGCCACAGGAGGCCAATTTGCTGGGCACCCCCAGGTTTGGCACCTCCTTCTTGCACAAAATAGCACCTGCGAAATTTGATGCTTTTAAAATCCAGGGAGGACAAGAACGGGGGAGGGGGGTTGAGCAGAGCCCCTCTGACAGTCAGTGGCTGGGGAGAGTGTTCTGAGGGGACCTGGGAAGCCCCTTCCACAGCTGGAGACCCCACCGTGCACGCTCCCTGGGGGCCCAAGGGAGACATCAGCAAATGGGATGCTGCTGTGACAAGCTCCCATCCCGGGAGCTTCTTTGCCCCTGCAGGTCTGTGCCTCTACCCCCTCCCTTGAGGTGAGACAAATGCGGCAGGCAGCAGGTGGCACCTGACGGGAGGGAGCTCCCCCCAGGGAGTGGCTGCCACCACCCTAGGTGGAACACTCTTTGTTCAGTGAGCTGGGGACCCTCTTCCTTTGCCTGGAGGCACCAGGCAGTCTGAGAGAGTTCCCTCCACCCCGCCCCACAAAGGAGCACCTGCGGGGACCCAGAGAAGCGCCAGTTATGTGAGAAAAGCCCAGGAAACTGAAAGAGCTCAGCAGAGACTAGAAATTAGAAGTCCCCGCCACCACAGACCACAAAGGCAGGTCACACCTGCACTGGAGCGGGGTGGCTGCCTCCTGACGCAAAAGGGGTGCAAAGGACCCGGAGTTTCCCAGCAAAAGAGCCCAAATTGTAGGCTCTGGTAGGAAATCACCCCTCACAGCAAGAACAGAGAAATTGCAACTTCAGAGAGAGAACAACTGATGCTCACACGGGGATGGGTCCCAAGTGGGGATCATTTGACAACGATTGTAAAGCGATCATAGTGACAGCGACTCAGCTGTTAATCACAAACTCTCTTGAAACAAGTGGAAAGAAATAGAAAACCTGAGCACAGAAATACATACTATATTTTTAAAAGAGCTAATTGCAAAATTGAAAAATACCATAAAAGCAATACAAATGTGTGGGATGGACCAAGTTGTGGAACGGAGATGACAGAGGGTAGGATCGGTGAGCTGGAACGCGGGTCAATGTATTTCATCCTTGAGAGAAAACAGACTGAGAAAAAAAAAAAAAAAAAGGATAAGAACAAAGCCTCAATGACCTGTGGGAACACAGCAAAACTGACCTTCTTCTCACTCCTGTCTGAGAGAGCAGTGGGGCTGAAGCCTATGAAAACATCACTCAGCGTTACCAGCCATTTGGGAAGCAAGTGAGAATCTCCAGGAGAGAGTAGTCCACAGTCCACACCTATCAGAATACCTACAATTAAAAATGGTGCGGTAGCTTGTGGGGAGTGCGTTTGGCTGCCGCCTGCAATGTTGGCAGCCCTTATCAGAGCGCCAGTGTGAGTCCTGACTGCTCTGCTTTGGTCCAGCTCCCTGCTAATGCATCTGGGAAAACAATGGAAGACTTGGGCCCCTGCTACCCATGTGTGAGACCTGGATGGGGTTCCTGGCTCCTGGCTTTGGCCTGGCCCATCTCTGGTTGTTGCAGGCATTTGGGGAGTCAAACAAAGTATAATAGAAGCTTTCTCTCTCTCTCTCTCTCTCTCTCTCTCTCTCTCTCTCTCTCCCCCATATATATATAAATCTTTCCTATGTGTGCCCCTGTCTGAACCTCTCTTTCAAATAAAATTTAAATAAATCAAATATTTTTAAAAAGGAACTATGTTGGGGGCCAGCACTGTGGCATAGCGTGGGTAAAGCCACCACCTGAAGTGCTGGCATCCCATATGGGTACTGGTTCGAGTCCCGGCTGCTCCACTTCTGATCCAGCTCCCTGCTATGGCCTGGGAAAGTAGTGGAAGATGGCTCAAGTCCTTGGGCCCCTGCACCCACATTTGAGATCCAAAAGAAGCTCCTGGCTCCTGGCTCCTGGCTTTGGATCAGCACAGCTAGGGCCATTGTGGTCAATTGGGGAGTGAACCAGAGGATGAAGACCGATCTCCGCCCCCACCCCCCACCTCTCCTTCTCTCTCTGTGTAACTCTGACTTTCAAATAAGTAAATAAATCTTTGAGAGAGAGAGAGAGCGAGAGCGAGAGCGCGCGAGCCGGCGCCATGGCTCAACAGGCTAATCCTCCGCCTTGCGGCGCTGGCACACCAGGTTCTATTCCCGTCGGGGCGCCTGATTCTGTCCTGGTTGCCCCTCTTCCAGGCCAGCTCTCTGCTGTGGCCCGGGAGTGCAGTGGAGGATGACCCAAGTCCTTGGGCCCTGCACCCGCATGGGAGACCAGGAGAAGCTCCTGGCTCCTGGCTTCGGATCAGCGCAGTGTGCCAGCCGCAGCGCGCCAGCCGCAGCGGCCATTGGAGGGTGAACCAACGGCAAAGGAAGACCTTTCTCTCTGTCTCTCTCTCTCACTGTTCACTCTGCCTGTCAAAAATAAAAAATAAAAATTAAAAAAAAGAGAGAGAGAGAGTATATGGAAAGGATTATGCACCATAACCAAGAGGGATTTATTCCTGGAATGCAAGGAAAATACAACACAGGAAAATCAAACAAAGTGTGACTGGCACTGTGGCTCAGTGGGTTAAGCTTCTGCCTGTAACAAGGACATTCCATGGGAGCTCAGGTTCAAGTCCTGGCTGCTCCTGTTCTGATCCCAAGTCCTGCTAATGCACCTGGGAAAACAGTAGAGGATGGCCCAAGCACCTGAGCCCCTGCCACCCACGTGAGAGAACTGAATGGAGTTCCAGGCTCCTGGCTTCAGCCTGGCCCAAACCTGGCTGTTGTGACCATTTGGGGAGTGAACCAACAGATGGAAGCTCGCTCTCTCTCTCTCCCTCTCTCCCTCTCCCTCTGTCTCTCTTGCTCTATCTTTGAAATAAATAAATGAATGTTTTTTTTAAGTCCTATTACAGTTGTACTGCTTTGTTGAGAAGAATGGGGACTGGGCTGGCGCCGTGGCTCAATAGGCTAATCCTCCGCCTTGCGGCGCCGGCACACCGGGTTCTAGTCCCGGTCGGGGCACCGATCCTGTCCCGGTTGCCCCTCTTCCAGGCCAGCTCTCTGCTGTGGCCAGGGAGTGCAGTAGAGGATGGCCCAAGTGCTTGGGCCCTGCACCCCATGGGAGACCAGGAGAAGCACCTGGCTCCTGCCATTGGATCAGCGCGGTGCGCCGGCCGCAGCGCGCCTACCGCGGCGGCCATTGGAGGGTGAACCAACAGCAAAAGGAAGACCTTTCTCTCTGTCTCTCTCTCACTGTCCACTCTGCCTGTCAAAAAAAAAAAAAAAAAAAAAAAAAAAAAAAAAGAATGGGGACTGGTGTAGCCACTAGTGAAAACAGCACATCAATTTCTTAAGAAACTAGAAATAGAATTACCGCAGGATCCAGCAATTCCAACTCCAGATTTATATGCCCAAAAGAACTGAGAGCAGGGTTTTGAAGAGCCAGGTGTGGGCCCACACTCAGAGCGACATCATTCACCAAAACCAACATGTGGAAGAAGCACGCATGTTCATCCGTGGACGAACGGACAAAGTGTGATGTATACACACGATGGCCATTACTTGGTCTTGTAAAGAAGGAAGTTCCCCCACAGCCTCCAACAGGGCTGAACCTTGAAGACTCTATGTTCAGTGAAATGAGCCAGCCACAAAAGAACAAATATTGTCCGGTTGCACTTGCACGAAGTACCCGGAACAGTCAAACTCAGAGACAGGAAGTGTGTGGTGGCGGTGGTGGTGGTGGTGGTGGGGGCTGCTGTTTTATGGGTGCAGCTTCAGATTTGCATGACGGCGTGAATCTACCCAACACTGCCCAGCTGTCCCCCCACAGATGCTCGGGCTGGGAGATTCTATAGCACATATATGCTATCGCAATTAACAATTCTAACTGGCTCACTCAGACGGTGCTTAGGGAACGCTGATGTCTCCTACAACGAACTGTGCAGCCAACGTAAGACCCAGCAGTTGCACTCTTGGGAAACGAAAGCTGATGCTCCTGCACTACGCTGGACCTGACTGTTTGCAACAGCTTTATTTGTAGCAGGCCCAACGTGGAAACCGACCCCACGTTCCTCCACGAGCGAATGATTAACCCAGCCGTGACGCACGCACACCTTGCAGAACAGCTCAGCAACAGGAAGACTACTGACAAACCAACGTCACCCGGGAATTGTACTCAGTGGTAAAAACCAGCAATCCCAGATGGTTGCATACTGTTTGATTCCATTTCTGCAACATTTTTGAAATGATAAAGTTATAAAAATGGGGATTCGATTAGTGTTTGCCAAGGTTTAGGGAAAGGGTGTGAGGGGAGGGGAGTGGGTGTGGCTATGACAGGGCATCGTTCTTCGTGTTGGCCGTCTCCACGTCAATACCCCAGTGTGCATGGTGTATTCTGGTTTTCCAAGATGGTGCAGGCGGAAGACTTGAGGGCTGGGGCTGGGACCCACGAGTCTCACCGAGGTACAAGGGGAGGGGACGGAATCCAGTTCTTGATGGGAATGGACAAGGTTCCAGACAGCTAGCTCTAAAGCACTCAGAGCACTGCTGGGTGGGCGGGAGGGAGAAGGCAGGGTCAGGAAATCGTGAGAGCCGGTGCTCCAGGGCTGTGGAGGGAGGCCCCGGGGCTGCAGGCGGGCGTGCTCACTGGGAGCCCAGTGAGGGAGGGGCTGCAGCTGCAGGGAGGGGCTTAGTGGGAACTCACTCCATGCTGCAGAGAAGTGGCCAGGAAACAAGTCTGCCTGAGGCTGGGGCCAGAACCATCTAACAAAGCAACAGCAGAGGCCACACTCAGTGCACGGGTGTTTTCCACTGCTCCATCACAAATCACCACCACAAGGTGCGACTCCGTCCATGTGCTGTTGCTAGAACAAAATGCTGGAGGCTGACGACCTCATAAAGAAACAAGGCTGGGGGCAGGCGTTTGGCCTGGTGGATAAGATGCCCGAGTCCCACTGTCAGAGTGCCTGGCTCTACTTCCTGGCTCCAGCTCCCTGCTAATGCAGACCCTGGGGCGGCAGTCATGGTCTAAACAGCTGAGCCCCTGACACTCACGCGGGAGACCGGGGTTGTGTGCCCAGCTCCTGGCTTCGGCCATCAGCCCAGCCCAGGGCAGTTGCAGGTATGCGGACAGTGAGAGCTGGCTCTCTTTCTTTCAGTCTCTCTGCCTCTCAAGTTAAAACAAAAATGAAAAACGTAAAGAATCAAAGCGGGTTAACACCCTGGCCTGAAGTGCTGGCATCCCATATGGTCGCTGGTTCTAGTCCCCGCTGCTCCATTTCCTATCCAGCTCTCTGCTATAGCTTGGGAAAGCAGTAGAAGATGGCCCAAGTCCTTGGGCCCCTGCACCCGCATGGGAGACATGGAAAAAGCCCCTGGCTCCTGGCTTCGGATCGGCACAGCTCCAGCCGTTGCAGCCATCTGGGGAGTGAATCATCGGATAGAAGACCTCTCTCTCACTCTGCCTCTCCTCTCTCTATGTAACTCTGACTTTCAAATAAATAAATCTTAAAAAAAAACAACAACAACAACCAAAAAAAACCACGGTTTGCTTAGCTGCAATTCCGGGGGCTCCAGGCCCTGGCCCTGGCACCTGCTCAGATGACGTCACAACACAGGAGCGTGTACAGAGCGGCAGGCGGCCCATGCAGAAGGGATGGTCAGGCAGGGGCCAGGCTCGCCTGTAACGGCCATCCTTGTGGGAAGTAGTCCGGTGCTGCAAGACTTGAATGAACTCATTGATCCATCCATGGGGGCAGAACCTTCGTGACCTGATGCTCTTCCACTGTGTGCCACCTGGGAAGGCTCCATCTCCCCCACACCTCCACCCTGGAGGCCAAGCTTCCAGCACACGGACCTCTGGGGAGGAAACCACATCCAAGCCGGAGCAGTGGCTCACGACCACCCAAGAGCATCACCCAGAGCTGCTGTGGGCTGGGGACCCGGGTGCTGCGGAGGTGCACCCTCGGCTCCCTCCTCACCCTCACCCCCTCCTCTAAGCTTGCTCAGGTTGTTGGCAAAGTTCAGTTCGCTCTTGCAGGTGCAAGGCTGGGGACCCCACTCTCTCGGAAGCTGTAGGCCACATGGACTTGTCAGCTTCTCGAGCTGCCCTAGATCCTCGCCACGTGGACCCTGGGCCACGCGGACCCCTGGGCACCATTGCTTTGCTGCCTTCCAGCCCTGGGATCGCTGCTGCCTCCCTTCCTTCTGAAGGCTCCTGCAGCTGGGCCGGCCCCAGCCCCCTGAGGAGAGCCTGGGCCATCTCCCTCCTGATGCACTCACAGGCAACGGAGTCGTGGCTGATCCTGGAGTGGCATCGGACTCTTCTCGACGTTCTGCACACCCACGGGGGAGGCGTGGGAGTTTCTTCGGCAGAGTGGGAATCCCGTGGCCGTTTTGAAATCCTGCTCCGCATACTGGGTTGTGGCAATCCCGGAGTCGGGGATATCTTTGTAGTGCAGGGGAGGAATACAGGCAAAGAAGAAAGGTGCGCTCCCACTGATGCTACCATCACGAAAAAATGGACCTAGTGCACAAGAACACCGCCCACCCTGTGAGCAAAGCAGGAGGAAAAAAAGCGACAGATCAGCACCCTGAGGCCTGGAGCCTGGACGACAGACACCCCGCTCGAGCCTCCGCCTGTGGACCTGGCTAAGAACGGTGAAAACAGGTGAACACTGTTACATAGTGATGAACATCTCCACCATGCAAGGAAGTATTAAAATAAGTGTTTTGTCTGTTTTCCGCTGTAGTGAAATCTTACAGGGACCCACTGCAGGATTTGATCACGATTTGTACAATCGACGACCACTTTCCAAATCTGGGTCCTGCTGGAAGATCTGAATGATAATTCCAGTGGCGTGGTGGTTCTCCAAATGGAAGTGAATTACAAACAAAACAAAACCAAAACAGGGCTGGTGCTGGGGCACAGCAGTGCCGGCATCCCATATGGGCTCCAGAGTCCTGGCTGCTCCACTTCTGATCCAGCTCCCTGCTAATGTACCTGGGAAAGCAGCAGACGATGGCCCAAGTGCTTGGGCTCCTGCACCCAAGTGGGAAACCTGGAAGAAGCTCCTGGCTCCTGGCTTCAGCCAGGCTCAGCCCCGGGTCACTGTGGCCATTTGGAGAATAAAACAATGCATGGAAGATTCTCTCTCCTCTTTCTCTCTCTCTAATTTTGCCTTTCAAATAAATAAATCCATCTTTTTTAAAAAAAAAAACTATTTTGACTTAAGGGAAGTTATCTAATTTGTTTCTCATCATTTGAACATAAATCTGTGAAAATTTTAGTATATCAACATAATTAGTGATTTTGATGAAATGAAGGCACGAAACATAAATGTTACGGGATAAACACGTCTGTGATTAAAGACTTTATTACTTGGGGAAACAATGCCAGCCCGTCCCTGGCGCACCCGGACATACACCATCATTAAGTGCAGCCATCTGTGATGTTTTGCCAAGTTTTAGTCACATAAAAACTGCAATTTTGTACATATTAGCTTGACTGATAGCTTCTACACATTTAGACACGTGGTCTGGATGTCGGGCCGAGAGGGTGGCGGCAGAGCTAGGGGTGAGCCACCGCAGTCCCGGGGAAGGCAGCCCCCAGCCACCAGGTCGGACCCTGGCCTGCAGGCAGCCTGCAAGCCGCGATGACGCTTACCCGGGCTCAATGGCGCCGCCGCGTGGCCGTTTTTAGTAATGGCAGGAACCTGCCTTTCCCACATCAGGGAAATTTGCCAGCAATTTTCAGGATTTTTTTTTTTTTTTTTTTTTTTTTTTGAGAGTTCAAGGGGAGAGTGAATCTCCAGGGGGAAGCTATGGGGTTTTCTATTTTTAAATCAGCTGACTATCAGAAGGCTGATTTTTAAAATAGTTCTCACTTTGAATTTGTAGAGCAGTAGCGTTGGTTGGGAAATATTTACCCAAGCTGGATAGCAGTGTGTGAGCAGCAGGGAGCTGTAGATCGTGCACCAGACCCCCAGCTCGGCCGCGTGACTGCGGGCAGTTTCCGGAAATCTCCAAGTCTGTTTTCAACCTGTGAATGGGAGTCCCAGGCAGCTTCGATGTCACCAGGGGCTGTGACATAAGCGGTGCCTGGCTCCTGGCACTGAGCAAGGGCAGGACTAGGGGAGCCCCTCCCCTCTGCCCCTCCTCTCCTTCCCCCCTCATCCCTTCCTGCCTCCCTCCTTCCCTTCCTCCCTGGCCCAGGCAATCACTGAGTGTTTGCGGGGTGAGTTAATGAATTTGGATGCACATCCCCCAGGGTGACTGAACCCATGAGTTTCTCCAGGGACTCGCTGGCCCGAGCCCTAAGGCGTTCCCTGGCACACCTGCCTTCCCTCCCTACCCCTCTTTCCTTCTGCCTCTGAGTACCGAGGGCCCTGTCCCCACCGTCTCCCAGCAGTTGATTTGCACCGCTGTTTGTGAAGACCGTGGAGGACTCGGGACACCCTCTCCCCTCGCCTGTCTCGCCATCAGCCAGCCTCCCTCCTCTACTTCCACTGAGGCCAGCCCTCCCTGCCCCCACCCCCCAACAGCTTCACCCCTGCAATGAGCCCCACGCGCGCACACACAACTTGATAACCAGCTCCCTATTAAACACCCCCACCCAAGTTTCAACTTGCCCAAAGTCCTCAGCCTTTAAAACAGAGGCACAGAAGAGCACAGGCACCCAGCCTTGCCCGGAGGCCCGCCACCCTCCAGAGTGGGCCCAGCCCTCCGCTGCCCCGGGCCACCCGCTCCTGCCTGCTCTACTCCTAAGAGCCTGCCTTCCCCCAGACTGCTAGTGAGCCTCTGAATTCTCCCATCCGCAGAAACAGCTCTTCATCCCCCCTGCAGGCTCAGAGAAGCGTCTTCCTGCCTGGGCAGCCGGGGAGCCTGTGGCTGGAGTGAAACTCCCAGAACTCGGGGCTGTTTGTTACTGCTGCTGCGCCCGCCCTCCTGACTGACACAGCCCCACCCTTTCTCGGGCCTGCAGCAGAGGCCCCTGTGGGGCCCTGGGCCTGACTCAGATTGCCACGCGAACCTGCTCACTGCGGGTGCTTCCCCAGCCCGCAGAGGGTTCCTCCCGCACCTGTATTCAAGGGGACCCCGGCTGGTGTGAGGTGCCCTGTTGAGCCTTCTCAGTGCCTTTGAATGTTTATTTTCATTTTTATTTGAAAGGCAGAGAGACAGACAGACAGAGGAAGATCTTCTATCCGCTGCTTCACTCCCCAAACGTCTCCCACAGCCAGGGCTGCAGTCAGGAGCTGGGAATTCCATCCGGGTCTTCCAGGTGGGCATCAGGGACCACGTGCTTGAGCCGCGGCCTGCTGCCTGCCAGGGTGTGCGCTCTATCCCTGGAAGCAGGGCAGGCTGCACTCACTCCAGCTCTTCAACGTGGGGTGCAGGCGCCCCAAGCACTGACTTAACCCTTGTGCCAAACACTTGGTCCTTTTTATTTCTTTTTCCTTTTGCTTTTTGGTGCTTTGTCACATTTGCCCAAACAGTCCACGCTCCGACTCCCCCTGAGAAATCTGAGAAAAAGGAACATGTTCCTGATCCTGGTGGGGGGACACTGAGGCTGTGTCGCATCCCAGCCACGTGTCCTGGAGACCCCGAGGGGGCCCCCTGTCATTCCCAAAGCTCTCCTCTGTCTTCCTGTCGTCCTACCCCCTGCTCCATTCTTCCTTCTAGAACCCGACTGCTGGCCAGGCCCTTCGCTCTGGCCCTCAGCAGCACGTTTCCAGCAAAGCAAAACCACAGGTGTTACCCTGCCCAGGGTCCCCAGGCAGCAACTCCGGGCACGCAGCCCGCCCCACCAGCCTCCCCCTGGGTGTGTGTGGGAGGGGTCCAGGTCCCCAGAGGCGGAACCCCGGTGTCCTCGCTCTGAGCTCGGCTTCGCTCAGAAGCCCTCTCTAAAGTGACTCCAAGCCAAGTGAGGGGCCTGGAGACAGGAGGTGGGGGGGCAGCTGGGAGCACCAGCCTCAGCCTCCCCATCCCAGCCTCTGCCTTCAGAGAAATGTACAGGAAGTGTTTGCTGGCTGAACTCTGACCCCTGACCCCTGACCCCGATAGAGAATGAGTGTGGATACAAGCTTGAATTCTAAGTGGGGGCTTCCTTTCTGGCCCCTCACGCCTTCACACCAGTGCCATCCCAGTGTCACATTATTGTGGGGGATGGGGCCTGGGACCCCCTGGGCGGGAGTGAAGAGAAGCTACTTCCTGGGCTCCTGGCCCTGGAAGAAACGGGGTGAGGGCCCACACTCGCTTATCAAGACCCCCATCTCCCTGCCCACCCTCTGTGTCTGGGCGCGGAGCCAGGGCGCCCTGTCCTGAGACCTCTTCCCATGTCTCCAGAAGCAAAGCACAAGATCGAGGCTTCTGGAAGATTCCTTTCCACTAGGGAAGCTCGAAATTCACCAGCAGTTCAAACTGAGCAACTGGCGTTGGTTTCTGTTTGTGTGTGTGCATGTGTGTGGGGGGCAGAACAAGGTCCCGCAGAGCACTGGGTGAGGAGCTGGGCGAGGGTGCTGGGCAGCCCTGCCCGGGCCACCAGGTCCAGCTGTCAGAGCAGCTGGTGCCCCCTGCTGGTCTCGGCCTCCCCTCTGTCTCTCTCTGCAGGTGGGGACTGTTCTCCTCACCAGCAGGTGGGGTCCGTCAGCCAGTTTCTGACAAGTCTCTCAGCAAGTCAGCCCTCAACGAAGGAGCTAGAATTTCCCCTGGAGAGACTTCCGCGCAGAGCCTGCTAGGGAAGAGTTACTGCAAGGAGGAGTGGGAGTCACAGGGGCCCTGGCTCGGCCCGGCCAGGTGGGCTCCGTGGGTGCTGGGCCTCGGTGTCTGTCACAGGAGCAGTCGCTGCACCTGCTGTCTCATCACCAGCCCGGCCAGGGACCAGGTCTCAACCTCTCAGCCCCTACTGCTGCTTTGTCTTGGCCACCTGAGGTCCCTTCTCCTCGGGGACCGGGGTTGTTGTGTCTCCTGAGGGCCCGAGCACTGAGGAGGCTGGGGGCTCCCAGGTGCTGGTGGGGGTCAGTGACTCAAGGAGTGGGGGTGGAGAGGGTGTGGCCCTCCTTCCCCATTGCCCTAGACTTGCACCCAGCTCCAGCCTGGCCCCTCTCAGCCTCCGGGCTCCCCCTACTCCAGGCTGTCTTCCCAGCCCCTTCCCAGGCCCCCACCTACACATGTCTGGTCCCTACGAAGCTTCTGGAGGCCCCAGACAGCTCCTGGCTGCAGTGCCACCTACTCCACCTGCCAATCTGGGGGTGAGTGACAGGTCATCAGACCCAGGCCAGACCCACCCACCAGGGACCGCTGCACCTACGGCATGAGTAGACCAGAAATACCCGTGACTGATGCCACACTGACCTCCCAGTGGCTCCTCACTGGCATGGGGCAGAGCCTTCTGGAAGGCTGGCTGGGAGATGTGCATGCCTCCTCTCCTGGTTTCTCCCACTGTCCATAATGCCCTTTGACCTGTGAGGCTAGTATTGGGTCAGAATTGACACCCCAAGTTGGCCATCGGCCACGCAGTCCAGGGACAGGTGCCTTTTTCCCACCGACGTTGTGTGCGTTGCCCCAGCACAGCTGGGAGAAAGTGACAGGAGCCACTGCTGCCCTTGAGAAGTGTGCGGCTCCCAGCCGGGAGCTGTCTCTTCCCACCTCGTGAGTAGTGCCAGCACTAACTTCAAGTTTACCATGTAAAAACAGCTTAACCCTTCGCATATATTCATTCGTGCACACCTTGCAATAATGCTATAGTTATCCCCACTGTATAGATAAGAAAAGGAAGGCCCAGTGCAGCTGAGGGGCGGGCACGCTGGGTGCCACTCCTCGCAACAGCCGGGTAAAGTGCAGCCTCCCCGCCTTCCCTGCTGGCGCTGCTGTCGCCACGGCTTCTTGCCAACCGCAGGCCCAGCCCCCTGACAGCGCCCTCTGAACCACCATGCAGCTGGATGGGCACAGGGCAGACAGGTGGCAGCTGGGGGCTGGAAGCAGCTCTCTGCGAGGCCCCCGGTGCCCACACAGAGGCCCTGCCATGTGTCGCAGCACACAGAGGCGCCACGCCGGGGAGTCTGTGTCCTGAGTGCCGGCGCAGATGTTAGGAAGACACAGCCCCTCCCTTCCTCCTGCCTGGGACTCCAGGCCTGTGCAAGCACTCTCTCGTGCCCACCTCCACCCAGCCCCCCACCAAACGGATGCAGGACCAGCAGACTCAGGGACCTGGTGGGCCATGGGCTCTACAGACCCCAGGAGCCAGGAGGTCCCTGTAGGGGCAGGGGACACAAAGGCCACCCCTGAGGTGCTGTGTTAGTGGCCTTGCTGTCACTACGACAAAACATCCAAGGAAACTACAAGGAGAAAAGGTTGGGCAGGTGTAGTGGTGCATCAGGTAACACCTGCAACACCAGCATCTCATATTGGAGCACTGGTTCTAATCCCAGCTGATCTGCTTCTGGTCCAGCTCCCTGCAAATGCACCTGGGAAGGCAGCAGAAGATGGCCCAAGTGCTTGGACCTCTGCACCCACATGGGAGAACTTGATGGAGTTCCAGGCTCCTGGCTTTGGCCTGGTCCAGCCCCGACAGTTGTGGCCATTTGGGGAATTAACCAGAAGATGGAATCTTCTGTTAACCAGAAGATGGAATCTGTAATTCTGCCTTTCAAATAAATAAAATAAAACTTTTAAAAAGAGAAAGAGAAGGTTTATTTAGCTCACAGTTGGAGGTTCGAGTCCAAGACCTGGGGGCCTCACTGGTTTGGTCTCTGATGAGGGTGGCCATGGGGGAGCCTGGGGTACAGGCAGGGAAGGGCTCATATGGTGAGCCGGGAAGAAGAGAGAGCTGCTGGCCCAACTGTTACACACAGCTCTCCCCAGAGCTCCTGTCCTAGGGCACGCCCCCAGAGACCTAAGGACCTCCCACCAGCCCACCTCCCAGGCAGCGCTGTTGGATGGAGTGGAGAGTTTGAGTACCACTAACTTGTGACTTGGTGCTTTAAAAGTACTGTATGAGGGGCCAGCTCTGTGGCGCAGTGGGTTAACGCCCTGGCCTAAAGTGCCAGCAACCTATATGGGCACTGTTCTAGTTCCGGCAGCACCTCTTCCAATCCAGCCCTCTGCTATGGCCTGGGAAAGCAGTAGAAGATGGCCCAAGTCATTGGGCCCCTGCACCCACGTGGGAGACCAGAAGAAGCTCCTGGCTCCTGGCTTCGGATCGGCGCAGCTATGGCTGTTGTGGCCATCTGGGGGAGTAAACCATCGGATGGAAGACCTCTCTCTCTGTGTCTCTACCTCTCTGTAACTCTGACTTTCCATCTGCTGGTTCACTATCCAAATGGCTGCAACAGCCAGGGCTGAGCCAGGCTTGGGCAAGGCTGAAGCCAGGAGCCTGTGGGTCTCTCACATGGGTAGCAGGGGCCCCAGCACTTGTGCCATCTTCTACCGCTTTCCCAGGCATGTTATCAGGGAGCTGGATCAGAAGTGGAGCAGCCAGGACTCCAACTTGTGCCCATATGGGACACTAGCATTGCAGGAGGTGGCCCAACCCGCTGCTGGCCCCTTGTTTGTGTTTCTCTGCCAGTGATAATGGCATGCAGCTTGAACACTCCTGTTCTAACCCTGGAGATCTGCACGACAGCACCGGGCATGTGCAGAGAGGAGGAAGACTGCCCTGGACTGATAAGGAAGGGCTGGGTTGAGCTGCAAGTGAGAAAAGGGGACGGGGTGGGGTGGACGATGCAGACTCTGCCTTACTCTCTCGCCTTGCAGCTTTGACTCTAGGGTCATGCGAATGTTTTGAACAACTATAAAATAAAATCAAGCCAAAGGGGAAAGAAAGCCATTAAAAAAGCTAAAAGCAAGTGCAAGAAAAATAAATCTATGTACTGAGTGGGTAGTTTAACCAAAAGAGAGAATTTGTTTCAAGGACCTTTCAACACGGTAATTGGGTGCTGCATCCCTTTTTTGTCCTAGGGACAAAAGGCACAGACTCTCTTCAGTAACCCCATTGTCGATGCCACCACGACACTCACGTCCATGTCCCCAAGTTATTACTCTGTTGGTTCTAAAACTGTTGCTCTCCAGGGTGAACAATGGCTCATTTGGTGTCAATGAGCTCCCCCCCCCCCCCCACTACCACAGCCCAGACTGTGGTCTGCAAACTGCCTTTCCCACTGGAAGGAACCCCAACGCTCAGGGGAATGCCTCGTGCCTGGCAAAGGGCAGGAAACAGACAGCAAGGGAGGAGCAGAGACTTCTGGGAGTGTGCACAAAGGACTCAGGACCAGCTCCACCGGCCTCGCTGGCCTGAGACGGGAGACACTGAACACCAGAAAGTTGCCACCAAAATAAAACTCACAATGATCTGAAGCGTTTCATTTATGAAAAGCCAAACACAAGTTCAGAATTCCCAAACAAAACAAATGTAATTGACCACTTTTGGAGAAGCCTGGGAAGTGGTACATAAAGGAGAAAAGCTGGCTCTCCCTACCCCTCCCCTTCTCTTTCCACCCCTCCCCTCCTCTCCCCATCCCTCCCCACCTCTCCCCTCCTGGCCCCTCCCCACTCCTTCCCTCCTCTTCTCACCCCTCCCCTCCTCTCCCCAGCCTTCCCCACCTCTCCCCTCCTCTTCCCTCCCCTCCTGGCCCCTCCCCACTCCTTCTCTGCACTTCCCACTCCTCCCCTCCTGGCCGCCCCCCTTCTCTTCCCTTCCTTTCCCTTCTCCCCTCCTCCCCTTGTTTCTTCTGTGTGAACTATACCCAGGGTGATGAGCTAATTAGTGCAGGGGGATGAAAGTCTCTACTATTGCAGCCCCTAGTGAAATGATGGCTAAGGCCAAAATGGGCTGCAAATACCTAAACCTGTGTGCTGTGTTTCAGCGTGTGTCCCAAAAGTTCATGTGCTGGAAACTAAGCCCCTAAATGCAAATGTTTATGGTGTATGGAGGTGGGCCTTTGGGCGGCAGTTAGGGTTGGGTGAAATCATGGCCAGGGTGGGCCTGGGGGTCCCCATGATGAGATGAGTGGTTTTATAAGACAAGCAAAAAAAGACCTGAGCTGGTAGCTTACTCTGTCCCACCATGCCATGTCCCCTTCTGTGTTCCAGTGTGGCAAGAAGACCCTCACCACACACCAGCACTATGCCCTTAGACTTTTCAGCCTCCAGAATTGTAAGAAATCTGGTTTTAGAGGCTGGCATTGTGGCAGAGCAGGTAAAGCCACCGCCTGCAGCGCCGGCATCCCATATGGGCACTGGTTCAAGTCCCAGCTGCTCCATTTCCGATCTAGCTCCCTGGGAGCATCTGGGAAAGCAGCAGAAGATGGCCCAAGTTCTAGTAGAAGCTCCTGGCTTCCAACTGACCCAGCTGCAGCCATTGTGGCCATTTGGGGAGTGAACCTGCAGATGGAAGATCTCTCTCTCTCTCTCTCTCTCTCTGTGTCTTTAAAATAAATAAATTGGGGCCAGCGCTGTGATGCAGAAGGTTAAAGCTCTGGTCTGCAGCGCCAGCATCCCATATGGGCACTGGTTCGAGTCCCAGCTGCTCTGCTTCCAATCCAGTTCTCTGCTATGGCCTGGGAAAGCAGTAGAATATGGGCCAAATCTTTGGGCCCCTGCACCCATGTAGGAGACCTGGAGGAGGCTCCTGGCTTCAGATCAGCTCAGCCCTGGTTGTTGCAGTCCTTTGGGGAGTGAACCAGCGGATGGAAGACTTCTCTCTCTCTCTCTCTCTGTCTCTCTCTCTGGCTCTGCCTTTCTCTGTAACTCTTTCAAATAAATAAAATAATTCTTTAAAAAATAAAATAAATAAATCTGTTAAAATTACATGTTTATGTCGATTTTCCAGGCTCAGGTGTTCTGTAAAAGCAGCAGAAAATGTACTAGACATCTCAGAACATCTCAACATCACTGAAAGAGATACCACCAGACGTCAGGTATCTGCTGGTGCGAATGCAGAGTATCATCCATGAGACACTTCCAAAGCCCACCTGGGAATCTGCTGTGTCCTGCACATTGCACTACTGAGGTGCGTTAGCACAGTGGACACATTCACAGCACCAGCGAGATATGAGCCCCACAATCCAGGGGCTGGAAGTTCTTCAGGGAAAACTCCCGGGTTCTCCAATAAAGTATGGTAATGAGAGAGAGAGAGAGAGAGAGAGAGCGAGAGAGAGAGAGAGAATACAAATGAACAGGCATCTATAGCTTTAGAGACCTAAAAGACTTGGCCAAATGCAAGGTGTGGGCTTATATAGACCTAGATTCAAAGAAACCAACTCTAAGAAGTAACAAAAACAAAAAACATGCACGTGACAATTGGGGAAATCTAAATGCTGAATGGGTATTGTCAACACCAAAGATTCATAATTAGTGTGCTAGGCTGTGATCCTGGAACTGTGACTATGATCAAAAGAGCAAGCCTGGGGTGGGTGTTTGGAATATCAGTTAAGGCACTCTTGGGATGCCTGCCTCCGGTATGGGAGTGCCTGGGCCTCAATCTTGCCTCCACTCCCAATTCCAGCTTCCTGCCGACACACACTCTGGGAAGCTGCAGGTGATGGCTCAAGTACTTGGGTCCTTGCCAGCCTTGTGGGAGACCTGGACTAGGTTCCCAGCTCCTGGCTTTGGCCTTGCCCAGCCCTGGCTGTTGTGGTCATTCAGGGAGTGAACTAGCAGATGGGAGATCTCTCTCTTTCAAACAAGGATAAATTAAAGTTTTTAAAGGGGGGGGGTCTTTTTGTCTTACAAACGTGTGCTCCTCGTATGTGTATTGCTGCAGGGATGGCCCCCAGGGACCTCATACACACCCTCCCCCCATGTAACCCTGGAGCTGGCTGCATGCCTTGTTTTGCCTAATGGGACACTAGCGGTCAGGACGCAGGCAGAAGCTGGGAACTCTTGGAACACTGCCACTATGGGAACAAGTCCCAGCTGGCCTGGTGCACAGGTTGTGTGGAGAACCGAGTCCCCTAGTCCAGCTGCCAGACATGTGAGAGAGGCCATAAAGGCAGTCCAGCCCCAGTCAAGTGACCAGCTGACTGGCATGACAAACCCAGCAGAAGAACCATCCAGCTGATCCCAGCCCACACTGTCAGCCCACGGAAGTAATAAGCGATTGCTATCCCAGGCCATGAGATGACAGCAACAGGCAAGCCAAACACTTCTGGAACATGGACGGATGAAATTACAGATGTCTGGGATTCACTTCCAATTAAACTGGGGGCAGAGTGAGTAAAGGCATAGAAGAAACCAGATTGGTTCTGTGCTGGTAACTGCTGAACCCGCTGGGGGGGGGGGGGTGATAGGGCTCACTTTACTAACCTCTCTGCCTTTGGGTGTGTTAGCAACGGAAAATTCCCGTACCGGAAAAGGGAACTAGGAGCCAGCACTGTGGCACAGCGGTTGGGCCGCTGCCTTGATGCTGGTATCCCTTATGAGCACCAGGTTGAGTCCTGGCTGCTCCACTTCTGATCCAGCTCTGCTAATGTGCAGAAGACGACCCAGGAGCTTGGGCCCTTGCACCCACGTGGGAGACCTGGGTGGGGGCCCTGGCTCCTGGCTTTGAACAGGCCCAGATCCGGCTGTTGAGGACCTTTTGGGAGGTGGGGGTGGAACCAGCAGATGGAAGATGTCTCTCTCTCTCCCTCTAACTCTGCCTTTCAAATCAATCAATCTTTAAAAATAAATAAAGAGGGGCCGGCACTGTGGAGCTGTGGGCTAATCCTCTGCCTGTGGTGCCAGCCTCCCACATGGGTGCCGATTCTAGTCCCGGCTGCTCCTCTTCCAATCCAGCTCTCTGCCATGGCCTGGGAAAGCAGTAGAAGTCCTTGGGCCCTGCACCCGTGTGGGAGACCAGAAGAAGCTCCTGGCTCCTGGCTTCAGATTGGCACGGCTCCGTCCATTGCGGCCATTTGGGGAGTGAACCGGCGGATGGAAGAGCTCTCTCTCTGAGTCTCCCTCTCATTGTCTGTAACTCTACCTCTCAAATAAATAAAATCTTTAAAAATAAAGAAAGAAAAGAAAGAAGGAAAAGGGGAAGGAACGGAGGAAGGGGAACAGGATTACTCATCTATTGACAGGTAAAGCAGTTGAGACCCAGAGAGGGCCAGTGGGTTCTGCAGTGTCACACAGCAGACTCACAGTCAGGCCAAACAAGGTGACCTCCTGCGGAGGGCCCAGTCTGTTAGGTAGGAAGTCAGATGTGAGCTTACGTGTGTGACAAAGGCCTAAGGAGACATTTAGGTCCAGCATATGCATCTCAAAGTCATCCCAATAACCTTCCAGGGGCAGCCCAGTGTCTGCATCCTGCCCTGCCCCTTCCCTTTTACCTGATAACCTGCCAGATGGGGGTCCCCACCCCTTCTGCCTGATACCTGCATTTCAAATATCCTGCCCTGGATCCTGATCCTCCAGGGGGTCCTGCCCATCCTTCCTCTAACCGGCGGCATGATGCCAGCCAGGCTTCCCCCTGTCTGATAACTTCAGGGGGAAAACTCAGATAGGAGTTTTTAAGTATTTACATCCATAAGGTCTTTTGTTTCAGGAGATGTGAGAAGACAAAGACCCATCCCCTTAAACCCACCCCCCCACCCCGGCCTCAACCAGACTGCACAGTCAGCCCTCTGCCTCGCTGCTGAGCCGCCCGCCTGGCCTGCACAGGTGTACTCTCTCCATCAACCATGTGACCTCTCTCTCCCCCCGTCTGGGCGACTGGGCACTCTCTCAGGTTCTGTCTGGAGAGGTGCCCATCCGTTCTTATGGATGTCCCTGCCCTAATAAACCTCGCTGTTTTACTTTCCACTACTCTCTGTCTTACGCCTGAATTCTTTCTTACGCGAAGACAAGAACCCTAGCGTTCACCGGTAACATGTCCATCCCCCACATGCTCAGAAGGCAGCCCAGGTAGGAATAATTTCTCCTTGAGCCTGAGAAAAGCCTCCTGGCAGGTCTCAGACATCAGAAGGTGGCGAGACCTTTGATGAAAAATGGAGCTCATTTGCGGCACGCACTGCTGACTTGGTGTTTGCAGAAGAAATCTGTGTTCTGCCAGGTCTGTGCACTACACCACATAAAAGACGGCCAGGGAATCCCTCCCTCCCACACCCCTGCTTCTGCTTGGCACCGAAAGCTTGTTCTGCTTCCGAAGGTGTGCAGTCACCACGGCCCAGACACCCGGGGCCATACGTGGCAGTGTGTCAGCCCGGCAACACCAAAAAGGCACTTTCAAGCCCAAATATATTAAAGTTGCCTCTTTCCCACACATACAAAATGAGCAAAGCTTTCATTATTCATCAAATGGGAAAATTAAGCACTGCAATTATCTATTGCCCGGGGGGTAGTTTGTGCACCGTTTAATCAGACGTTGCTACGTGAAACCACAGACTGCTTGGCCATGAACAGACATTAAAGGAAGGTTACTTAATAAAAAAGAAAAAAAAACAAAAAAACTTCCAGGTCTTTATATATCCAATCTCGGTTTCCCTGAGAACTTCTAAGTCTCAGATCTCAGCTGGAGTTGGGGGAAAGGGGGGGGGGGAGGAAGATTGTAGAAGATGATAAGTGGACCTACGACCACTTAGAACAGAGCTAAGCTAAATTGAAATCTTTCTCATAACCAGACTGGCGGGGCCCTGCCTTGCGAGCAGATACACGGGGCTGTGTTTGCTTTTCATAATTGGTCCACAGTCCGGGAGCCAGCCGGCAGGGTCTGGCCAGGCCTGTGTGTCCCTGAGGGCAGAAACTGGCAGCCCTGGCTTTAGCTCAAATCCAGGCCTTCAGGGTAGTGAGATATGTGGAAATGTCCTGGGCGGAGGGAACCTCTCTTGTCCCTCCCTTGAGTGCCTCCTCGACTCCCGCTCAGCTCCCTGAAGTTGAGACTCTGGGGGCCACACCCAAAGTCACACCAATTTTTTCCTATTGGATTGCCATGTGTTGTTCAGGCTGGGGATCCTGTGACTCACGCTGGAGTGCCCCCTGGCAGAGGGTCCGGCTGGGGAGAGGCCCCTGGGGTGAGGACGGCTCTCCCTGAGCATGGGTGCCCAGCTGGCTTTGCCAGGGCCCGCCCTCTCGGGTTCAGGGTAATGTGATTTCTCACATTGCCCCTCCCAGCTGCCCCTGCCTCCCTATCCATCCCCCACCCCCCAGGTGGGGCTCCATGTGGACACCTGGAGGGCTCAGGAGCTATGTCAGCCCCTCGACAAGCCTGGCAGGAAAACCAAAGACTTGTCGGTCAGCCAGCTCCACTGGCCACGGAGCCGACCTCAAAGACAGGGGGCACAGAGGACTCCACAGAGCAGGCTGCAGCCATGGCAGCTGCTGGACCCGCACAGGTGAGGCAGTCACGCCAGCTTCCATGGAAGCTCTCCGCAAACCCCTCCAAACCTCCCGGTTCACGAGTGAGTCGCTCGGCACGGCCCAGGCCTCCCGCAGCCAGCAGAGGCCAATGCCCACTGTGGTCACTGAAGGACCAACCGTTCAGCGGGAACCAAGGGCGGAGACGCCTTCTGGGGTGAGCCTGGGACAAGGCGAACCATTCATCAGGAGACGGGTGGCCGGAGCTCCGCGAAGGAGTCAGAGCGCATGAGGCTCAGGGGGTACACAGGACAGAGGGGGGAGGTGTGCCGCTGGGCTGGGGGCTGCTGAGGGGCTACCAGGGGCTTTTGCTTGGAGGGCTAGCCCCAGCTCCTGGTGTCCAGTCACTGCTCTAGGGCACGTGACCCAGGTCTGCAGCCGGCAGAGAAAGTATCCGAAATGCTTAGGGCAGTGGGTGGCCGAGCATCCCGCCGCAGGGCCACAGCCAGGCACGTGGCAGGGAGCAGCGAGGTCTCCCTGGGCAGAGCAGGGTCCCTAAGGCGGACTCCAGGGTGCAGAGGCCCCTGGCGGACACTAGGGGGCAGGTGGGGCGGCGGGAACCTCACCCGGAGGAGGGAGCCGCCCTGACCCAGCCTGGAGACTGACGCAAAGCGGGCGTGGTGGGCGCCTGCTGGCTTCGGCTACGGTGCCAGGACGTGGGGCTGCGACTCGGGGGGGACCAGTCCCGCGCCGAGATCCCTGGCGCGGGCCAGCTCGGGGGCCGAAGCGGCGGGCACGAGCTCCGCGGTCGGAAAAGGAGGCACAGGCAGCCCTGTGAAGACCCCGGCGGCGTCGCCCCGGGGCCCGCGTCCCGTGCCCGGGCCGCTCTCTTTGTGCCCGACGAGTCACGCGCGGGAGCGGCCTCGGGGGAGCCCGGGCCCTCTCCTGGGACAGCAGCAGCGCGGCGCGTCCCCCACTTTTCCCCAACGCAGCGTCCGCCGAGCAGGTGCGAACCGGCGGGCGGGGCGCGTGGGGCCCGCCTACCCCTCCGATCCCCAGGGGCGCGGGCCGCGGCTTCCGGGGCGGGGGCCGGGAGGGAGGAGGCGGGCCCGGCGAGGGGAAGAGGAGGGGGCAAGCGGCGGAGGGACCGCGCCCCTGCCTCTTCGCCTGCGAGGAAATGTGGAAATGGGCGAAGTGCGCGCCCTCCCCCAGGCCCCAGCGTTCCATGGCCGCACCAGCCTCCCAGTCCCCAGCCCCCGGCACCCCGACCTCTGCCTTCTTTCCGCGAGCGGGCCGAGGCGGTGCACGCCCGGCTGGGTGAAGCGAGCCTGGGCCTCCCCGGGGCGGCTGCGTTTTTAGACGAGGCCACGTGCTCGCGCCCGCCTGAGTGCAATTGGAGAGCTTCCCGCGCCGCCGCTCACCCAGGCTGACATTCATCTTGGCCTGGCGTTGGGAAGCACCGGTCGTGACACGGCCTCCCTGCCCCTGGGCGCCCTCAGGCCCCTTGGAGGGGTCCCCCACTGCCTGGCGCCAGACCTGGGAGAGTCCCTGAGCCTGCTCAGCCCTGTTCACCCCTTTGTGTGCCTACTACCTGTTTCCTACTTACCTTTAAGAAATGGGGTCAGGGTCTTAGAAAAGCGCTAACAGGCGTGAAACACCGAGTCCTTGGTCAGAGCACTGTCCACCTATTACTTCATTTATTCGGAACTTCTCTGCGAAGTTCATGACTGTCTCCCTAAGAGCCTGCTTGAGACCGGCCAGTTACCAAGTAGAGTCGGGATTTGAGCCTGGCTCCAGGGCCCACGGGTTAACAACCAGGCTCTTACTCCAAGAATATGGTGGTTTTGCAAGTAGTGGACATTCCTAAAACTGCTGGGTGTGTGCATTTGAGCTGTTGGTACGTACTGGAAAAGCCCCCCAAAACATTGGGGGCCTTGTCACCTGGTCTGCAGGTCCAAGCGCTCCATACATGACAACCCCACCCCCAAGCATTCTAGGTCCCCAAGGTCAGGGGTTGGGGAAGAGTGGGCCCCTCAGTCCAAGGGCAGGGCAGACACCCACCCTGGCACTGGCAATGGGCACAGGTCATTTGGGCAGGGAGCCCCAGGGCTAAGACTAGGACACGGTGCCCAGCCCCGGTGCTACTAGCGTTGCCTGGCTGTGGCCTTGTGCCCTGTGGCAGGTGGAATGTCCCAGCGAGCCTGCTTGACCCTTGTTCATTTCCGCAGCGTGGCCCTTTAGCATCCGCGAGATTCTCTGAGCACCATCCGAAATGAAATCCTTCTTGTGAGCTGCTGCTGTGGGTTAAGATACATACAACTTAGTCTTCACAAATGTTTGGTTTCTGCAAATCTGATAGGCCAAACAAGGAAAAAAAAAAAAGAAAAGAAAAGAAAAGCAGAAAACGGTTTCCTGGGTTACTTCCTGTTTCCTTTTTATTTGGGAGGTGACGGTGGAGATGGTTCACTTCAGAGAAAATCCGTTCTCTCCTTCCAGGAGAGCTGGGCAGATGCTTCCGAGCCGGACTACACTTCCCAGCCTGCCCTGCAGCCTGGCGCTGCCTCTTGGTGAGGTTCTAATCAGCAGAGGGTGAGGATTTAGACCCCAGAGAGCAGCTACTTCGGAACCTGCGCCTGTGAGTGGGTGTGGCCCTCCGGCTGCCCAGAGTCTGGCTGTGGTGGAGCAGTGTCTTATGGGAGAGCTTAAAAACTCGACTTTGATTAGTTTTACCATCCTCAAAGATCTGTCATTCTGTGGTTTTAGTTAGCCACATGCTTTGTGGTGTCTTACAGCCTGGGAGTGGGATTCTTTTCAATATCACGAGGTTGCGAGAAAGCCGCTGCAGGTTGAGAACGTGGCTAGTTGGGCAGTTCTCTAGCACCTGACTCTCGGAGCAAGCGTCACAGCTCGGCGGTGGCGCACTGTGCGGTGCCGGGAGTTCTCCTGCATGGCTGTGGAGCCGCCTGGGACCTGCGCACCAGGAGCCAACGGCCAGCACTAGTGCAGGAAAAGAGCACCGTTCAAAATGCAAAGCGTGCTTTCTGTCTGATGCCTGTTGCTCTTGTCCCATCCTCAGGTCGAAAAATCGTAAATCCGACCGTGATAAGTTGGCGACCGTCTGAATGTGTGTGGACTGTTGCTTCTGTTTCTCTGTGTGTCCTCCTGTCTGTGTGGTTGGCTGTCTGCTCTAGCAGCCCTAATCCGGAGATCAGTTTGTTTGCCTGTGTGCTGCCCCTTTGGTTTTTAAGATTCTGTCTTCTTCCTAGGACTCTCCAGGAATGTAAGCACATTTACCTTCTGACTTACATGGAGTTGCAGAAGATATTTAAGGTTTGTTTTATTTGAAAGGCAGAGAGAGAGATCGTCCACCTACTGGTTCACTCCCCAAATGACCAAAATAGCCAGAGTTGGGACAGGCCAAAGCCAAGAGCCAGAAACGCCATCCAGGTCTCCCATGTGGTCAGCAGGGGCCCGAACACTTGAACCCTCTTCCACTGCTTTCCCAGGTGCATCAGCAGGGAGCTGGATCAGAAGGCGAGCAGCCAGGTCACAAACTGGTGCTCATATGGGATGCCAGTGTTGCAGACGGCGGCTTTACCCACTACACCACAACGCTGGCCCCGGAGTGCTGGTTTGATCCCGGCTGCTGTTTCCCATCCAGCTCCTGATAATGTGCCTGGGAAAGCAGTGGAAGACCGCCCAAGTGCTTGGGCCCCTGCTACTCAGTGGGAGTTCCTGATTCCTGCTACCCATGTCAGAGACTTGGATGGAGTTCCTGACTCCTGGCTTCGGCCTGGTCCAGCCCTGGCTGTTTCCACCATTTGGAGAGTGAACCAGCAGATTGAAGACCTTTCTATCTCTATGTGTGTGTCTCCCTCTCTCTCTGACATGGCACCTTCCTAATAAATAGATACTTTAAAAAAAAAAAAAAAGATGAATTTATTAGAAAGAGATAGAGATAGAGATCTTCCATCTGCTGGTTCACTCCCCAAATGGCCCCAACAGTTATTGCTGGGCCAGGAGGAAGCCTGGAGCCAGGAGCTTCTTCCGGTCATTGTATTTGTATATTTATTATTATATTTATTTATCTACTTGTATATTTATTCTGCAGGGGCCCAAGGACTTGGGCCATCCTCCGCTGCTTTCCCAGGTCATAGCAGAGAGCTGGACTGGAAGTGGAGCAGCTGGGAGTCTCATGGGATGCCCGCTCTGCAGGCGGAGGCTTAGCCTACCACACCACAGCGCTGGCCCCGATAGACTTAACCCACATAAATAGACGCTCTCTGAGACCTCCCGTCATTTTTCAGAGGCGGAAGTGTTCCTGAGTGCAGTGTGCTTGGGCACTGCCAGTCTTGACTACCCAGCAGCCCCTGCACCATCAGCTGCATGGGTCATGGAGACAGACAAGGGTATGAGGGGCGGAGCCTCTGCAGGAGACCTCTGCTCGAGCACTCTGGCCCTCCCGCCCTCCTCCTGGCTTGCAGGGCCCCCGCTGCTCTCTCTGGGGCCACTGTTCCATCTGGCAGCTCCCCTGCAGCTCCCTGTCTTCATTTTTTGGGTTTTAAAAAGCATTTACAAGATTTTATAACTTTCAAAATGATATGAAGATATTACATAAAAAAAGCAAATTCAAATATTATTTCTTGACATTTTAAAAAATTATATTTTTGTTTACTTGAAAGGCAATGAGAGAGAGAGAGATTAAGAGAGAGGGAGAGAGAGAGAACGTACTCCCCTGTGCCAGTTCATGGGGCTGGAGGCAGGAGAGCAAGCCAGGTCTCCCAGGTGGGTGGCAGGAACCCAATTCAGCCTCCCAGGGTCTGTATTAGCAGGAAGCTGGAATCAGGAGGGATTGAACCCAAGTTAGCTGCTAAGCTAAACACAGGCTCTGTATTTGCTTTTTCTTTTAAATTGACACATAATACGTGCGGGTGTTTATGGGTTACCGTGTGACATCTTGGGACATGTGCACCCTGTGTGCTCATCAAATCAGGGTCAGTGGCTGCCTGCAGTGCCAGCGCTGCTCTCGGCTTTATCCTGGGGCAGGCGCTTGGGTAGTCCTCTAAGGAAGGGCCGCCCCCAGGGGACCACCCCCAACCATGTCCCATGAGCCCTTCCTTCCTCCCTGGCACCTCCTCGGCTTCCAGACTTGGGGGACCATTGTGGGTCGCTCAGCTCTGCCGGGTTTCACCATTGATCTGAGCTGAACTGCTTTCTAGCTTCCAGAAATTCTCCAATGTTCTGGTTTGCTCCTGGCACTTTTCCTGGTTTTCTAAGACTTCTACCTATTTGTATATTTATTCTGCTCTGCCAGAGGACCGGAGGATGAGGGGGCGGGCGTGGGCGCCAGGGAGTCTTGGAGAAGGAGCTTGGATCTGTTAAACAGCCATCTTAAACCTGATGCAAGGGGGGAAAAAAAGGTTTGAAGGAACCAGCAGGGGCTGTGGGGGCAGGGCCTAAGGGTGGTGGTGGCCATGACCTTCCTCCAAGACAGGGCTGCTGGGAGGGTGCATGGGCGTGGCCTCATCCTCCCGTGTGAGCGCGCCTGCCAGGAGGGTGAGGCCAGGGTGAGGACCAACCGTGCGCCTGCACGTCCCAGAGCTCAGCGATGGGTGGATACAGGGCAAGGAGGAGGAGGCCGGCACCCCGCGAGGGCTGTGGCAGGCGCCTCCTCCCTTTGGGCCTAATTTAGTTGATGGGAGTTAAGCCCTGGGGGCCCGCGTTGCCGGAAGAGCAAAACACGGTGCCCGCCTCGCACCCTCGACATTTCAGAAAAGCGTGGCTTGGGGGCCAGGCGTGAAGAGGGAGGACACTAGGGAACGGCCCGTGGGGATGGTGCGCGGAGCCTCGGCGTGCACAGCTAGCTTGTGTTGTGCCGGGCGTGCGTTGGGTGGAGCCTGCAGCCGGAGGAGGTGTTGGCCACCGTGCCCTGCCTTCCATGGAAGGCAGACTGAAGCCTTCAAGATGCTGCCCCCGCAGCCACAGGGGGCTGGGGGCGGGTGGGGGGACTGTGGAGCGAGCCAAGGAGACTTGGTCACCTCACACGTGATTTAAAAGGAAATACTTGCGTCCTGAAGCAGGGGCTGAGCTGTGCGCCCTGGCACGCGTGCAAAACCAAAGCAGACCCCGGGCTGCTTCTCTGGAAAGTCTGGCCCCGCCCTCGGGACACGGGAAGGGCTTTCTTCTCCCTTCCAAATTTCGCCTTTTTTAGATGCAAGTGTTTATTTGGTCTGACTTTGAAATGCCTTGGTGCAGCTGAAATAATTTCAGGCAGCGTCCTGAGAAGCGGCCACTTCCGGGCCTCGCGGCGGGCCCACGGCGGGCATCTGCAGGGCACCTGAGGCCCAGCTCTGGCCTCCGCCCCGGCTGACCTCCCGGCCGTGTGCACGGACTGGGCACCCTGCACAGGCCCTTGGACACCGTTCTGCTGGGCGGCGGCCAGCAGTTGTTAGGGACCTGATGTTTGCCTGTGGGAGAGGGGCTCATCTTTCAGCGTGTGATTAGCTTGTGCAATTTGACTTTTTTATCCCAAATCCTAGCACTGCTGGATATGCAGAAATCTGTGAAAGAGGAATAATCCCCTGCAAAGGACTGAATTAGTAAAACACACTCCAGCCTCGGCGTCCATGGGCGATGGGCTCCAGGATGCCCGCGGGCACCAAAATCCATGGGTGCTCAAGTTCCTTACGTGACATGGTGCAGAATTTGCATGCTTGTGATACCTCACACAGTATACATGCGGTGAAAATAGTTGCTACAGTGTGTTATTTAGGTGACGTATTCAGGACAAATGCATTTTCCTAACATTTTCTATCTGAGGCGGGTGGAATCCACAGATGCAGAACCCATGTATCTGCAGGGCCCGGCCCACCACCCTCCATCGGCTCTGCTGCGTTGTTCTCACTGATTTGAAGATTCACGTGGATCTAGGAGTCTCTCCTCTCCACTGTTAGGGGCTGCCATGGTGTGACCCCATTTTCTGGATAAAAACACTGAGTATCAGAGTTTGTTTATTTTGAACTGGAACCTGGGCCCGGCAGGTGGCAGGACCTGCCAGTTCTCCCCCCTTCTGCCAGTTCTCCGCCTCCCAGTGTGGGAGTGTGCTAGGCTTTGCCAGTGAAGACTGTCTACCCTGCCTGAGGCTGCACCCTGTGTGCAGGGTCCTGGTCTCAGCAGTGGGCCTGCAGTGGGGAGCACCCTGGTCACTGGCCCTTGGTTCCTGCCATACCTGCTGCCTTCTGACCTGGGCCCATTGCGCATGCTTCCCGCTCCAGGTGCTAGCCAGCCCCTGCTCTTGGGCAGTGCTCCCAGACTAAGCAAGGACACCCCTGCAGCGTGCACAGAGCGTGTGCCCAGCCTCGCCCTCCCACCCCAGTCTCGCTGCAGGTCCTGGCACAGAGCGGCCACTCACCCATGAATGGTGGCGTCTTGTGGAGGACAGAGAAAGCTGGGCAGGCAAGGCCAGGAGGCAGGAAACTGGACAGCACTATGCTGTCTCTTTTCTTCACCCCTGCATAGGCAGCTGGGCCTTGGCCCTGCCCTGGGACAGCCGCACATGTGATGGGGGGGGTGGGTTAGGGGACACTTCCACTTTGGGGCACAGTGATCTAGCCATGGGGTGCAAAGGGGCCAGACGGCCTCCCAGGTGGGGCCTTTGCCATCTTCAGGCCCTGCAGTTCCTGAGACGGGGCTCTCTGGGATCGGAGGCTGAGCCTGCAGCTGGGAGAGGGGCAGCTTCACACTGGTCTGTCTGGCTGGGCATGAGGCCAGGCTGGCCAGGTGGGCATTCACAGCACAGGCTCACCAGGGAACTTAGAAGGTGGAGGCAATGACATCCCAACCTATAGGAAAGCTGAGTTGCTCAGCATCTAGTGGGTGACAACTGGGCAGCCATCTGGAAGAAATTAAAGTGAGCGCTCACCTCGTATCATCACCAAAATACATCCCAGAGGGCTCCAGATGGATCAAAGACCTAAATGGAAAAAGATGGAAACCATAAAAATGCTGGAAGAAAATGATTTAAAAATTTGTAGTCTTGGAGGCGGTGAGCTTTTTGATTATGTTATGAAACCCTGAGACCATGTAACATAATTGATTTGTTCCACCAGATAGGAGCCAGGTATTTATATGTGGCACAAAACATCTCGGTTAAAGTAAAAAGACGAATGATAAACAAAGTGTAAAATCATAGCAAGTCCCCAGGATGGAATTACCATGAAGTCATTGAAAAGAATAAGGTATATTTATGCATGGGCTACGAGAATAGTATCATATGCATAATGATATATGAAATTTATGTCACAGGCAAAAGGCTGCTATAAATCAGAAAGAAATCCAACAAGTGAGTTGGAAAATGAGCAATGGATAGAAATTTCTTCCTGAGAAAGGAAAATGCTTCTAAACATTTGAAAATATGCTTACTCTCATTACAGTAAGAAACATACAAACTGAAACATCAGCGAAATTCTACTCGCCACCTATCAGGTTGGAAAGTTCCAAACTTCAACAACTGCTAGGCCAGTGAGCCAGGAGGACAAGGTCCGTGGGAGACTTGGGGTGCCTCTACCCAACATAAGTTTGTGTTGTAGTGTGATCACACACCTGTAGAGGGTGTTTAACACGGAGGCTCAGTGCAACCTTGCTAGCAGCCATAAAAGGATGGAAACAATTCAAATGTGATCCACAGCAACACTCACCAAACCAGTGCCTTCCCATCCCTAGGACAGAATTAGCATACGGTTATTAAAAAGAACGCAGTTGGGACCATCACTGTGGTGCAATGGGTTAAGATACCATGGGTGGCCGGTGCTGTGGCTTAATAGGCTAATCCTCCGCCTTACGGCGCTGGCACACCGGGTTCTAGTCCCAGTCGGGGCGCCGGATTCTATCCCAGTTGCCCCTCTCCAGGCCAGCACTCTGCTATGGCCCGGGAAGGCAGTGGAGGATGGCCCAAGTCCTTGGGCCCTGCACCCACATGGGAGACCAGGAGAAGCACCTGGCTCCTGGCTTCGGATCTGCGAGATGCACCGGCCGCAGCAGCCATTGGAGGGTGAACCAACGGCAAAAAGGAAGACCTTTCTCTCTCTCTCTATCACTATCCACTCTGCCTGTCAAAAAAAAAAAGATGCCATGGGTGATGCTGGCATCCCATTTAAACACTGGTTCAAGACCCAGCTGCTCCACTTCTCATCCAGCTCTCTGCTATGGCCTGGGAAAGCAGTGGAGGATGGCCTAAGTGCTTGGGCCCCTGCACCAACATGGGAGACGTGGATGGAGTTCTTGTTCGCTGGCTTTGGCTTGGCCCAGTCCCAGCCAAAGGGCCATTAGGGGAGTGAACTAGTGGATGGAAGATATCGCTCGCTCGCTCGCTCGCTCTCTCTCTCTTTCTTTCTGTAACTGCCTTTCAAGTAAATAAATAAACCTATAAATAATAATAACAATAAAAGAATACAGTATATTTAGGTGTATGGTATGGAGCAATCTTCAAAGCATACTGTGTCAGGAAAAAGAGGAAGGAAGAGAGTACAGCATGTGTTGGTCAATGCACTCGCGGGAGCTGTCAGTCCACACCATCCCAGGACCCACTGGGGTCCACATTACAGGTGGAACCTGGAGGTGACGGCTCCCCTCCCTGCGTGGAGATGGAGCTCTCTTGTCACAGCCTTCTGTGTGCCCTTCCTCCCAGGGGGGCTTTCAATGGCTTTAGGCCCTCCTTCTCCCCCGCCTTCCCCCACCGTCCGTTCCTCTAACCAGGAGGCAAAGGGCCCTGCAGTCCACAGGAGGGACTGCATCTAACAGGTACTTTTCTTCTTCCACATGACGTAAATACATTTTGCATTTTTCTAAACAGACACCTGACAGTGCCCACATCATCAAACAAAATGCCCCCAAGTGTACTGGCTTCCCTGAGATCCAGCCGAAGTCAGTGTGGCCTCTGCTGGTGCTGAATCCGTGGTGGGCACAGCCATGGTCCATGTGCACGGCCATGCAGCCTGGGAGGTCCAGCCGGGCCTCTAGGCATTTCAGACTCCAGGCAAGGCTTCACACTGTGCCAGCCTGGGCAGGGGCAGGAGGTGAACGAGCCCAGAGCACAGCCCTGGTAAACCTGGCTCCCTCAGCTCTTCATGTTACAGTCACCTGTGATGCTCCCTGGCAGGAGCCTGTGCAGCCAAAGGGAGCCCTCTGTCCTTTCAAGGGTTAAACCCGAGCAGCACAGTACAGCTCACTGCCTCTGCAGCCAGCACTGGCATCTTTTATCACGGCGGTGAGAATTGCTGCTCAAGGCAGACAGCATTTCGAAGGTAGGAAAAAGTAACTTGCAAACCGAGTGGGCAGATGGTACAGAGCCCGCTCCCCCTCCTCCCAACTGTCAGCAGCCTTACAAGTCTCAGCTGCCACCTCATACTATTATTATTGCTACTTTGCATTTGTGCACATTTCTTCCCGTGGGTGTGGAGGGAGGGGGCCGCGCGAAGCCTGGGGAGGCTGCACACATCCTCTTGGTGCCAAGCTCGCCTGGTGACTTTGTCGAGCGGTGATTGGCAGTGGCTGGAGCATGAGGAAGGGGCGGGTTTCCCTGGCTCCACGCGCTTACGTGTCACATCATCCCTGGGCTCAGTGCCTCTGCTTGAGCCCCTGTGAATGAAGCGGAAGCCGTGCTGGTAGACAGAGCGTGCCCAAGGGCGCTGCCCAGTCGGCTCCCGTCATGCATTGCTCTGCACTCACCTCCTTTTCAGAGCAACCCCAGGAGGCGGGAACCATTGTGATCCCAATATTCCTGATGAGG
Organism: Lepus europaeus; assembly: GCF_033115175.1. Taxonomy (NCBI): domain Eukaryota; kingdom Metazoa; phylum Chordata; class Mammalia; order Lagomorpha; family Leporidae; genus Lepus; species Lepus europaeus. Next base: position 12,147,361 of record NC_084837.1, read on the forward strand.
AGACTGAGGCATGAGAGGGGTAGGGTAGAGAGGAGGAAGCCCTGGGAAGCTGTTGGGGCAGGGGAGGTCGGTGCCAAGAATCAGATTCATCCAGTGGGTGCAACCTAAAACCTGGGCAGTGGGATGCAGCTGACCTCAAGGGAAGCACAGGGGAGCAGGGATGAGGAGGTGAAAACAGAAGTCGATCCACAAGCTTGCAGGTTCGTTCCTTGGAGGAGCCGGAGAAGGGAAGCTCTGGGCTCAGGGATCCTGGGGCCAGCGGAAAGTAGGGGTGGACTTTTTTTTCCCCAAAAGATTTATTTGTTTATTTGAAAGAGTTAGAGAGAGAGAGGTATCTTCCATTTGCTGGTTCATTCCCCAAATGGCTGCAACAGCCTGAGCTGGGTCAGTCCAAAGCCAGGAACCAGGAGCTTCTTTCAGGTTAACCACATGGATGCACTTGGGCCATCCTCTGCTGCTTTTCTAGGTGCACTAGCAGGGGCCTGGATTGGAAGTAGAGCAGCAAGGACTCGAACCAGTCCCTATATGGGATGCTGGCATTGCAGGCGGTGGCTTTACTGCGCCATAGTGCCAGCCCCAGCGTGGACTTCTGGACTGAAAAGGAGTTGGGTCTAAAATGAAATAATTCACACATACTGAGGAGACCCCCAAGAGTCCCATCCTCCACTCTAATCCCAGGAAATTGACAGCAAGCACTACATACCCCAGTAGTACACATGTGCCTAGAGAAGACCTCAACGTGCGTACCAGGGTCATCCTGCAAACAAACCTGACTCCGCCACCCATTTAAAGCCATCCCTGCCAACAAGTCTTCAGAGAGCTCTTCAGTCTTGCACTCCTGGAAGTGAACCAAGGAGCATTGAATGTCAGGGTGAAGCGAGCTAGAAGTGAGCCGATGTCACAATGAAGCTCCCCCAATGCGTATGTTCAGAGATGTGAGTGAGGGTGTCGCATCCAAGAAACAAGATGAGCATGGAAGAGCAGCCAAGAAGAAAAGGGGACACCCCGGAGACGGGATAGGAGGCAGTGTCAAGGAAATTGCTCAAAAAAAGAGATGGACAATAGAAAAGAGGACCATAGCATCAGTCCAGATAGTTCTAGGTTCTACTAATTAGAATAAGAGTAGAGAACAGAGAAAACAAAGGGGAGGACATTCTCAAAGATATAATACGAGAGCCGGGCTTGTGGCCCAGCGGGTAAAGCCACTGTCTCTGATGCTGGCATCTCATATGGGTGCTGGTTCGTCTCCTGGCCATGCCACTTCTGATTCAGCTCCCTGCTAATGGCCTGGGAAAAATCAACATGGAGCAGCCTGAGTGTTTGGGCCCCTGCCACCCACGTGAGAGACCCAAATGAAGCCCCTGGCTCCTGGCTCTTGGCTCCACCAAGGGCTGGCTGCTGCAGCCATCTAGCGAGTGAACCAGATGTGCACTTCTCTTCCTGTGTATCAGATGAAAGATCTCTGTCTCTGGGTCTCTCCCTCTCTCTGTAACTCCAACTTTCAAGATAAATAAATAAATCTTTAAAAGATACATGAAAATTACAACCAAAGCCTGGGAGGATGGGAGCCACCAAATGGAAAGAGCTTATTAGGCATTGCCATGATGAGTGTCTGAAATCCCACATGACATGTAGCACCACGAAATCTAAAAGCATTCAAAGTAAAGAGAAAATCCTACAAGTTGGAGGTTGGGGAAGGGGGGATGGTAGGGGTACAGCACACACAAAGGTGTAAGGATTAGAATGGCGTAAGACTTCACAACAGCAGCACTGGAAGCTAGAAGACAATGGAACAATGTCCTGGAGACTTGGATGGAAAATAATTTTCTGTATCTGCACAAATTATCTCTCAAGTGTGAAGGCGTACAAATGCAGTTCTGAGCAGGAGCCATCTTTAACATCTTTAGCTTCTCTGTATCCTTTCTCAGGAGAAGCTAGAGAATGCGCTCCACCGAAACAAGCAGGTGAACCAAGAAAGCGGGGGATCAGGGGTGCAGGAGGCAGGGGAGCCGCTCAACAGAGAGGCCAAGAGAAAGCCTGAGGTGACAGTTGGTAGCGACGATACAAGAAATCAGAGGGCTCCTGGAGAGATGCCTGGCGGGGAGGGGAGCCATCAGGTCGTCGGATAAGTTAAGACTTTGCAAACAGCTGTCAAGAGGTGATTGGCAGAAATCTGGAGTGCATCGGGACACAGAAAACTAAGTGAATGATAAAGCGAAGTATTTAGCTCTGGTGTGGCAGGAAGTGGGGTGTGTGTGTGAGCATCGCAAGGAGGGGTCGTGTTCATTATGTGCTGTCTGGCTCTGTAATGGACAAGATTTCTCAGTCCTAGTCATGGACGTTGACTGCCAACTAAAGTGTGATATAGAGATTTTTTTAGCTGATGGTGAGGGAGGAAAGGGACCCCAGTGGACTTTGAGTGTCCAACCCTCCACTATTACAACAGAAAGTCTGAAATTAATGTCAGCATTCAATAGCTAAGAAACAGCACTATGTCCTTATTTTTTTTTCCAGAAGCAAAAGGAAGAAGGGGTAGAAGGATAGGGAAGGGGAGGGGGAGCAAAGAAAAAGAAAGTGGTGGCCCCTGGGGAATGGGTCTACAGAGTGAGAGAGGGGGGCAGAGAATGAGCACATCACACCACGGCTCTGAACAACCTGTGCTGTGCACCACATGCGTGGACCATTTTTCTGAAATAGGAAACCAATTGGAAAAGGAGAAAGAAGCCCTCACCACCTGCTCACCGCTGTTGCAGGTGTGCTGGAGAACAGGATATGGGTACAGGAGGGGGGAGGGGTTAGCCGGTGGAGGAACGGGGGGATTCTGGGAGAATTGGGATATTTAACAAACAGACAACGTTTCTGTCCAGTAGGTGCTTGGAGGCAGGATCCTGAGTGTGTGCCGGCAGTGGGCACCTTCTGTCTACTTCAGGAAGACGTGTCCAGTGACAATGATTGGATTTGTTAATGGGCAAAATGATGTCCAAAAGAACGGCGGCCACAGCCCGGACACATGGGAGAGATCTTGCCTGGACGAGAGGGACGGTGCTGGCAGGGCCGTCTTGTGGTGGGGCAGGAAGAATGAAAAACTGAAGATTGGGTGAGGAACCCTCTCTCAGGAAATGAGACTGAGACAATGTGCCGGCAGCAGCAGGGTCAAGTTTCCATCTCAGGCCAGAGGGAAGGGCTGTGAGGTCCCCTGGGTTCTGCGGTTTTGTGGGGCTCCCACTCAGGGATGCAAAGGCCAGGAGGCAGGGCCGCCGGGGGCCACCTTGGAGGCCTGGCTTTAGCAGGTGGACTGGCCAAGAGAGACTCCGCCTCGGCTATGGCTGTGATGAGACCTTGGAGAGGCACCTGCTCCCTAGGAAGTTGGGCTACCGGTAGAATTCTGGGCTGGGGGTGCAGTGATGGGGATAGCCCAGTCTCGGCCAAAGGCTTGAGCTCCCATGGAGGTTCCTCAGTTCTTCTTTGCTCTTGCGTTTCACAGATGTCCCCGTTCTAGGCACTGGGGACGGGCTGTCAACAGAAAAGCTGCGCCTGTTCCCCGTAGGGGACATGCCCTCTGTGACAGGGGACTCAAGTGAGCCTGAGCATCCCACAGATAAGTACGTAGACGTCCACATGAAAAACGTGATAGTGATAGGCAAGCGAGTGTGGGATGTGGGGGGAATGAGATTACAGGCAGCCCCATTTGGCTCAGGGCCCAGGAGGCACCTCTGCGGAGGAGGGCGGAAGCACTGGTAATTCCTGCTTGTCACCAGCATCGGAGAACAAAGAAGGCCCCAACCTCTCATTTATCTGCAGCCTAATATTAACTCGACAGACATGTGAATCATTTACTTTTTCTCACCCGTGTTTTTAAATACTTAAAGGGGCCGAGGAGAAGATGGAGCCCTGAACGCGGAAATGAAGACAACCTTCAGTGATGTATTTCTGCACCAGGCAAGGTGGGAACAGCAAAAATCACCCAGAAACAAGGGTCTAATTATAGCAGCGCCATCTGTGGCACTAAAAGCAGGGTGGTTATCAACACTATCTTTCAGGTTTTTCACTAAGTCAGAACAATTTGCTAAAAATAATCCATACTGTATCCGCAACGCCCCCAAACAGTGTGTCTTGCTGTCCCCAAGGCTGCCAGCTCCACGCGGGCCCAGGGGGCTGAGAGGGAGCGCTGGGCTCAGCTGGCAGCCGCGGCCTGTCGCTGGCTGGGTTTCATCCTGAGATCGGCGCTGGGGTGGTGGAAGATGGGTGGGGGGAGTGGAGGCTGTGTCCAGCCCGCAGTGGAGCCACACACAGCGGGTTGGGCCTCGTTTTCTCTGAGCCTCAGTCCCTGGAATCCTGCTGGGTGCAGGGAGGCAGACTCGGGACTCTACCGCTGCGCTGCAGGGGGAGGCTGGACACCGCTCCCTCGCGGGCATGAGCAGGTCGCCATCTGGATCGGGACAGTCGGGGTCTCCATCCAGGGTGTCGTGTCCTAGGCTCAGAATTGTGCAGAAGTCTGCAGGATCACAAAGACGCCCGATGGATGACACCGAGCTCAGAAAGGCAGATGGAGCCATCAACTGTGACACTTCATCCTGGCCTTAAGGCCATTCTTGCCCCGAAATAGAAAAAAAAGGAGATCCGGCCGGCACAGTGGGTTAACAGGCTAATCCTCCGCCTTGCGGCGCCGGCACACTGGGTTCTAGTCCCGGTTGGGGCACCAGATTCTATCCCAGTTGCCCCTCTTCCAGGCCAGCTCTCTGCTATGGCCCGGGAGTGCAGTGGAGGATGGCCCAGGTCCTTGGGCCCTGCACCTACATAGGAGACCAGGAGAAGTACCTGGCTCCTGGCTTCGGATCAGCGAGATGCGCCGGCCGCAGTGGCCATTGGAGAGTGAACCAACGGCAAAAAGGAAGACCTTTCTCTCAGCCTCTCTCTCTCACTATCCACTCTGCCTGTCAAAAAAAAAATAGAAAAAAAGGAGACCCAAGCTGACCAGTTAAGGCGTGCACTAGACTTCAGAATCCACCTGCCTCCAGGGCTGGGAGTCTTTGAGGAGTGCACAACCTGCACAACCATTCACGGCCCCCTGCAGTTGACATGGGCATTAAGCCACATTTGTGTCCTGTAGCACCAAGGACCTCTTCCCTAAGCCAGAGGAGCTCCTGGCTCAAGTTCAAGATTCCCCTCCCCGAGTATACCAGGATGGACACTTTCCACACTGCCCTTTGGATTGCCTTAGGCTAGGGGAATGGTCACTTTATGCTGATTAATGAGTTTCTAGTTTAATGATTTTTCGAACTGTGTCCTGAGGTTCCCTTAGGGTTCCCAGCAGGAGCTTGAGGTTGGCTGGGTGCAGGGAAGGTGGAGCAAGGAGAATTCTAGACCCCAGCCTTCCAGGATCGCTTTTTTTTTTTTTTTTTCTGCCTTACTTGTTGAACTACTAAGGGAGAGTCCATTTGGAGAAAATAAAGACCGTACAGGCAAACTGCCCATGAATGGAGACATTAGAAGTGTGTCATGGTCCAGGTACTAAAATCGCCTACCGAGAAAAGCAGTAAGAAACACGAGGTGCATGGACACAAGGAGCCCTCTCCAGGTCTGCTCTCTGTCCTCGCTGCCCGCCCAGCGTCCACTGCCGCCACAGGGGTGCAGATGGAGACCATCTGCCCCTGAGGTTCGCACACCTTCCAGAAGCGCGGCCAGACCTGCAGGGGGTGCTATACCAAGGTGCTGGCAGGTGGAAAGAAATTTGATTCCTCTGGGGACAGAAACAAGACTTTAAGTTTATGCTGGGCAAGCAGGAGGTGATCCAAGGCTGGAAAGATAGGGTTGTCCAGATGAGTGTGGGCCAGAGAGCGCAGCTGACCACCAGGTACCCGAGCATCATCCCACCACACGCCACTGTCGTCCTGAACGTGGAGCTTCTAAAAGCAGGGTGACAGGAATGGCCTCCGCCCTTAGCTCCCTGTTCTTGGATCCGCCCTGGAGGGGTCTGGTGCTCCAGAGCTCTGCACGTGAGTCCACCCAGAGCTTCCCCTGCCGATCCCCTGTGCCCTCTGTACAAACATCTGCTGGCTGACCGTGTTCTGTCTCTCAGCTTTGCTTCTCAACCCCTACTTCCTCTTCCCCCCCGCCCCACCACTAAAGCATGAGGCCATAAACCTCAAGAGACTGGGGAGGGGGCGGAATGCAAGGTAGCATCACTGGGACGGCTGTCTGGGGACAGGAACTGGGTTTCAGACACTCCTCATGAAGAGGTTGAAGACGTGTTAGACATATTGTCTTTAAACAAACAAATAAACAAACAAGGCCACCAGACGGCTGCCACCCTGGTGCGATGGCCGGGGCGGGTAACCCCATGAGCTGTGGGCCCCAGGCTGGGATTTCTCCAGAGGCCCAGCTTAACTGATTCTTGCCCCCCTTCCGCCCAGTGATCAGGGACCATCCTCTGGAAACGGGAGGCAGTACCAGCGGGGATTGTGGCCCCGGGACCAGGACTGTTCTGCGGTCTCCCTGAGCCCCTCGCCTGAGACTCGGCGCCGTGGCCACTTCCCCCATGCACCCGCCAGCCCTCCTGCGGCGAGTTTTCCATGCAGAGAGATGCAGGCCTCCCGCCCCATGGCCTTCTGCACCTTCCCGGTGTGGTCCCCCAGCCCTCCGTGCGCGGCCTCCCACAGGCCACCCGGAGCCTGGACCTCAGCAACCAGCAAGCCAGCAGCCAGGTCCCCACGGTCACCACCACCTCCGCCGAGATAACGAACGTCTTCTACGGGGACACGGAATACGTGCCCGTGGCCGACGCCCCCAGCTCGAATCTACAGCTTATTCGACCCAAGGCCGACCACATCCACCACGCGGAGATGACGCAAGGCCGCTCGGGCGAGAGCCACTCATCCACCTCATGGAGCACCGCTCCATGTCCTAACTGGACGCCCACTAGTGGACTGGGTCGTGCAGGCCGCCATCGGCCCAGCCTCGGCTTCTGGGAGCAGCTGTTCCGGAAGACCAGTGAGCTGCTCAGTTCCCCAAAGGACCGACCCCGACATCTACGGGGACAGGTGCTTCAGGATCCCTCTGGGTGCTACCCGGCCAGGCCTGGTGTCGGGGGCAGAGGTGCAGATCTGTCGTTCCTCCTGGGCCAAGATCTGAACTTGGACTTCATATTTTTGTTGACACAGAACGAAGCCAGGTGATGCCTTCAATAAGGCCAAGAAAAAGAAATGATTACTGTACCCTTTAACCTTGTCATCCCTAATTCAAAGATGAAACTCACTGCTGTGAAATGGTGAAGGTGAGATTTCTACCCTGTGAGCGGCAGGCTGTGACCGCCGGCCCAAGGGTGGAGGGAGGCAGCTGGTACCCAGGACACAGAGACCCAATGCCCAATGCATGTGGCAACCGTCCCGCAGGGTGACCACCCAGGAATGAGTCTGCCACAGTCCCTCCTTGTCTGCTTCAAGCCCAAAGCCAGAGCCTTAAGCATCGTGGCACCTTCTGCGCTTACCAACCTGCTGGGGAAGTGACCTTCGGGCCGTGCTCCAGAGCCTGGGGAGGGGGGCAGACCCCTCCTTCCACCTCCTCTACCATGGCCAAACCCTGGTTTTCTACATCAGATGTACGCATAGACAGTTTTCAGAGAAAGCATTCCACTGAATAAAATTTCGACCAAAACAACAACAACAAAAAAAGCCAAAACACCAAAACTGGAAAGCATCATACTTAGTGAAATAAGCCAGTCCCAAAAGGACAGATCCCATATGTTCTCCCTGATCTGTGAGACCTAATAGAGCACCTCCAAGGTCATCTATAGAAGTGAAATTGACACTTTGAGATGTGGTGACTTTGAACAGCCCTTGTCTCCACTGTTGAAGAACAATTCTTTTTTTTTTTTTTTAAGATTTATTTATCTATTTGAAAAAGTTATAGAGAGGCAAGGCAGAAAGAGAGAGAGAGAGAGAGAGAGGTCTTTTATCTGCTGGTTCACTTCTCAGATGACCACAATGGCCGGAGCTATGCCAATCCAAAGCCAGGATCCAGGAGCTTCTTCCAAGACTCCTAAGCGGATGCAGGGGCCCAAGGACTTGGGCCATCTTCCACTGCTTTCCCAGGCCATAGCAGAGAGCTGGATCAGAAGTGGAGTAGCTGGAACTCAAACCGGCACCCATATGGGATGCTGGCACTGCAGGCGGTGGCCTTATCTACTACACCACAGTGCCGACCCCGAGGAACAGTTTTTTTTTTTTTTTTTAATACTACTTGTTGAACTCTTTACTTAGTATAGAGTTTTACTCTTCATAGAGTTAATCTTATGTGTAAAAAGTTAAGATTGGGAATAGGAGAGGGAGGAGGAAGAAGGGTTGGGAGTGTGGGTGGGAGGGTGGGTACAGTGGAAAGAATCACTATGTTCCTAAAGTAGTATTTATGAAATGCATGAAATTTGTATACCTTAAATAAAAGGTTTCTGGTAAAAAAAAATAATAAAACTATGGTATCAACTAAAAAATATTTTATTTATTTATTGGTGAGTTAGAATTACAAAGAGAAAGATCTCCCATCCGCTGGTTCACTCTCCAAATGGCTGCAATGGCCAGAGCTGAGCCGATCCAAAGCCAGGAGCCAGGAGTTTCTTCCAGGTCTCCCATGTGGGTGCAGGGGCCCAAGGAGTTGGGCCTTCTTCCACTGCTTTCCCTGGAAAGTGGGTTGGAAGAGGAGCAGCCGGGGCTAGAACCTGCGCCCATAAGGAATGGCGGCACCACAGGTGCAGGCTTAGCCCACTACACCACAGCGCCAGCCCCCAGAAATATTATCTTAAAAGTGCAAAGAACTGGCCAGACGGTGGAGAGCCTCCAGGCTGGAGGTAAGAACGCTGGCACCTTTGAAGCCCCTTTGGCCTTCAAGTTAAGGCCATCATGGCGCAGGGGTGCCCAAGGTAGGGAGCTGGGGTGAAGGCCCTGCCCACTCTGCAGGCTGACGCCCTGGGGACAAGGGTAAAGCCACGGGACTGGGAGGGGCCTTGAGGGTGCCAGTCAGGGCAGCTGCCCAGGTGCTTGAATACAGAGAAGTGGCGTGCAGGTGTCAGACAATATGGAATTTTCTACCCACGTGAAAGATTTTTCAAAGATGAAGGTGAAGGGTGGGCATATGGCACAGTGGTTTAAGCTGCTGCCTGTGACACTGGCATCCCATAGAGCACCGGTTCTAGTCCGGGCTGCTCCACTTCTGACACAGCTCCCTGCTAATGCACCGGAGAAAGCAGCAGAAGCTGGCCCGAGTGCTTGGGCCCCTGCCACTCTCTCCCCCTTCAAATAAAAATATATCTTAAATTTTTTTAGATTCATGTATAGTTTTCTTTTTAAAAAATACTTATTTGAAAGGCAGTGTTACAGAGAGGCAGAGGTAGAGAGAGAGAGGTCCTACATCTGCTGACTCACTCCCCAGATGGCCGCAACTGCTGGAGCTATGCTGATCCAAAGCCAGGAACCTCCTCCGGGTCTCCCACATGGGTGCGGGGGCCCAAGGACCCGGGCCATCCTCCACTGCCCTCCCAGGCCACAGCAGAGAGCCGGATCAGAAGTGAAGCAGTCAGGACTCGAACCGGCCCCCACATGGAATGCCGGCACTTCAGGCAGCGAGCAGCTCCACCAGCTACACCACAGTGCCAGCCCCACATGGTTTTCTCATAATCTACATTTTCTGAGAACTTTTGGAAGACAACCCATATATATTAAGAATTCATAGCATAAGTGTTAATGGTAATTATAATTCTTAATTGTACTCATATTAAGAATTGTAATTATTCACGAAAGCATTTGCTATTAAGTGTTCACTGAGAGATTGCAGCAAGAGTATGGAGAAAATAAAAATAAGCACTTGAAAGAAGTGAGAAAAGCTGGGAGACGAAGGAAGTGTGAAATTGGCAGCTACATTAAAACCAATTACGGTGCTGGGCGGCTGAACTGCTGGAGTGGCTGACGGCTCTGTCTGGGGGCAGAGTTCTAGTCATGACTGAGTCCAGCCACCATGCAGGAGGTCCTGGAGCCCCAGCCCAGGTCACCAGCCCACGCCCTGCCGAGGTGGGTGGGCAGGAAGGATGGTTGGGGTCTTGTGGTTTCAGAAGCCATCTCCAACTGAACTTCTTTCACAGGCGGCTCCCCATCAGAGCAGAAGGGATTGTGGGTCAGGTCACGGAGAGACAGGTGCCTCTTGCCTGTTGCCAGGTGAGAGGATCGTGGGTGGGGGTGCTGGGCTACTCCCTCACATGTGCCTTGGCAGCACCTGTGTGTCAGCAGCAATGGCTCCCTGCAGCTACCCTGCCCTGTCCCCGTAAGGTGCAGGTGACCGTTTTTGCGTGATGTCATCACTCCCACACCACAGGAGACTGGCTGGCGTGGGCGTCTGCAACCACCACTCCCACCATCGCTGGCCTTTGGCCAGGGCTGCACCTGCTGTGGTTCCCTGGTGGGATGTTGGCAGCTTCGCAGTCAGTGCTGGAGAGATTGCTGACCGCACCGGGCTGCTGCCTTAGCGCTTGGGGCAAGGCTGGACACCTTCCGTGCAGCCTGCTCACTGTACAGCTGGGAAGCCTGCTCTGCTCTCTGGGAATCATGGAGGGAATGTGGGGGAGAGCGGAGGCCCCTAGGCTGCCCAGAGCCTCAGTTTTCCTCCCCGCCACACTGAGACACAGAAAGCTGATGTCCACAACCAACACAGGGGCTGTATCCTGATAAGCCTATCCTACAAGTGGAAAGCGCACTGGGTACTTGGGCTGCTGCTCCTCCTAGCTCCGCCACCCAGTGCACCGTACAGCACCACTCACTTCTGTGGTGACCACGGGCTGACTGGGAGCTGTGTTCGCGGCTGCCTGGCCCGGTAGGACCCAATAGGAAAGGATGGGGCTGAACAGTGCTAGCCCAGGACAGATCCAAAGGCAGAGCTCCGAGGGTGGCTTTTTCTGAATGCATATCGCTTTCTAAGCATCACAAAGTGAAACAAATAAAATAATCCTCATAGACTCCATCTAGAGCTCTGTAGATGACAAATAGGAAATTTAAACTTACAACTGCATTTTAAAAGATGTAATATTTATTTCGTTATTTGAACAGCAGAGCAAGAGAGAGAGAGGAAGAATCTTCTATCCTCTTGTTTACTCCCCAGATGACCTCAACAGCCAGGTCTGGGTTAGGCCAGAACAAAGAGCCAGGAACTACACATGGGTGTCAGGGGTCCAGACACTGCCTTCTCGGGCGCGTTTGCAGGCAGCTGCATCAGAAGCAGAGCAGCCAGTGTCGCAGGTGGCGGCTTAACCTGCTGTGCCACAACCCTGGCCCCTATGTGCATTAAAGAACACAAACAACCCATTCTGCAGTTTGGAACCTGAGCCTGCCCAGATCCTGTGACCCTGTACCGTGGACTGCTCTGAACACCGGCCGTGGGGTGGCCCCTTCATGGGTCAGATGTGCCCTCAACCCTTGCCATCCCTAAAGCGGCTGATGTAGCACACGAAGCTGACCAAGGGGGACTGGAAGACAGACCTGTGACAGACATGCCTCTGATGACAGTGCTCTGGGCACCCCCCAAGGCAGCAGCTGAGAAGCTGGGAGGCACTGAGCAGGCAGAGCCAGGTGGAGACGGAGAGTCCAGTCCTCTGGGCGGCGGAGGAAGAAGGGGAAGCGCTCTCCTCGCCTGCTGGGCCCAGCGTGGCACACAGCAGGTGCTGGTGACCCGGGGCTGGCGTGGACGGGCCTGGCCCACACTCTGGTGCTTCTCTCAGCCTCTCAGCACAAGCTGACCTGGGTGCTGCAGAGGCCACTGGGGTCTCTGAATGTTCCCTGGAGCTGGAGATGGTGGGACATGCGACAGAAGCAGGAAACTTCCTCTTCCACCCAGAGCAAAATGGTCTGCCAAGCTGGGAGGCGGCTATTGGGGAGGGTGGTGGTGGCGACTCACAGACGTCTGGGTTGGTGAAGGCTGCCACCCCAGGAACTCCTCATCCGCTCCCTGTCAGCCCGGGCCGCGGTTATCAAGGCTTTGCGTGTGGCTTCCACAGCCTGTGGCATCCAGCAAAGGGCAGTGCCCCCCAGGGTTGGGGTAGGGGAGGAACTTACCTTGTGCGGCTGGGCTGGGGTCTTCCAGGAAGTGTTTTCTGAGGATGCTGGCAGGTGCAAGGAGAAGGAATGGGAGTGGGGCTGCAGAAAGCTTGCATGTATGCGTGTGGGCCCCACCGCCGCCCCATCCAAGGAGCCCCTGAGGTGGGCAGAAGCTTCCTCTGCTGCCCGGAGCCCTGCCTGTCTGCTCTCTCTTTGCCCCTTTCGCTCTCCACTCAGAGAAGCTTCTGGCAAGCCGTCCCTGCCCTGCGCCCTCCAAGCTCACCAGGCAGAGGCACCGGCTGCTTCCCCATGGTGGCTGCTGTGTAGCTCCAGCAGTTTTTGAATTGGTTAAAAGTTTTAAAATTTCATATAGAAGAATATCAGTTTTCTAGCCTGGACTGGAATACTAAAGATTTGGGGTTCTGGGGCTGGTTTTGTGGCTGCAGCTGCCTGGCTGAGCCCGGGCTGCTCTCAGATTCATCAACACACCAAGTTTCTTTTCATTGTGTAGAGCCCGAGGCTACTGGAGATGTCACTGGTTGGGCGTGGGGATGCCTGCTTCCCACGTGAGGGGTCTGGTACTAATAACTGAGGAGCACAGGCCCCCTCCTCTGCTCTCCACCCAAGCCTGTGTTGCCGGCTCGGGGCTGGGTTCTGTATTTGACCTTGTTCCCCGAACCAGCAGGCACTCTCATTTCTTTCCTTCCTGTCTCAGGCTGGTTCTTCAGCAGTGCCATCAAGCCCAGCATGCCCAGGTGTTTGGCCCTCAGCTGGGACTGGTCCAGCGACATCTCAGCCTTTGAACTTTGCTCTTCTGCCCTCTCGAGGGAGATCTTGTGTGGTCAGTCCACCTGCCAGCTTCCTCTCCTCTCCCACATGGAGGCCCTGCCATCTGGTTGTACACAACAGCAAGCATTGGGAGATCACGGTGAAAGGTGATCTTTTCTTTTTGTTGTTGTTTTGAGTTGTGTAACCCTTTATTAGCAACTAAAATAGAAGTTATCTCTTTTTTTTTTTTTTATTTTTTTATTTTTGACAGGCAGAGTGGATAGTGAGAGAGAGACAGAGAGAAAGGTCTTCCTTTTGCCGTTGGTTCACCCTCCAACGGCCGCCGCGGTAGCGCGCTGCGGCCGGCGCACCGCACTGATCCGATGGCAGGAGCCAGGTGCTTATCCTGGTCTCCCATGGGGTGCAGGGCCCAAGGACTTGGGCCATCCTCCACTGCACTCCCTGGCCACAGCAGAGAGCTGGCCTGGAAGAGGGGCAACCGGGACAGGATCGGTTCCCCGACCGGGACTAGAACCCGGTGTGCCGGCGCCGCAAGGCGGAGGATTAGCCTAGTGAGCCGCGGCGCCGGCCAGAAGTTATCTCTTGTACACACGGGTAGTAATTGACTATAACTGGAGATTTATTCTATTCTAATACAGACCATTTACAAATGCAATTTCTTTTTTTAAAACTTTTTAAAAAATTTTGTTTAAAAACACAAACACAGACTTTTCACTTCCGTGTGTGGTATGTTGCATTTTCCAGTTTGTTCAATGCTTTAAAGCTCAAGGATGCCTCTGCTTTCAACTGTACATGCGCCTGAAGCATCCTAGCTTTTGGCAGGCAGGCAGGAGACTCAACAAAAATCAAAAGAACAAGGCAGACTAAATGCAGGGCACATCTGTAAACATATTATACATTTGAAAATTACAATTATCAGTAAAAGTGATATAGTTCACAGGTGAAATGAAACTATCTGGAACTTGCCTACCACAAGTTTCTGAACCTGGACTGATACAATAAGTTATTATATATATATATATATATATATATATATATATATATAATGTATAAAAAGTTTTGTTTACATCAAGTGGAATTGGCAATCCATGCTTATACTCTTTTTTTTTTTTTTTGGACAGGCAGAGTGGACAGTGAGAGAGAGAGACAGAGAGAAAGGTTTTCCTTTGCCGTTGCTTCACCCTCCAATGGCCACCGTGGCCAGCGCACTACGGCCGGCACACCGCGCTGATCCGAAGGCAGGAAGCAGGTGCTTCTCCTGGTCTCCCATGGGGTGCAGGGCCCAAGCACTTGGACCATCCTCCACTGCCTTCCCGGGCCACAGCAGAGAGCTGGCCTGGAAGAGGGGCAACCAGGACAGAATCCGGAGCCCCCACCGGGACTAGAACCTGGTGTGCTGGCGCCACAAGGCGGAGGATTAGCCTGTTGAGCCATGGTGCCAGCCCCATGCTTATACTCTTAAAAATATCTAAGCAGGGCAGAAATCCAGACTAAAGATATTTTCTCTATTCTATATTGAGTCCAACAGCTTCTTTCATGAACTACTTGTTAGACGTCTCAAATAATCAACAGAACAAGAAAACCCACCCATACTACAGTCGCTCACAACTGGACATTTCTTAAGCAAAGGGGTAGAGCAAAAGTAGTTACTTTCTCCCCCAAACACCCCCAGGGGATCCAGTCTACTTTTATTAGAAGACAACAACTCTTCAAATAAATGCCCTGCTACTTTACTCTGTATTTGACATACATGGATATATTAATTTCTCTGTGTGTGTGATGTGATGCTGTCAGGCCAAAGAACTTGTTATTATGCCACTAACATCACTCAATCTTAAATTGGACCCTTAGTTTCTGCACACACACACTTTTTAATGCAATTTCTGTATGAAGAAGTTTCCACATTCTTTGTGTACAATTGCAAAACTGTTCTGATAGTGGAAGATATGTGCACAAGTCTGCAAAGCGTGCAAATTTAGGATATGGTAAACGCTTTTCAAGTTACTTTCAGAAAACTCTGCCACAACTAGGCTGTTACATTGTCATCTCTTTTGATCAAAATATTTTGATGCCAGCCTTCCTTCCACCGCTCTAAACTATAAAGTGTTTTTAAAAATGAGCTGAAATGAAGGAAGAACTATACCTACTAGAAAAAGAAAGTTCTATTAGTCTGAGGTTTCAGAATCCCCCCAAACCAGGAGCAGTGTCTTGGTAAAGGCTAGGCAGGGACCGAGGGCAGATTAGGAGTGTGTGCAGGCAGCATCCCTGAGGGTTCAGCGCCTCAGTGGACTACGACGGCTCCAGCTGCATGACTGAACTGTCTTGCCAGTTTCTGCACTGGCTTCACTGGACATAATTTAAAAAGGAAAAGCTCTTGTTCATTGCATTCTTCTGGAGCTCAGTGAGAGCATGTAATTACTCCCCAGTGGGATGTCTTCCATATATAGTATGATGGTATTTCTTCAAGTAATTGCTAAAAGGTACAGGGTCTAATTGCTCTATAATACTCACACCCATTTTATCTAGATGTTCTATGGATCTATAAGTCTCCCGCTGGGGTTCATCATAGTAACTGTAATGGAACCTTGACCCCAGTGGGAGAAATCACAAGAAACCGCAAAGAGATAACTCGGATCCGCCAGGTCGTTACTGAAGAGTTTTCCGAATTCCTGTTCTTTTGACTCACTCAGAGCTCCAACCAGCACAGGAATAATTGGTAAATTCATCCTTACAGCTTCCATGGCTTAGCTGTATAATCAAATGCATTTCAATACTGTGTTCACCTTCATCTGTTTGCAGAGCCAGGCGTCCAAACGTTCCCCTCTTCCACAGTTCTCTGGAAATCTTTGGCCAAAAGGACGGTCATACAGAGGTGTCCCATATACATCTCTCCACACGGGGAAGTACACATGGTGGTGGTGGTGACAAGAGTGGTGGTGGTGGTGATAGGAGTGGCTCCACGAGGGGACAAGACACTGTGGGCTGCTGATGGCTTTCATCCCCAGATCCACAGTCCTGGTCATGTCCCCAGAATGTGGCTCAGCTGGGGACAACGATGAAGGCAGGGCTGCTTCCTGTGAGAGCCCGAGGACCTACAAGCACAGGAGGGTCAAGCTTCTTCCCCCAGATTGTTCCTCGGTTGCTTGCTTCGCACACAGAGCACGTCTTCAACATCCTTTGGTTTCTCCACAAATAGATCCCTCCAGATTTGCTCAGATTAATCTCAGCCAGGGCCAACTCTCTTCTCTTCCATGTCACATGTCATTTCACCACAAATCCCAGAAGGCAGGTCCTATACAGGTGGGGAAACTGAGGCACAAGGAACTGAGGGGGTGGGGCAGTGCTTCAGTCTCAAAGCCCATGCTCCTGACTCTGTGTATCTCCAGCTCCCTGCCAGGTCCAGCAGCCTGTGACAGCATATAACATCATCATTTCCAAGTTGCATTGGAGAGACTGAGCCCAGAGAGTAAGGGATGGCTCAAGTTCACAGTTTTTTTTTTAAATTAATTTATTTATTTGAAAGTCAGAGTTACACAGAGAGAGGAGAGGCAGAGAGAGAGAGAGAGAAAGAGAGAGAGAGAGAGAGGTCTTCCATCTGATGGTTCACTCCCCAGATGGCCGCAATGGCTGGAGCTGCGCAGATCTGAAGCCAGGAGCCAGGAGCTTCTTCTGGTCTCCCACATGGGTGCAGGCTCCCAAGGACCTGGGCCATCTTCTATTGCTATCCCAGGCCACAGCAGAGAGCTGGATCAGAAGAGGAGCAGCCGGGACTAGAACCGGCGCCCATATGGGATGCCAGCGCTTCAGGCCAGGGCGTTTAACCCACTGCGCCACAGCACTGGCCCCGATTACAGGGTTTATCAGTGATGGATCAAGACCTGGGACACGGGACCGGTGCTGTGGCTTAGCAGGTAAAGCAGCCACTTGCAGTGCAGGCATCCCATATGGGCGCTGGTTGGAGTTCCAGCTGCTCTGCTTCCTGTCCAGCTCTCTGTTATTGCCTGGGAAAGCAGTGGAAAATGTCCATCTGGGACATGATAACTGCTCAATAAATTCACAGTTGTGAGAACTGACTCACTGTGTGAGACCAGCACTAATCCCCTCTCGGGGCAGTGCCTGCCCCATGACCTAATGACTTCCCGGTGGCCCCACCATCTCTTTTTTTTTTTTTTTTTTTTAATTTTTTTGACAGGCGTAGTGGACAGTGAGACAGAGAAAGGTCTTCCTTTACCATTGGTTCACCCTCCAATGGCCGCCGCGGCCGGCACACCGCGCTGATCCGAAGCCAGGAGCCAGGTGCTTCTCCTGGTCTCCTATGCGGGTGCAGGGCCCAAGCACTTGGGCCATCCTCCACTGCCTTCCCGGCCCATAGCAGAGAGCTGGCCTGGAAGAGGGGCAACCAGGACAGAATCTGGCGCCCCAACCGGGACTAGAACCGGGTGTGCCAGCGCCGCAAGGCGGAGGATTAGCCTATTGAGCAGTGGCACCGGCCGGCCCCACCATCTCTTAACATCACCATATTGGGGACCAAGCCTCCAGGACATGAACTTCTAGGGACAGACCACACCCGAACCACAGCACCACCTAAATCTGAGAAGGTCCCAGACAGCCTCTTAAGCCAACATTATTGTCTTCCTTTTCAGGACAATCACAAGGTTTTTAGACCTCATAAACACAATAAACCCAGAGTAAAAAACAATTTTCTTGTGGAAAGCTGTTAAAGTATTTTAACAAGCGATAAAGCATTTAATAAAATGCCCTCTTCTGGAGAATTCTTCCGTCCTCCGCCTGTGAGTGCTACATGCTAAATACCACAAGAAAGCCCATTAACTCTCAAACCATAAAGTAAAATATACGTGATAAAATTATATTCATCTAAAAACTTCTCGTGCAAAGCCTGAAAACAAATCCTTATAATTATGCACCGTAGTGTATTTAATGGAATGTTGAGCTCATTAAACAGAATGAATCATTATAGCTCGTTTATATTTATGCACAGAAAATTGCATTAACGGAGACCATGTGTATGCGGGGAACTGGGCTCTCGTTGGGACTGAGCCACCTCAGAAAGGAAAGTCACTGTGGGGTTGGTAGCAGTGACACTGCCACCGCCGTCCCTCGGTGCTCAGGGAATCAGTTCTGGGATGGCCATGGCCATGGAAATGCACAGATGCTCCGACCCCTGGGTGGACATGCAGCCTCTGCATACCGTCAATGCATCTTTGCTTCAGATCATCTCTGGGTGAGTTATAATTGGTGCCACAATGTAAATGCCACGCTGTATTGTTTAGGCACTGAGGACAAGAAGAGCTGTACACAATCAGTAAGATACAACTTTCTTCTGAACACTTGCTATCCATGGTTGGCTGACTCCGGGGATGGATTCAGAAGGCTGACTGCATTGTTCGTATACAATAAAGTTGGATAAAACAAGTTAAAAAAAAAAAAGGGGGAGGGGGTGTAGAAGAAGCAACAGGTGCCGCTCTCAAGTCTGGGCCATAGCAGGCACCGTGGGTGGCTTCCTCCCTACTTGCTCTTTCTTGGACCACCCACTGCTACATCACAAGACACAATGGTTCGTGGAGAGGGACACATGCCCAGAACTGAGGCCTCCAGCCAAGATGGCCTGAGCAAGCTTGGAAGCTGGGTGCTCCAGCCCCGGCTGAGCCTGCGCGTGCCTGCCGCCCCGTGGATGGCTGGACAGCAGCTTCAGGAGCCAAACCACCCAGCGAAGTGACTCCCAGATTCCTGGCCTCGCAAACTGTATGAGAGAATAAATGTTTGTTGTTTTAAGCTGCCAGGCTGGGGAGTCGTTGATCAAGAGGCAACAGACAACTAATAAACCCGTCCCATCCCCCTTCCCTGTTGTCTGTCAATACGCGCTTGGCATCGCTCCTACCCCGTCTTGGGGAAAAGTCCATCCTGTTGCAAAGAATGATTTCAAGGTTCTCGTGCACAGTAGCGTGAGCCAAGCTCTCAAGCAGGAAACTCACCTTCTTCCTGAGGACAAAGGGCTCCCCGGGCTCCTGGTGGCTAGTGTGGAGCTGCTCCTCATACTTTTCTTCCCAGGGGACACTCGGGGACCTGCACTGGTTGCACTGAGACAGACTCCCACACAAGGGGGAGCCAGGCCCAGGGAATGCTGCTGGTCTCTCTGACTTGCTGCTTGGACACACGACAGAGCACAGGGCAGTTCCTGCAGGGCCTGAGAAGGTGGGCAAAGAGGTACAAAGCAGGCCCTGGGGTGGACAGAGCCAACACCAGCAGCCACCAGGGACGCTGGGGGCAGCACGGCCTCCTGGAACCCTTCTCCTTGGCTGACTCCTAGCTCCACCTCATCTCTGGGAGGAAACCCACAGAGCTGCTGACAGCAGCTGCCTCTGGGTTGGAGACTGGGTGGCTGGCCAGCGCGCAAGACACACTTCCCGCCTGGGTACCTGTATGTGTCCCTTGTGTTTTGTACTGTGTGCATGTGTGACCTATTCAAAGAGAGATCAATTAAATAGATTTAAAGTCCCTGTCTACCAGTGTCGCCAAAAGGGAAAAACTCTGGGGAACTCGGCGAGCGTGTCCCCTTCCTGGACTGTTTTCTTTGCATCTTAAGGATCTGAGAGGTTCTGGAGTAAGGAATCACGTTGGATCTGCTTAAACCTGGATTTTTCAAATTCGTTCAACCGCATAGCTGTTTTTTCACAGACTCTGTATAAATAGACCTGACTATAAACAGCCAGCTGTGTGTTTTATGCCGCAAGTCTTGGGTCTGTGCCACTGACAACATAGCTCCAGTTACGCCCATAACACCAGGCACAGGGGCCAGGGGGAAGGACCCGGAGAGGGGGCAGTGGTGTGGCAGGAGTGAGGACTGAAGGAGTATGGAAGGGGCTCTCCAGGGAGAAAATCCCCAGTCCAGCCCAGATTTCCCAGGGCCAAGCCTGTTGTCATTCGTTCCTTCATTCTTACGTCACTCCTTCAGCATCCCCTGCGTTTGTGATCCAGGCCTAGCAAGCACACTGTGCACACTCGGGACTCACCCCTGGTGAGGAAGGTGTGCAGCCAGCCAGCAGCCCCTGTGAGCTTAGGAACACCTGTTCCAGAAAGTGCGAGCAGTGGGAGGCCACGTGAGAAAGTGCAGATGAGGGCGCCGCACTGGGGAGCCCAGGGCCCTGGGGAGCCGAGAGCAGGCAAGGGGGTTGGAGCCAGGGCAGGCTGTGCTGGATGCTGCCGCATCCCAGCCCACACTCACCCCGGGGCTTTGTTTGGGCCTTCTGGGCTTCCTCCGTTTCCCAGGCTTCTTATGCACTGGCTTCTGGTGAGTCCTACTAGGAACTACACACTCGCTGATGGGAGGGGGCCCGAAGAATCAGCAGGTGCAGTGGTGGTACAGGGGCACCTGGGTCGATGTGCAGAATGTCAGCTGTCTCGGGCCTCACGGGAGCCTCAGGGGCTGCCCGTGCACCTGGCACTGAAGGGCGTGTGGATGTGCACCTTGCGGCTGGTGTTCTTGTTCACCTTTGCTTTTGCTTAATAAAGGACCCACCACCTTGTCTTCCCCGCTGGCACATGTGTGTTGAGAGCATAGCCCATGTGCTTATCAGCCAGGGCTACCACAGCCAGGTACCATAGATGCGGGGCGGGGGCCTCTGTTCACTCATCATTCTGGAGGCTGGAGGTCCAAGGTCAAGGTGTCAGCAGGGTTGACTTCTCCTGAGAGCCTTCCCGTGGGCTTGCAGGGGACTACCCTCCTTGGGTCCTTGAGTGAGCTTTTCTCTGGGCATGCACGCCCCTCCTCTGTGTGTCCCAACCTCCTCCTCTTATAGTGACTCCACTCAGCTCGGTTCAGAGCTCATCCTAACAACCTCATTTTTTTGGTGTGTTTATTTGTTTGTTTGTTTTAAAGATTTATTTATTATTTGAAAGGCAGAGTTACAGGGGGCAGACGTGGGAGAGAGAGGGAGAGAAAGAGAGAGAGGTCTTCCATCTGCTGGTTCGCTCCCCAAATGGCCACAGTGAAGCCAGGAGCCAGGAACTCCCACATAGGTGCAGGGACCCAAGCACTTGGGCCATCATCTACTGCCTCCAAGGTGCCTTAGCAGGGAGCTGGATTGGAAGCAGAGCAGCCGGGACTCGGACTCAGAACTCTAACAGGTGCTCATAAGGGGTGTTGCTATCAAAGCGCCTTTACACGCTGCACCACAAGGCCGGCCCCTTAATGATCTCTAAAGGCTCACCTCCAAACACAGTTGCATTCTGAGGTCCTAGGGAATAGAGCTTCCGCATTACAGTTTCAGCCCTAACTGTCTCTTCGGCTACTGCAGGCTAGGCCAGGACAGCCTGGGGCAAGGTGGGGCTGCAGGGGTGGGAAGGGTGTGACAGAAAGCGCCATCAAAGCAGACCTGGAGACTCAGCGGGGTGGGGGGCCAAGCGCAGAGTGGGGCGGGCACTGGCAGCAGCAGGAACAGCACAGTTCAGGGCACCGGGCAGTGAAGGGCACCCCAGCTTCGGGGAGAATGGCCAGAGAGGCTGTACGAAGGGGCTCTGCTGGCAGCAGCACACCCAGCTACCAGGGACCCAACCTCCCAAAGGATGCAGCATTGTACACAGGGCCTTGGGTCTCCTGTAGGCTTCTGAGCGGGGACACACCGGTGAGAAGGGCCAGCCCAGCAAGAGTGCTCACCCCACGGCAGCCGGGCCCAGGCTGTGTGTGCCCCAGCGTAGGGTCTGGTTAAACCTCCTGCTCAGCCGTCAGTCAGCCGTGTGAGCTGGGAACGTCCCATGCACGATTCTTCAGGGGCGGGGGACGTGGCACAGCAGAGGTACGGGCGCTGGGTGCCTTCTTGTAGGGCTCCTGTGTGTGCTCGTTCCTCTGCAGTGAGGCAGGTGCGCTGGAGCTTCCCCAGGACTGCGATCTGGAGCTGCCAGGAGGGGCAGGTGCTGGGCCCTGCCTGCAGGAGCCAGAAGCCAGTGGTGGGTGCACCCTGGACCACTCAGCCCCCGCCTCTCTATGCATCCATTTTTTAAATTAATTAATTTATTTATTTTTTATTTTGACAGGCAGAGTTACACAGTGAGAGAGACAGAGAGAAAGATCCTCCTTCCGATGGTTCACCCCCCAAATGGCCACTATGGCCGGCGCGCTGCGCCAATCCAAAGCCAGGAGCCAGGTGCTTCCTCCTGGTCTCCCATGTGGGTGCAGGAGCCCAAGCACCTAGGCCACCCTCCACTGCCTTCCCAGGCCACAGCAGAGAGCTGGTTTGGAAGAGGAGCAACCAGGATTAGAACCTGGCACCCATATGGGATGCCAGAGCCGCAGGCGGAGGATTAACCAAGTGAGCCACAGCGCCGGCCCCTATGCATCAATTTTCAAGCTCAGGCTCCCAGCACTCAAGGCCCTTGCGACCCTGCAGAAGCACTGTGGTGGAGCCTGGGGTAGGGGGACAAGCTGGGTGTGTAAGAAGGAAGACCTGTTTGTCTTTCAAACTGCCTCTGAAGGGACGGTGCTGTGACATAATGGGTAAAGTCGCCACCTGCAGTGCCAGCATCCTATATGGGTGCTGGTTCAAGTCCCATCTGCTCCTCTTCCGATCCAGCTCTCTGCTATGGCCTGGGAAAGCAGTGGAAGATGGCCCAAGTCCTTGGGCCCCTGCACCCATGTGGGAGTCCTGGAAGAAGCTCCTGGCTCCTGGCTTCAGATCGGCACAGCTCTGGCAGCTGCAGCCATTTAGGGAGTGAACCAGTGGATGGAAGACCCCCCACTCTCCCTCTCTCCCTCTCTTCCTCTGCCTATCTGTAATTCTGCCTTTCAAATAAATAAATAAGTCTTTAAAAAAAAACTGGCTCCAAGTGTTGTGCAGGATCCACAAGGGGAGGGCTTGGAGCTCATTTTCACCATCTGCCCCTGATCCAGGGACGGCCCAGGCAAGTGTGGAATTGCAGGTGCAATGCTGCTTGTGGAAAAAAGCTCTGCTGGCTCAAGAGAGAGGGAGACAGAGTGGAAAAAGGAGAAAAAGAGAGAGAGCTGGATGGGAGATGGTGAGGGAGAGGGAGAGACAAGTCCATGGCTTTCTACAGCAACCTAGCAGGCAGTTCCACCCCACCTCTCCCCACAATTCGGATTTTATACCACTACACCCTCAGGGCACAGCTGTGCAGGTCAGGCAAGCCCTGGGTGACTGCTTACTGTCCAAGCGGAACAACAAAAGGGGGCCACACTGTGGGAGACTCGTGGGCATTTAGCAAAAATCAGATCTGCACCTGACTCTGAATCTGTAGCCATCTAATTTTTTTTTTTTTTTTAGAAATTTTTAATTTATTTGAAAGGCAGAGTTACAGAGAGAAAGAGGTCTTCCATCCGCTGGTTCACTCCCCAGTTGGCCACAATAGCCGGAGCTGCGCTGATCTGAAGCCAGGAGCCAGGAGCTTCTTCCAGGTCTCCCACATAGGTGCAGGGGCCCAAGGACTTGAGCCATCTTCCACTGCTTTCCAGGCCATAGCAGAGAGCTGGATGGAAAGAGGATCAGCCAGGACTCGAACGGGCACCCATATAGGATGCCGGCATTGCAGGTGGTGACTTTACCCGCTACATCACAGTGCCAACTCCTGCCATCTACTCTTATCACATGTGCAAACATGGCTGCATTTAGACTTTGGAAGGAAACACAAGCATATATGTGTTTCCTCTAAATAAATCACGTTCTACGGTATGCATGTGTGTCTGCACGTGTGTGCACATGTATGTGCATGTCTGTGGGTCTCTGAGAGCCACCCCTTCAGTACCACTCAGCCCTCTTTGGGGTCCACTCCCTCCGAGTCAGATTTGCAGGGCCAGGGTTGGGGGTCACATTTCTACAGGGCTTTGCTCCTACATAGCCTTGTCAGCTGGGTCCAGAGATCCGCTCCTGACTCCTGGGTAGCACGGAGCTAGTTCCTCTTACAGAGAAGTGAGCCCCGTGCCCTGGGACCTCCTTTCCAGGGGCTGCCACACCCTGTCCTTGGGCCCCGTGGAGCTCCAGTGTGACTTCCTAGCCCAACTTCTTCTTTCGGTGCAAGACCGGCTAGAATTGGTGAATTGTGAAAGGCCTGTATCCTGTGTAGATTTTTTTTTTTTTTAAACAGAATTTCTCTGGCTCTAGAAAATCTGGCCTAAGTGCAAAAGCCCTGGGAAGGGTGAGAACATTTGAACCTTGCGTGTCTCTCCAGAGAGGCAGGACCCAGAGGGTGTGCGAGGGGCTTTACCAGGGCAGCAGCTCACACATTGTGGCAGCTAAGAAGTCCCGTGACAGCTCATCTGCACACTAGAGACCCTGGGATGCTGGGAGCATGGCACAGTGGGACCCCGGAGCCCTCAGAGCCAGGGGAACCTAGGGAGTGGCTCTCAGCCGGAGGCCTGAAGGCTGAGACCCGCCGAGGGGGCTGCTCGCGCTGAGTCCTGGAATCCAAGGGCCAGAGAGCCCGCAGTCCGGACGTACGAAGCCGGAAACCAGCGTGTCCACCCATGCCGAGGGGGTCTTCGCACCTGTGCTGGTCTCTGCAAACAGCTCGCAGACACGCTCTAACTACCTGGTCAGGTTTGTAGGCATCCCTCAACCCCGTCAGGTAGGCACTGAGGTTTGCCATCGCACCCCCCAGCACGGCCTCATTCACCCAGCGAGCTGCGCCTGGGGCTGCATTCCTCCTGCGAAGCTGCCATGCCCTCCAGGCTTCAACTCTGTCCTGCATCTCTTGGCCCAGAGACGAGAAATTCCCAGTGCCACTGCGCGCACCCACACCACGGACCCCAGCCCTCCAAAGGCCCCAGCTTAGTGCCGGGAAGGGGAAACCATGGCAACGCCTCCTTCCCACTGGTGCCAACTTCCGGAACCTCAGGCCTAGCCAGCAACTCAGCCCAGGGCCTGAAAAGGCTCCAGTGAGCCTCACGTTTGAGCCCAGAGCCCTGCCTTGCCTGGGCCCCACCCTTTGTGCCCCGACCCACGCTCCAGGCACCCAGCCAGCCAGGCATGGCCCTGGTGCGCGCGCTCGCTCTCTCTCTCTCTCTCCCCCTGCTGTTTCCTCCGATCTCCTCCCTCCTAGGACCCAGCCGGCTGTGTCCTGCTCAGCCCGTCCCCCTCCTTGTCCCACCTGCTCAGGGTAGGCCCGTGACGCCTTCCTCTTGGTGCCTTCTGAGCACCGACGCTGAGCCTGGCTTGAAGCCAGGGTTCCGTAAATGCTGGTTGAACCGAAACCCACTGTGGTTGCAAGTTCCTGAGCTGGTCTGTGTTCTCGTTCCCACGCCCTGGGCTCAGTCACGTGCTGGGGACCCGACCGGCCATGTCTGGGCTCCCTCCCCGTGGCCAGGACACTGTCTTCCCAGGGGGACAGGGGCCCCTGCGGGGGGCACTTCCCTCCCCACATCAGGGCTGCAGGCTGTGGTTGGCTCGGCAGAGGGGCAGACCCTCCTGCCCCTGCTTCTGACCTGAGCTCAGAGCCCGCTGTTGGGGGGCGGGGAGGCAGGGGGCGGGAGCCCGCTTGTCACGCATCCCAGCAGCCCTGCTCTGGCCTCCTTCCTGTGTCTGCTGTGGGCGGCCCTCAGGAAATGCGCACTTAGACTGAGGCCTGCATTCAGTTCCCAGCTGAGGAGCCAGCAGAGCCCTGAGGAGTGGTGCCCGAAAAGCTTAGGCTTTAAAAGGGAGGAGGGGGCCCAATGTTGTAGCGTAGCGGGTGAGGCCGCCACCTGCAGTGTCAGCATCCCATATGGGCACTGGTTCAAGTTCCAGCTGCTCCATTCCCATCCAGCTCTCTGCTCCGGCCTGGGAAAGCAGTGGAAGAGGGTCCAAGTGCTTGGGCCCCTGCACCCACATGGGAGAGGCCATCCCAGAGGCCTCCAGTAACAATGGTTCAGGCCCAGCATTCTCTGAGCTCTCAACACTGGGACCACTGTTGTGCAGTGAGAAGGGCTAGAGCTGCTCCCCAGCTAGCCACGGTTAGGGTCACGTAGCCCAAATGACCAGGGAGGCTTGAAAAGTGGGGCTGTCAGAACGGGGTGGGACCCTAGCCACTCCAGCCGCAGTGAAGTGGTGGGCCCAGGTGCTGGGGGCAAGGACCATGTAGGTTCTTTGTGTCTGCAGCCTAGCAGGGCAGGATCAGCTAGGGTAGAAGCATCAGGACTGGGAGATGGCTGTGGGTGGGGGTGGAGGCTCCGGGAGCCTGTGTGGAGGTCTCAGGGTCTGAAGCCCCTTCCTGGGCTAAAGGGCATTCACTTCAAGGCGTAGGAGCCTGGGATATAGGTCTAAGCAGCCCTTGATGCCTTGAGCCCCAGGCCAGGGTTCCTGCCCCACTTCCCAGCTCACCTGTCCCCGCCCCCAGGATCTCCTGGGTCTTAGAAGTGAGTCAACAAGTAGTGAACACCTGGCACCTGGCAGAGATCCCTGGGCGGCCCTCGGAAGGGGAGGCAAAGGGGTCAGCTGAGGCTGTGTGTGGTGGGGGAGGGGCCTGGAGGTAGAACAGGTGGAGCTGACTTCCAGGAAGCCAGGACATGATGTGGCCCGGTCCCGCCTGGCAGGGCATCAGGGAGGGGCTACTGGTTACAGTCTGGGAGCCTTCTCCAGTGAAGAAGCCAGTGCAGGGTGGTGGCAGTGCCGGGTGGGGGTGGCAATACAGGGTGGTGGCAGTGCCAGGTGGGGGTGGCAGTGCAGGGTGGTGTGAGTGCAGGGTGAGGGTGGCAGTGCAGGGTGGGGGTGGCAGTGCAGGGTGGTGTGAGTGCAGGGTGAGGGTGGCAGTGCAGGGTGGGGGTGGCAGTGCAGGTCAATGGGTGTCAGTGCAAGGTGGTGGCAGTGCTGGGTGGGGGTGGCAGTGCAGGTCAATGGGTGTCAGTGCAGGGTGGTGGCAGTGCAGGGTGGGGGTGGCAATACAGGGTGGTGGCAGTGCCGGGTGGGGGTGGCAATACAGGGTGGTGGCAGTGCCAGGTGGGAGTGGCAGTGCAGGGTGGTGTCAGTGCAGGGCGCTGGGTGTCAGTGCAGGGCAGTGGGTGGCTGTGCAGGAGGCATTCGCTGTGTTCTGATCTTGCTAGATCACCCCTGGGCCAGCCTGACCCTCCACTCACGCCCTGTGGGGGCCACGGGGGCTTTCATGGCTGCACTACAGGCTCAGAAGGAGCCCACAGACTGGCAGGGAGCAGCACCCTGCCCCAGGCCCCCAGCCGCTCCCCTGATGAGACTGTGTTGACACCGCGGAGAGAGGCGGCTCTGCCAGGCATTACACCAGAAGCGAAACGTTGCCTAACCCAGAGGAGAAACCACAAGAGGAAAACACTCAGCGTCACTGCAGCTGGGCCTCACCATCTGCTGTGTTCCTGTTCCCTGAAGATCCCCCGTGCCCGAGGAAGAGTGGCGTTTGCTTAGGGACACTGGGACCCGGGCTCCAAGTTGTCCGCATTCTGCAATCTGGGCGGCCCTGACTGAGCCGAGCTGCACACCTGCACCTGCTCTGGGGCCCCCGCCTGGCCTGGAGCCTCCGCCCACCCACTTCCCCTGCATGGGACGCTGCTGTGTCGCCACAGGGCTCCGTGGGCACGGGGATCCGAGGCTGCAGAGCTGGGTGGGTAGATAAACAACAGCGTGGGGAGGAGGCCTGGGGGTGGGGTTAGTAGGGGGAGTTGCGGCAAAGGTGGCGTCAGGAACTCAGGCGGTGCTTCTGTTTCCC
The DNA here is from genome assembly GCF_033115175.1 of Lepus europaeus. Lineage (NCBI taxonomy): Eukaryota > Metazoa > Chordata > Mammalia > Lagomorpha > Leporidae > Lepus > Lepus europaeus. Next base: position 12,174,891 of record NC_084837.1, read on the forward strand.
CAGAGGTACCTGTCTCACATTGGCAGTTTGGGGTGGACCCCGTTCTCTGCTCTTGGGGGTTCATGAACTTTTACCCTGGGTGTCCAGAGGCTCAGCTGTCCCCCCCCCCCTCAGACACATCTGGTCAGTCCTCCTGACCACTCCCACCCCTGACCCCAGCCCAGACCCTCTTGTTTCAGGGAAGGGGGCACTTGTGGGGTGGGCGCTGGAGGCCTGGTTATGGCAGGGCCAGGGATCAACTCAGTCTTCAGAGGGGGCAGGCAGGTGCCCTCCAGGGAGGCCACACCCCCGAGGATTCTCCCTGTCCACTGCTGGCTTCCAGGCGCTGCCCAAGCGGCTGTCCCCACTCCACGGCTGCTGGTTGGCAGCCTTGCCCAAACCCTGGAATCCGGCAGGCCTGCTGCCATGAAGGATCTGTGCTACACATGTACACACTTACACGCGCACACCTACGTGCACACATACGTACATATACACGCGTACCAGGCACTCCCGGGAGCTCTGGGTGTGCCTCTCCTTTACATGCCCTCACTTTGCGGATGCCGGCGTCTGTGCCACTCACTGTCCACGAAGCCAGTTAAGGTCACACCCGTGCTGTGTCCTCAGGGTGGTGGCCTGGCACTTCCTGACCCAAGTTTGATCCGATTAGCCCCCTGCTGTCTGGTCGTCGCCCTCGTCAACACCTGGCACCTTGAGGCTGAAGGCCTCTGGGGAGACGGCAGTGGCCGCTCCTGGCTGCTGCACCTGCGCGTCTGAACGCACGTCCCTAGTGACCGGCCTGGGAATTGGCAGTGTCCTCGAATAGGAGGGGACGCGTGCCAACACCGGTTTCACTACAGATCAGTCCCGGAGGGGCCGAGTCTGGCCCTGAAGAAGCTTTTTCTCAGCAGAAACAGGTGGAATGGGACTGCACTCCATGGGAGGACGCATTTGACCGAAGTGCCAGGGTGCTGCACTCGGTGCCTCCCTCCAGCTGTGTGCAAGGAGCCGGAAGAGCTCACAGCCCTAGAGCGGGCACACCTCAATGGCTTCCGCTCTGTGCTGGTCGCAGGGACGAGTCGTGGCTATGGTATGTTGGAGAGGCTCCTTAAAGGTAGAAGAGGGGCAGCACAGATGGGGAAGGTGAACGTACCCTGGATTGCCCATGCCTCGCCAGGACACACCCAGGAAGCAGGAAGGTGGGCCTCCAGAACCGCCCCTTGCCTCTGTCAAAGGCACACAAAGCCGGACACGTGCCGAAGGGGCCAGGGCCGCATTCAGTGACAGCTAGCACATTCGCCAACAGGGAAGCAAGTGCAGCGAGAACGGAGCTCAGCCTCCCCAAATAAAAGGCAGGCAAAGATCCCAGGCTGCGGTGTGTCCGGGGCCAGGGCATGGTCAGGGCCGGTCCCTGTGACTGGGCCACCTGTGGGCACTCACTGTGCTTATCCAGAGGAGCAGCAGCTCTTTCTGCACCGAGGCCGAGGTGCCTGTTAGAGCCCTCCCCTCCCACGGCACGCATGGAGGCAAGAGCCGGAGCGGGAGCTTCTCCCTGACCTTTGCTCGTCAGCGAGGCGGCCCCCAGGTCCTCACGGAGGTGGCCCCGGGGGCAGGAAGATGTCCATCCTCGAAGGGGCAGAGCAGGGGTGTTGGGCCCCTCAGTAGTAGAGATGCCCACTTGCTCGAGAGGACGCCCAAAAACCCAGACTCCAAACCAGCTGATGCAAAAAGCATGAGGTATTTATTGTACGTTTGCGCAAACGGGCCCCTCACCTCAGGCAGTGAGGAGCCTTGAGCGGCAGTTTTACACAGGTTATATAGACAACGAATTAGCATATTCCTAACGCATGCATAGGATTGGTCAGTTCAGAGGGACCGTTAGCATATGGGAGAATGCTGGCGAAGAATGCTGGTGGAGAGTGCTGGTATAAAATGCAGAGGTGGCACGGGATTGGTTGGTTCGGAGGGACAATTAGCATACCGGAGAATGCTGAGGGAGAGTGCTAAGGTGTTACAGGATTGGCCGGTCGCAGTGACATCATAAGTGTGCGCCTAGAGACCCTCCGAAGGGAGGGGCAGCTCTGCTCTGGGGCGCGCCCAGAGGTTTCCTGGAGGGGAAGGGCAGTTCTGCTCTGGGTAGCATCTAACCTCTTAAGAAGCCCCTGATATTTGCCCAGGCCTAGTTTCCTGTCCCTCTCCCCCATAAGGGTCCTTCATTCCCTCCTTTTCTCTTTGCACAGATTTTAATCCTAAAATCTATTGGACCTCGGAGATCTTTGAAGCTTGACACTGGTACTGTTGAGTCAGCACCCGGGTTTGGAGTTAAACTTGCCAAGCTAGGCGAAAGGGTGGCTGGCAAGAGGGGTGGTCTGGGGAGAGCCTGCCTCACTGGAGGGAGGGAACTCTGTTCTTGCTGGACTGGGTTGAGTCCCACTGACTGGGGACTGGGAGCCATACACGCCCCAATAGTTAAGACTATTTTTAGGGATTTTTGTCAAATTATTCTGGTCAGGTACATCCCAGGTATCTAACCCAGTAACCAGTTGACATACGTTCGGGTATAAGGTGGGCCACCATGCCCTGGGGGTATGTAACCACTAACAGACCAGGCCACCCGTCCTGTGGGGGAAATTACTTCCCACGTTAACAATTGTGGAGCATGGGGATTGGAAAAACAATGGGGAAAGGCCAGGAACATCACAAATATTAAACAGTTTTTGAAAGTCTTAGCTTGAGCGGGTTCTGAGTGCGCTGGAGCTTCCATTTGGCTGGTCTATCCGGATCCTCGGGGCCCTGGGGAGGTGGTGCTCGCTTCACGTGTGAGGCGTGGACCCACGCAGCGATTCCGTCGACCTTGAGAGCGGTGGGAGTTGTCAACAGCACAGTGAAAGGGCCTTGCCACCGGGGCTCTAGAGTTTTAGATTCGGATGCATGGGCCAATGGCAAGGATTAAAAGCAGGGCAAGAAGCAGTCCAAGAAGAGAGAAGAGGTAGGGAAAGAGTCCATTAAGGCTCATCCAAAAGAGGCTTTTTTGGAGTACACACTAGATTACCTTGGAAACCAGAAATAAACACCTTGAACATAAGAGTTAGCACACAAAATCCGCACATAACTTAGAACTATTTAACAGAGCTAAAAAGAGCTTACATGACCTAACTTTAGAAATGGCAGAGTAACCCACTAAGCAGACACTGTTAAAGAGAGACACTATAGTTTTTGCAAAAGCAGATCTGTAAAAGAAACAAGTTTAAAGCATATTAAGGACATATAAAAACTTGTAAGACCACCTTAGCTGGAAAGCAAAAACACGAATACAACATAGGTCCGACATCATCTACAATATTTTAACACACTGCATAATTTAAATAGACTTAAACAGTTGTTACTTTAACAAATTTAGAGTCCCATCCTTTGAGAGTTCCAGGGATCCTACTGGAAGTCCCAAAGTTGTTAGACTCCATTTGAGAATTTAAACTGTTAGAGAGTCAACCGCCTAGCCAAAAACTAGTACGTATAACCTGAATATTTTAACCAAAGCTGTGGGGTAGATCTGATCAGAGTTAGGTAATCACTTAAACATTAAAGGCAGACAAATCCAATAAAACACGAAACCTTCAAGACACGTGCAAACTCTTAGATAAGTTAACTACAGCAGCACAGAAAAGAGCTGGTCATCAGCATAGAAGCCCGTTGCTTAGGACAGGGAAACACATCTGAAACAAAACGGCAGGGAATGAGAGGCTTCCGTAGTGCTGGAGAAAAAGTTTCATTAACTGCAAATAAAGACTCATTAGGTTGGAAAGGGTTAATGGATGAAGGTTTTTGTTCCTTTAGGTAAGGCCAGTGGTAGCCAAAGGCATTTTTTCTTCCTAGTGAGGACAGCATTGAATTGTAAATGGAGAGGAAAAAAGCAGCCCAAGGACTAGTCTCCCCTAGAGTATCCGGCTGTGGTCTGCAAGGGTGCAACAGGCTACACTGACTGGAAGAGAGTGCAGAGAAAGGCCGTGGTCCCCCATTTACAGGGAAGACTGTGCACGTCGGGGCCTAGTAGGACTGGCTGTGAGGTTGGGTAGGCACGCTGTTTACAAGATGGCGGCGGGTGATTTAAGGGAGGGGAATAACCAAAAAGGGGTGGCCACATGGGCGGAATTGGAGGCGCAGTGCCTTGAGGCAGTGTTGGGCTTTTAGGGGTTGCTGCCACACCTGAAGGCTCCACCTTAGTTTTAACTGCCTCTGGGGATTTACGAGCCTCCCTCAGGCCAGTGCAGGCCTTCCCTTTCCTCCTGCTCCTTGTGGATCCTTTTTGTTGTAAATCCTTTCTGCCTCCTTCATTAAATCTTGTATAGTATATCCCTGAAGCCCCTCTAGCCGCTGCAATTTATTGCGGATGTCCGGCGCTGACTGTCCTATAAAGGACATGATTACATCTCCCTGCCGGTCCTCTGCCAGGGGGTCAAACGGGGTGTACATACGGTAGGCTTCCATTAATCTTTCTAGGAAGCCTGCCGGCGTTTCCTCAGCCCCCTGCACTACTGCACGTACCTTGGCCAAATTGGTGGGGCGCTTTCCAGCCCCTCTGAGACCCGCAAGGAGAACCTGGCGGTAAAGACGAAGTCGCTCCCTACCAGCAACGGTGGTGTAGTCCCAATCAGGACGGGTTAAGGGAAACGCCTCCTCGATTTCGTTTGGCAGTAGGGTCGGTCGGCCATCTGCTCCAGGGACGTTTTTCCGTGCCTCGAGGTAGACGCGCTGCTTTTTCTCAGTAGTGAGGAGGGTCTGCAGAAGCTGCTGACAATCATCCCAGGTGGGCTGATGAGTCAATAAAATTGACTCGATCAGCCCAGTCAGAGCCTAGGGGTCTTGAGAGAAAGAGGGGTTATGGGTTTTCCAATTGTAAAGATCGGAAGCAGAGAATGGCCAGTACTGCATCTGGCCAGCCACCGAGCGAAGAGGAAAAGCCTGCGAAGTCCAGACGCTTCCCGAGCCCCCTGCCTGCCCCCGACGGAGGCGCAGGCGGCTGGAGGGCGGGGAAGGCGCTGAGACTTCTTCCCCTGCCCTCGTGGAATCGCGCGCGTTCTCGAACGTCCTTCCAGTGATCTAGAGTGAGACTTAAAGGGGTGGTTATTTGTTGACCCTTGCGTGTAAGGATTTCAGCCCAAACAAAAAGAACAGCCAATGCACAGACATATACAGTAAGCAAGACAAAACACATGGCTAGGACAAATCGAACGCTATTGCGCTATTTTTGGGAGCGGCTGCCTGACCAGCCCTCCCCGGGAAGGAGGGAGACTTAGTCTCCGACCCACCTCCAGACCACCCCGAGTGCGTCTTCCGGGGGAACAGACCGAGGGTTTCCCCTCATAACCCGGAGCGTCCTCCGGGTAACGGGCCAGGGGTTGCTGGGCACGCCTGCCTCCCCCACTGGTCCCACAGAGTCAGGTCAGATACTGGCCAGTCAGAATACTCAAGACGAAGACAACAACAGACAGAAAACACTTAATTATACCTCCAACTGGTCCGCAGAGAATGGGTCTGAGGGCGACCTCGAGCCCCACGTTGGGCGCCAAATGTTGGGCCCCTCAGTAGTAGAGATGCCCACTTGCTCGAGAGGACGCCCAAAAACCCAGACTCCAAACCAGCTGATGCAAAAAGCATGAGGTATTTATTGTACGTTTGCGCAAACGGGCCCCTCACCTCAGGCAGTGAGGAGCCTTGAGCGGCAGTTTTACACAGGTTATATAGACAACGAATTAGCATATTCCTAACGCATGCATAGGATTGGTCAGTTCAGAGGGACCGTTAGCATATGGGAGAATGCTGGCGAAGAATGCTGGTGGAGAGTGCTGGTATAAAATGCAGAGGTGGCACGGGATTGGTTGGTTCGGAGGGACAATTAGCATACCGGAGAATGCTGAGGGAGAGTGCTAAGGTGTTACAGGATTGGCCGGTCGCAGTGACATCATAAGTGTGCGCCTAGAGACCCTCCGAAGGGAGGGGCAGCTCTGCTCTGGGGCGCGCCCAGAGGTTTCCTGGAGGGGAAGGGCAGTTCTGCTCTGGGTAGCATCTAACCTCTTAAGAAGCCCCTGATATTTGCCCAGGCCTAGTTTCCTGTCCCTCTCCCCCATAAGGGTCCTTCAGGGGTTCACAGTGCGAGCTTTCTCCAGCGACTGCTCTACGTAAGGGCATTCGTGCCCTCACTGCCTAGCGCCAGGTTTTACCTGGAACAAAGAGTAAATTCTGGCAGCATTTAAGGGGGGCAGGGGTGCAGCCATGTAGCAATACTAGTGGTTTTAGTCTCTTAGTGGGCAGATGGGGAGACAGGCAGGGAAAGCATTTGTGCTGAGAGTCTGCAGTGTTTAGGCCAAGGGTGAAGCCTAGTTGAGAGAATTTGCTCAGAGAGAGAGAGAGAGAGAGAGAGACTTATATCACCCTCTGCTTCTGCTGGACCTATGGGTGCCTGCCCTTGCAAGGACATGGCCCCTGCCCAGCCAGTGGTCCTCTGAGCACTGCTGTTCCCGTCAGGTGCCATTACAATGCACAGGGACCCTTGGCGGCCAAAGGCGTGCTCAGAGGGGGCTTTGAGGGGCACGTGTGTCTGTCGGGCACCCCAGGACTGCAGGCCAGGCCCAGCGCTGGCCAGGCATTGAGGAGACGGCACTCTCACCATCTACCTGTAGTGCTGCCTCCCCCTCGTGCCCCAGCGCCTACAAACTCCCGCTGTCTCACCAGTCGGGCCGTCCCAAGGCCACCATGCTAGCGGAGTCCGAGCTAACGGGGGTGGGGGTGAGGTGAAGGGGCCACGGGAGCACTAGATGGCTGGCAGAAGCCTTCTTGAACCTCCCAATCCAGTCGGAACACAGTGAAAACTGTGTCCCCACTCAGCGCCAGACGACGGCAGTGGCACAGCCACAGATTCGTGAGACACACTAGATCATGCTTTAGGGTGGCAGACTGTATAGCCACGTGCAACAGAAGTACCTGAGACCCACCAGGGAGTCCGTGCTGTCCCAGGGAACGTGGGAGAGGCCGGCTGTCACCATGATACAGGCCCCCTTCCAGAGAATGCTGTCACCGATGAAGATGATGTGGCAGCTTTCAGAGCTACATGGTGACCTTGTTTCTTGGACATTTTAATCAGAAAGAAACTCTGAAGGGGGCCAGCATTGCAGCACAGAGGTTAGCAGCTGTCTGGGATACTGGCATCCCATATTGCAGTGTCAGCTCCGGTCTTGGCTGCTCCGCTTCAGATCCAGCTCCATGCTGATGAGCATGGGAAGCTGCAGGCGATGGCCCAAGCGTTTGGGTTCTTGCCACCTACATGAGTGACCAGGATGGAGTTCCTGGCTCCTGTCTTCAGCCTGGCCCACTCCTGAGTCCCGCAGCCCTTCGGGGAGTAAACCAGTGGATGAAAGATGCATCTCTCTCTCTCTCCCTTCTTCCCTCCCTTTATCTCTCTGTCTCTGTCCATCTCTCTGCCTTTCAAATGAATGAATCTCTTAAAGGGGGCTGGGTGATAAATGAGTGAGAAAGCTAAGGGAGCAATGGAAAAAGGAGTTACACCCAGAGATCCAGAGCCACCTGCCCCCCAACGCCCACTTGCACTGCTTCTGTAACTAACGAAGCTGCTGTCATTGTCATCGCAGGAGCCACCCCCACACTGCCATCATCGGCACCGCAGCCAGCAGCTGAGTGCCTTCTCCTGTAGGACCCCAAAAATTGGTGTCCTATAGAGAGAGACCCCCAGAAGCACGAATTCCAGTCCAACCGATGCAATAAAAGCAAGAGGAAGTTTATTACATCTGCGCAGATGGGCCAACTCTAAGCACAACAACACTCTCTGGTGCAGTGTGAGAAGAGAGGCGACAATCATCAACCGCACAGCGTATTTAAGATTGAAAACCACAATATTAGCATATCTCCACATCATTGCCAAAAATCACAAGATAAACCACAGCATGACAAATTCTCATAAGATGCATGACAAACTTCCAGGGTGAGGGGACAGAAGACCTTAAGTAGGCATAAACACGGGGTCATCATGACCAAAAACTTAACATAGCTCCTAAAATAATTATCACATGCTCCATTATCTCATAAAAGCATTAGCACATTCATCACATGTTACAAGGTCAGCTAAAGTCTAGTTATCTTAAACAAAATGCATTTTGCAAGCCAAAGCATTTTGCACAGAAGCAAAATATGCAGTTAGCTCAAGCAACTTCATTTTAACCCTTTCTATCTTAATTTTACATTCCAATTTAACCCCATCCTATCTTAATTTCACATTCCAATTTAACCCCATCCTATCTTAATTTCACATTCCCCCCTTTTCTTTTGGACAAATTTTAATCTTAAAATTTAAGTGAAATTATGGGGATAAGTTATACCATTTGCACCGCAGCCAGCCATTAATATTAGATCCAAGGGGCAGGGACACTGTCGGTGCGAACAATGCAGGTGGGGCGGCGCCGGTTCAGTACGAGAATCAGCTGCTGCCGCTCCTGCTCCAGCTCCCTGACCTGTATCTTTAGTACCGCGTTTCTGAACTCCAGCCGCTCAAACTCCCGCTGCAGGGTCTCCGTGCGCTCCTTCCTCCGGGCCCACACCGCCTTGTTCTGTTCCAAGCGCCTTTTCCTCCGCTCCTCCTGTTCGTCGAGCTTACTTTTTACAGGTTGGGGCCTCTTGTCCAGGTTTACCTCGTCTTTCTCATGCTCCGCCTTCTTTACCACTTCTTTCTTTCTTAAGTCCTTGGTGGTGACCTCGGTGCTGATGTCCACGGCTGCGTCAGGCATGCCCAGCTTTATCTCCAGCAAGGGCACGATTATGGTCCCAATGCATTTCAGCTCCTTTACGATCAGAGCCGAGCCAGGCCGTCCGGTCAGGGGGTCTTGCCCTGGCAGAGAGCTCGTGGTCACAAAAGGGTCTGAAATCATAGCAGGCCGGCCAGGCACAGGATCTGAAACGAGTGTGGGAGCACAAAACTTTTTCTTTATCCTGCAACAAAGGAGGGGAGCCGGGTAGGAATACTAAACAGTCTTAAAGAGTCCCATCCCGAGCGGATTCCAAGAGCCACTCCCCTCAAGATAAGACTCTTAAAAGACCGTCCAGTTGTAGCTTTGGTGTTGTCCAAGTTTAAGCTGATAGGCGGCAGCCGGCCGCCTCCCCATGCGCCCACCAAATCCGCTGCCAGACACAGGTTTACAGGCACATCTCTGTGCCCTGCAGCAGATTCTATGAGCACAAAAGCAAGTCTACAGGGTAGGGGAAGTATGTTCCGCGGGATAGAAAAATTACACAAAGGCATCAGAATTTAAAAACAGAAAATACAACAGAGACAAAAACAGAAAGCACATCATACAAATTTGGATCAATACCCGGTGCCTGTTCAGCTGAATCGACCCAAATACTTTTACACACCCTCTTCGACTTACTGTAAACATTTTACCATTTTCATTCTAGTCTAAACTAGCCATCCGGATTTAGAAACCATGTCCTTTCCTTTAGCCCTTTTTACCAACGATACTCTTTTCTTTTATGTCCTTAACTTTTAATTTCTGTACTGACCAATGACAACAAATTTATAATAGCTTTCAAACACCTGCGCAGGATATCCAGCTCCTGCGTGAGCTGCCTCACGCGGCTGCGCAGCTGCTCATTTTCTGCCATGTACTGTTGCATCTCCAGGATGCGCCGCTTGGTCTTGTCCCTGCTCTTGCGCACGGCGATATTGTTGCGCTCCCGCCGCAGCCGGTATTCCAGGCTGTCCTTTACTTCCTCCTTGTCCTCCTGCGAGGGGTCAGCCGGGGAGGGCGCCTTGAGGGGGCTGTTGGGGGGCACGATGGTGGCCACGGGGGCCTCGGGGACGCCCAGGGGCTGGCCTGGTGCCGTCAGGGTTGGGGGCAGGTGCACAGGGGGCACAGTGGTGGCCAAGGGGGCCTCGGGGACACACAGGGGCTGGCCTGGTGCCGTCAAGGTCGGAGGCAGGTGCACAGCCATCTGCCCGCAGTGTGCCACCTGGTACTGCAGGGGATTATAGCTGCCCCGGCTGCCACCTCGGCTGCCCTCTGGCCCCCGGAGTTTCTCCCGGAGCTTCTCCTTCACAGCCCCAGTCCCAGGGTCGTTGTTAGGTGCCGACTCCATGCCAGAGAGGTCGGAGAGCAAAGCTGGGGACTGCTCCTCTTGGAAGCCTTCGAAGCCCCGGGAGGCGAACATTTAAGCAAAGCCTGGCGGGGTAGGGAAGTTGCAAAAGAATTACAACCGATCTACCGCGAGTGTGGGTTTCCATACGCAGTTTATATACAGAAGCCTGAACGCAGCGCAAGTCAGCACTGCCCAATTTGTTATAGTGCTGTGCCTTTCGCTGCATCCACGCCCCCGCATCCAGCCCAGACTAGATCAATTGGGAAAACAAATATAGTCTAACACCCATGGTATTATAATCCCCCAAATAAAAACCGTCGGCGACACCTCGACCCAGTCCCCAGTGCCAGATCTCCGTTATGGTCAAAACCTCCCCTAACTGAATAAAGCTTTCTTTAGCTAGACCCCCTGCACCCTGGCCACCTCTGGCTTGCCCGGGAGACAAAGCTGGGTCCATTATCTGACCCCAGTACCTTTGGTTGTCCAAATCGGGGAAACATTGGCGCTTCGTCGGAAAAGCCTTTGTCTGTTCTGAGTTCCCCATGGGTAGTGGCGAAAGCGTACCTGCTGTTCTTGTGCATTTTCACCCACTCCTATTTCTTGGCTGCACGGAGTGCTTGGTTCATAGCGATCAGCTCTGCCTGCCGAGCAAGGTTCTCGGAAGGGGGGTTGGAGATAGAAACCCATACCACTGACCTCGTTCGACCGCCTCTCACTGTTGTCCCCGTTGTACTCCGGAAGCTAGGGGGATGTCGGCTCACGTGGGCCCGTCCCGGACACCGCAGGAGGTGATAGAGTATTATCCACAGGAACCTGGGCAGGGCCTGCATTCCCAACAATATCCCCAGCCGTGTGACGGACCACACATATCCCAGCGAGGGAGGAGCTGCTGTCGCCCAGCCTCACCACTCCGCTGCTGCCGTCTTTCCTCTCGCTGGCTTGCAGAGGCCGTTTTTGGTCAGTTCAGTCCCGTGTGGCAGACGTGCACCACTGGATTTCCGTTGTTAGTCGGATCTTAAGCAAACCTGTCCTTCTGGGCACTTCTCTGTGCTTTTGTCGGTCTCCCGGGGTCCCTGCCTATTCTGATTTTCCCTTACTCTGCTTCCCTTGAACTGTGGTGGCCAGAATCCTAATTAGTTTCTGTTTCTTAGCCCATCTTAAACTTCCCCTTTTGTTTTTAACTAAATAACTTTAACCCCTTCAGCTAATCTCTTCAGGAGAGTCTGGCAGTAGAGTCTGAGTCTCCTACAAAGTTTCATTTAAGTATAATGTTAGTAAAACAGGCCCTGCAAGTCCTGTCAGGGCTTGTGATCCTAGTTATATGGAGGAGGAGGACGGCCAGTTAGAACGGGCCGGGGGTCCTTCCTCCTCTATCTTTTCTTACGCAGTCTTCAAAAGGCAAAAGATCTTCCTGCTCGCCTGGGAGAGCTAAGGGTTTTTCAGGTTTGAGGGTGTCCAATTCCTGCAATGGGTAGAGGGTTGAAGTAGGGTTTTTGCCCTGGTCTGCAAGTTCCGATACTAGGGGTGTTGCGGGTAAAATCGGAGGGGGTTTGGGGCTCGACGCCACCCCCAGAGCAACTGCTGACAATTCAGAACTGGGCTTCATTCTCAGGGCGGCGGTGGGTATAGCAGGATCGAGCTCTGCCACCGCCCTGTTAGAAAGGAGGAAAGGTTTTACCCAGTCTGGGGGGTTTTTCGCCAGGTCCTCCCACACAAAGATGTAGGGCACTTGTTTCGGGCGCCCTTCTTTACCTCCCTTGCAGACCTGGCTCTTCACCTGTAAGATAATTTGAGAGTCAAAAGTCCCATCCCGTGGCCACCCGATGTTTAAGGCTGGCCACTCGGACGTACAAAAACTTGTCCAGTTCTTCTTCTGCACTCTTATAGACAAGTTTTGGGCCCGTTCCCGGACCTCTCTCCAATGACCTAGAGTAAGACTCAAAGGTGTAGTTAATTCCTGTCCCATGTTGGAGGGGAAAGGCAATTAAGGTTAGTATATTAAAACACAGAAAACAACCACAAGACTCACAAATCACAAGACTTCACAAAGACACTGCGCACAACACTGGAACGAGACCTGCGCGCCCTAATGAGACGAGACCTGCGCGCAACAAAACTGAAACCAAAACGGGAGTGGCTGCTGCCACCAGCTCTTCTCCCGGGAAAGAAACCCTACTGAATCCTAACCAGAGCTTCCGATGAGAGCGAAGCGGCTGCCACCCGCCACGCTCCCCAGGTAAGCTTAGTGATGGGAGCGAAGCGGCTGCCACCCGCCAGGCCCCCCCCAGAATACCGCCAATGGAGCGTCCTCCAAGGGCCTGAGCCAGGGGTCTTGACACGTCTGTCCTTCCTACTACTGGCTCTTTTCAGATACAGGTCCTGCAGGCACAACCTCAGTAAAACATGAACCTCCGGTACGTCAAGCGCCCCGGGAAAAAAATAAAAAATCAACAAAATCAACAGAACACAAAAGAAAAACACTTAAAACAGCAAAAACTTACCTCCGATTGGAAAATGGAGCGTGGGTCTGGGGTCTCCAAATCCCGGACGAGCCCCCAATGTAGGACCCCAAAAATTGGTGTCCTATAGAGAGAGACCCCCAGAAGCACGAATTCCAGTCCAACCGATGCAATAAAAGCAAGAGGAAGTTTATTACATCTGCGCAGATGGGCCAACTCTAAGCACAACAACACTCTCTGGTGCAGTGTGAGAAGAGAGGCGACAATCATCAACCGCACAGCGTATTTAAGATTGAAAACCACAATATTAGCATATCTCCACATCATTGCCAAAAATCACAAGATAAACCACAGCATGACAAATTCTCATAAGATGCATGACAAACTTCCAGGGTGAGGGGACAGAAGACCTTAAGTAGGCATAAACACGGGGTCATCATGACCAAAAACTTAACATAGCTCCTAAAATAATTATCACATGCTCCATTATCTCATAAAAGCATTAGCACATTCATCACATGTTACAAGGTCAGCTAAAGTCTAGTTATCTTAAACAAAATGCATTTTGCAAGCCAAAGCATTTTGCACAGAAGCAAAATATGCAGTTAGCTCAAGCAACTTCATTTTAACCCTTTCTATCTTAATTTTACATTCCAATTTAACCCCATCCTATCTTAATTTCACATTCCAATTTAACCCCATCCTATCTTAATTTCACACTCCCTATCTCCCACCTTCGTGCCTCCATCTGGGGCTTCCCCTGGGCAGCACCTAATCAGAACCAGCTGTGAGGAGCCGGGGAAATGCAGTGTGTAGGCTTGTCACCCCTTGGTGCCAAGGAGAGCTGGAGGGAACAGAGCTGAGAGCCAACGGCACACCTCCGAAACGGAGCCACCAGGTTAATTGCACCACCCCTGCTTTTTCTTTTTCTTTTCTTTCTTTTTCTTTTCTTTTTTTTTTTTTTTAAGATTTATTTATTTATTTGAAAGGCAGAGTTACAGAGAGGCAGAGGCAGAGGGAGGTCTTCCATCCGCTGGTTCACTCCCCAAATGACCGCAACAGCTGGAGCTGCGCCAATCCAAAGCCAGGAGCCGGGAGCTTCTTCCAGGTCTCCCACATGGGTACAGGGGTCCAAGCACTTGGACCATCTTCCACTGCTTTCCCAGGCCAGAGCAGAGAGCTGGATCAGAAGTGGAGCAACCGGATCTCGAACCGGTGCCCCTATGGGATGCTGGCACTGCAGGTGGCCAGGGAGCAGCAGACACAGGCACCTTCCTTAGGAGGCCCAAATGTCACCTGGGCTGGCCTGGGACAAAGAGGCATGATGGAATCCTCGGGTGACCTGGGCCTCCAGCAGGGCACGGGCTTCAGAAACCTCAAGTGTAAAGCGGAGCTAAAAATAACACGAGCTCAGAGCAGAGGAGGAAGCAGCATATGGCGCTGGTGGGGACTCCGTTGGGGGAGGGGGCCTGAAAGCTGTGTTGGGGACTCCCATCGTGTTTGCAGGGCCTGGCACGAAGCAAAGTTCTGAACCCACTGGGCGACGCCGTGTGGGAGCAGGTGGGCTTCCGAGGCAGGCACCGGCTAGCCCGGCGAGGGGGCGGGAGGGCTGTGCTCTTTATTAGGGGAGCTGCGGGTGATGCCCATGGCAGAGGCCAGGCAGGCCCAGATGGCAGGGGCCTGGCTGCCAGGTTTTGGACTTGGAGATTGAAAGAAAAGCTTCAGGAAGCTCTGTGGAAGGCTAACTCAACAGTGGCAGTTGAAAGGGTAAACTAAGCCACAATGCTGGAGGGGGAGGGGAGGTGGTCTCTACCAGGAGACTTGGGTGTGATCCAGGCGGGGCTGCGCCTCTGGGCCTCTGGCGTGGGCAGGTGGAATCCCATGCATTTGCCTGGGGCCTCCCCCTGCCTCCTCCACCCTTGCTACCCGCCTCCAGCCTGTCATTCCCAAACAAGCTCAAGGCCTCAGGACAGACAGGCTCAGTATTTCCCGTGCTAGGGGGAGCTTCACCCCAGCCAGGAACCTGCACGGGCAGGGTGGCTGCCACGCTGCTCGGCCCTGGGGGGAGGAGACTATTTTGGGTTCTGAACCAGGTTGAACAGATTCTGCCTCTCGAGGAGCTTCTGTCGGCAGCCCGGGAGCTCCATCTGCTCTGGGGCACGGGCTGCAGGCTTCATCACATGGTCCCTCAAACCCCAAGCGCTCTGCCCAGGTCTGCCTGAGCCTGCCCCACTTTCAACCGGGTCTCATGGGCAGCAGCAGTACCGGGCTGGGGGCTCTGCCTTCGTTACCCTGCTTCATCCTCATGAAACCCAGGGGCCAGGGGTAGGTGCCATTTCAGTCCCCTTTCACACATGGGGAAGCTTTGGCTTATAGCAGTTCCATGACCTAGGCTAGCTTGCCGTGGAACAGGCCCCACGCAAAGGGACCCATGCTGCCATTCTGGGCCTCCGTGGGGTCAGGAACAGCCTCCGGACCTGATAGGACCCAGATCCACGATTCCCCGGAGAAGAAAGGAGCCAAGGTGCACTTGGCCTTACGGCAGGAGGAGGAGCCACCTGCCGGCCCCCCACAGCTGAGGGCTGGGGCTGTGTTCCTCACAGGCCAGCTCAGGCACACACATCATCTGGGACCTTCCCTCTGGGTGTTCACTGAGCCTTTAGGGTCTGGGACACTGCCGAGAAAATGGCGTGGCTTAGCCTCCTGAAATTTTCAACAAGTTCAACTTTATACCAGCACCCAAGAGGGCAGAAGCTTTCCTTAGCACAATATGCTGATGCACCTGGGCTGCCACAGCTGGCAGGAGCAGTCACAGGTCCCAGGAGGCCCATGGCTGTAGGATGTGCTAGGCAGGAGCTGCAGAGCCCTCTGTTCTGGGCACCCCAGCGCGGGCTGTGTTCACAAAGTCCCAGACGGGGCCTTTGTATTGGGTGGGGCAGGCAGGGGGAGCCCCTCCACTCTTGGTCACTCTACCCCCACTTCTCAGAGACCACCAGGTCTGGAGGCTGGGGCCTGGCCTGCAGGGATAGGAAGGCTGGATTTGGCCAAGTCCAGGTGCCCCAGGCTCATTAGTCCTCCTGGTGGGGTCTCTGGCCCTCTGGCTCTGGAATTCCCCCTTGGAAGGTTCAAGGCAGGGTGGAAGTCCAGGGTGGAAGGCAGTTCCTGAAGCCTGGGTGGAGTCAGGTGGCTCCAGCTTCCCCAAGGGGCTGCTGAGGGCAAAGGGTGGTTTGGAGGGTGTGTGAGGCCAGCCCACTTGTAACATCTACTCCACATGGAGGTGCTGCTCGAGGGCCTGTGGGGGAGAGGAGCTGCCAATCATATCTGGGGGTAGGAGACACTTTCAGGTAGTTTACAGAAAATGGAATGAAGAGAAAAGTTTATTTTGGTGCAAAGAATTTTAAAATTCATGCACGACAGGTGTCCAAAAAGTTCATGGGAGATGGATTTTATGAAAAACTGCATGGATTTAAAATTTTTAATCAAAATGAACATTTTTATCTTATTTATTTATTTATTTATTTTTAAAGATTAATTTATTTATTTGAAAGCCAGAGTTACAGAGAAAGAAATTTTCCACCTGCTGGAACTCCATCTGGGTCTCCCACGTGGGTGGCAGGGGTAAAAGTGGGCAGGGAGAGCTCCTCCACTCTTGGTCACTCCACCCCCACTTCTCAGAGACCACCAGGCCTAGAGGCCGGGGCCTGGCAGGCAGGGGCAGGGAAGGTAGACTTGGCCATGTCTGGGTGCCCCAGGCTCATACCTTTCTCCTGTTGGGGTCTCTGGCTCTCTGACACTGGAATTCCTTCTTGAAAAGTTCAAGGCAGGGTGAACCTCCAGGGTGGAAGGATGGTCATCTTCTGCTTTCCCAGGTGCAAGGATCGAATTGGAAGTGGAGCAGCCAGGACTTAAACCAGGGCCCATATGGGATGCTGGCATCGTAAGTGGCAACTCTACTTGCTATGCCACAATGCTGGCCCATAAATTTATCTTTTAACTCCATTTCCTTTTTTTTATATAAGATTTATTTATTTATTTGAGATGCAGAATTACAGAAAGAGAGGGAGAGCGAGATCTTCCATGTACTGGTATACTCCCCAATGACTGCAATGGCCAGAGCTGGGTCAATCTGAAGCCAGGAGCCAAGAGCTTCTCCCAGATCTCCCAAGTGGGTTCAGGGGCCCAAGCACTTGGCCCATCCTCTGCTGCTTTCCCAGGCCACTAGCCAAGAGCTAAATAGGAAGTGGAGCAGCCGGGACCCAAACTAGCACCCAAATGGAATGTAGGCACCACAGGCAGAGGCTTAACCCACAGCGCCAGCCCCAGAACTCCACTTTCAACAAACTCTTTGAAGTGCCCTGTGTGCAGGTCAGAAGTGACCATGCTGGGCTATGACAGCAGAGGGGCCTCACCCATGACTCAGGGTCAGCTGCAGTCTCCAGGCCACATCTGCGTGGCTGTTGGCTCTCAGGTGTCTCTCATGGTTCCTGGACCCTGTCCTTGGGACCTGTGATCTGACATCGGGCAGTGGTCTACACAGACACAGGCCATTTCTGATGGGACTGGCATGAAGCTTTGGGCCGGGCTAGCAGGATCTGACTGGCTGTCATGTTCAATATTGTCCCTGAGACCCTCTGAGGTCTGTCTGGTTGATCCCCCAAGAGGTATTGTCCTCATCTCACCCCCCCCCCCGCCCCGCCCCCGCCAGGCTGTGACTCCACTGTCCATGGAAATAGGATCTGTAAAAAGGTTGGAATAAGGCTTATTCAGGGTCTTGGGAAGTGTTCCAAAGTGATCAAATTCTAGTCCGAATTTGCATATTATGCAGTGGCCATAGCTGAACCTGTGATGATGTTGTGCTACAACTCTGGCCCAGATCATGCTTAGAACATGGTTGGAATTAACAGCTGCTGTACACAATGATTTGCCATCAGGGAGACCCACAGGCCAGTCCACTGCATTGGTTTTCAATGTGGAAAGCATGGGCTTCAACAGAAGCCAGCTTATGAGAGCCTTGGCAGCTCTGCCAGCTAAGAGTTGGGTCACTGGAGACGGAACTGCCCTGGAGTTGAAGGACTCCTAGGTCAGAGCCAAAGACCTTGTTGGCTCTAAGCTGAAAAGCCCTTCATTCTGCCCAGCTTCCAAAGTGACCACTGCTGTGGAGGGGACAGCCAAGTAGGGTCTAGCATTGCAGGCAGAACTGTAAACTTCCTGTAAGAGATGCCACCTGACGTCACCTGGCCAGCTCTCCTCCCAGGCCAGTGAGGTAAAGGAAGTCATCAGGGTGCCTTCCTAAGGATGTTCACACCTCCCTAACGGGGTGCCCCATGTGAAGAGATAGATAGGTCTGGGCCTCATAACTGGCAAGGCCTTAAAGCCCACCTGATTATTATCAGGCCCTTTCTGTCAGTTTCTATCCGCCTCTCAATAAGAAAACTTGCTCGTGGGTTAGACAGCACCCTTCTTGGGTCCTCCAATGACTCTATCCTTTGTTTTAGACCCTGTGAGTTTAAATGCTTTGTTAGATTTGTTCTCTCCAGACCTGCAACAGTGAAACTCTAAGTGGCCGTGTACATGAAGACTCGTCCCCTCCAGAAGCCACCTCCTGCTGGAACCCGGTCTTGACTCCCCTTCCCAACATGCGTAAAGCAGCCAGAGCAATCATCACCCAGTTCCCCTAATAGAAGTTAGGGTCCATTCTTCTCGAGAGGGGAATACGAGGAGTCAGGTGGGTTAATAGGCAGTCAGTGGAAACTGGGGTGCATTTTCTTAGGAATCCCCCAATTTTACCATGAGAATTGCAAGAGAGTGGTGATTCCACCCCCCAGGGCTCATAGTTTGTTGGGAAAATAAGTCACCAGTCCCACCCTGCTGGATGGTTTTTTCTTTTATCAAGAGCAAGCCAGACAGGATAAAGGATTGCAAATCAGGTCTTTTGATGGGTTTTGTCCCCTGCTTGTAACTGAATGTCAAACTGTGGTCAAAGTTTTTTGTTTTTTTTTTTTTCAAAATTGCTCTTAAAAACTCTACTGACGCCTAAGGTTAGGGTCTTTCCTCCCTTGGAGCTCCCTCCATGCTGCTCTGGCTGGAGGTCTTTGACTCTAATAAATCTTGCTTTTAAATCTAACAACAAAAAAAAGGAACATGGTTGACTAAGGAGAGGGGGAAGGCTGTTGAAAAGCAGGCTACTGATTTTGACTTTAAGGAGGGCATTCCTGGGGATGGATAAGGAGTGCATAGATAAGAACAAAGGACTGAGCCAGGCTGTAGGCCACCCCGCCCCGCCCCTGCCCATGGCTAAGATAAAAACCAAAGCCTGGCAGACAGACCTGTTCCTGCTGGGTCAGTGGCCCAGTGCAGCCACTCCTCAGACAAAGACTCAGCCCGGTGTTTCTCCTGAGTGCCTTGGGGGCTGCTTAGGGTTAGGTGTCCTATATGGCCAGGTCTCTCCCTGGGACTGTCCAGGCCCCCAGGCCGGCTTCCTGCAGGTCCTCTTGTGCCACCTGCATCCTCTACTCTTCTTGGCTTTCCAGGACATTTCACCCCTCCACTGGCTTCCACCACAACTGGGGTCTGAGAGTCACATTAAGCCCATGGAATCTGCGTGTGCTGAGCCTACAGAGCAAGCTGGCTGTGGGTAGAATGTAATGTTCTGGAACTGTCTGTCCTGTGGAGCAAATGGATGAGCCAGACCCCTTTCAGTAGAGGTCTGCTGATATGCCTACAGGAATGCACACTGCTCTGACCCCCTTGTTAAGCAGGAAAGGGTGACATCCCCCCCTTGGGCAGCCACGTGCTGCTCCCAGGAGCCAGAGAGGCAATCTGCCACACCTAAGACATTGCCTACAGGCAGCTGCAAAGGTGGCTGCTTAGCTAAGTGTGTACAGTCCATGGAAGACTGCTCACACGTCTGATTTTTTAAAAAATATTTATTTATTTGAAAGGCAGAGTTACAGAGGGGGAGAGAGAGAGAATCTTCCATCTGCTGGTTCACTCCCTAAATGGCTGCAACAGTCAAGGCTGAGCCAGGCTAAAGCCAGGAGCTTCATCTGGGTCTCCCACGCTGGTGCAGGGGCCCAAGCAATTGGGCCATCTTCTACTGCTTTCCTAGGCCATCAGCAGGCAGCTGGATCAGAAGTGGAGCAGCCAGGACAGGAACTGAAGTAGGCAGGCATACAGGTTGGAGTTGATCAGATTTGTGAACTGGAAGACCACGCCCCTGTGTGACGTCATGCTCCTACCTGATGCCTTTGCCATACCCTTGTGTGGCCTCGTTCCCCTACCTGGCCGTACTGGGGTACCCACCAGCCAGTCAGGTTAATTGACCACTCCCCATTGGAGTGGGTTAAAAGCCGGGACACAGTGTGCCCGCCCTGCTCTTTCTCCCTGGCTTCTTGCTAGGAAGGGGCTTGCTGTAGCCCCGCGCCTCCAGGGCGCATGGCCTTCAGGCCATGTGCTCTAGGCTTCCTGGCCTAGATGCTCATCCACGTGGCTGGTTCCTGGTGCTCGGTATGAACCTCCATTCGCTTCTCTCTCCTAAATAAAGCTCTCACTCTCCTATGCACCTTTCTTACATAAATAAAAGCTTAAAACGTACCATGCTGCCTCGTTTACCTGTGCCAGTATTTAGAATTCTTCTCTAAATATTAGGCAAGAACCCTCTTGGGCTTATTAATATCGGGGATTTAGTAATAAGCCCGTGGTGAAATCGTAAGGCAACCCAAATTCTGGTAGTGCATGTGGCACCCCGGCTAGCGTTTCTATGGAACTTTAAGGAGCCACATTTTAGTATGAATTTTAGGGGGTTATGTCCGATATCAGAACCGGTGCCCGTATGGGATGCCAGCACTGCAGGTTAAGACTTTAACCTGCTGAGCCACAGTGCTGGCCCTATAATTTTTTAAATATTTAATTATTTATCTTAAATGTAGGGTTATATATATATATATAGAGAGAGAGAGAGAGATCGATCTTCTGTTTGCTGGTTCACTCCCTAAATGGCCATAACACCCAGGACTAGGCCAGGCTGAAGCCAGGAGCCAGGGGCCCAAGCACTTGGGCCATCCTCCTCTGCTTTCCCAGGTGCATTAGCAAGGATTGATCAGAAGTGGAGCAGCCAGGACACGAATGGGTGCCCATATGGTATGCTGATGATACAGACTGTCGCTTTAAACCATGAGCCGCAGCACTGGCCCCACATCTGATTTCTATAATGCCCAGACCAGTGAATTAAGTGGGGATAGGATCACCCATGAAACTACTGGAGTTATGACCCCACGGTGCAGCCGGGATGTGACACGGTTTAATTTCGTGTGTTCTCCTGACCGTGGAGAGGCAGTTTCAGAGACTTGCACTTGGCTCCCCCAGCCGGGACAGCTCTGACCCCTCAGGTTGAGGGATCCCTGTGGGGCTGTGTGACTGCCAAGGATCTCTGTGCAAGGGTTGTCTGCAGGAAGAGAAGAACCAACCCAGCGCACATGGGGAGCCGGAGCTGGTTCTTGTGCTCCTCCCAGACAGGGAGCTGAATGCATCTGTGAATCCAGTCCTCACGCCCCACAGTCCGGAAGCGTTCTGCATGGCCCTCTGCCCCAGGCATGGAGACCTGGGGACAGCCATGGGGGAAGCCTGGAGGAGTTGCTGCTGCTGCACCTGCCGTGGGGTGGCACAGAAGCAGCCTCTCCGGCGCTAAGAGCTCTGGCTCAGGCAGGCCCCAAAACCGTCCGAGCGATGGCGCATGGGGGTAGAGGGTGGCTGCCCTTCCTGACCATCCACCCCGGGGGTTATTTACGGCACAGTGACTGGGCTCTAGGAGGCACCTCCCCAGCTCTCTGCACTGCCCACCTGACCGGCCACTTGCAGTGAGTTGCACCCACCCTGCTTCTGATGGTGAAGTGCCACCGTCTCTCCTTTCCTCCACTTGGCTCCCCGTGTGGTTAGCCCCGACTCCCCGTGTGGTTAGCCCCGACCCCCAGAGGGCAGCCCCTCGGAGCTTCTCAACAACACTTTCCCCCTCACTAGGCTCTGTCATGTTGGCAAATAGGGGCCGTGGACCCTCGGCCTCCTCCTGGGTTTCCCAGCCTCTCTCGGAGCCTGTGGTCTCTTCCTTGCAGTTACGGTGTCTCTGTCCACACTGTGTGGGCTGGGCTGTCCCAGGTATCCCAAGAGCCACCTTAGCATGTGGCAGTGCCATCTCCCGGGACCCTGCTGGGCTGTGCCCCCAGGGCCGGCTGTCCCTCATCTTGTCTTGTCCCTTCCTTGCTCCAGGACCCAGTTCAGGCATGTGATGCTGGTCTTCCAGGTCCAGCTTGGGCCTGCGGCTCCTTTGGCATAAACCCCGCCCCTCCCATTCTGGCATGTGCTGCAATTGAGGACATTGAATGGAGCAGGAAAAGCCAGTCCCACAGGACAAATCCCACAAGCTTCCACTCCTGTGAGGTATTGAGATATGGAGAAAATTTAAAGTCACAGAGACAGAATGTAGAATGATGGTTGCAGGGGGCTGGCTGGGGGGTGGTAATGTTGAATGAGTACAGAGTTTCAGTTTTGCAAAAATGAAGACAGTTTGGACATGACTACAGAATAATGTGAATGTACATAAGATGGTAAGTTTTAGGTTATGTGCATTTTACTATAATTAAAAAAAAAAACAAAACTCTCCATTAGCAGGGCCCGCACCTCCCCCCATGGGCTGCACTGGGATTTGACTTGGCTTTCCTGAGGGATTGTGGCCTTGGCTTGCCACATTGGCACCTGCCACACCTGAGGCTGCTGTGTGAATAGGGAGGGAGGCACTGGCACCCAGCAGGAAGGAGAGGTCACAACCAAGCGATGTGGTGTGGCCAGGCAGCTAGCATAGATCTGAGTGAACTAGCAGACCATGCCAGCCCCCGGTGGGTGTAATGCTATCCCTCTACTTGTCAATCAATCCCCCCTTTCCCAGGATGCACCTGCTTCATCTAGGACCTAAAAGGGGGGTTTTATGGAGGTTTCATAAAATTCCCAGGTGGCTTCAGGCACGCAGACACCACAACGCCTACCCCATACAAGAGGCCAACACCAGCTGTGAGGGAGCCCTCTCTCTTTTGCCACACAGGCCACAGCTAAAGGTGCTACTCTGGTGCTCCTCCCCCAATTCCATCTCCCTTCTGACAGTCCTCTGGCCCAGTCCTAGTGGGTGTCTGTCTGAGTGGGGCAACCACACTCACGCACGTGTGTGTGTGTGTGTGTTCACTTTCTCACCTCTTGGATGAACCGTGTTGCCCCTTTGTGCACCTCGTACGAGTCTGCACTTAGGAATCGTATCTTTGTGAGATGAGGACCTGCAGAAAGAACGGAGTGCTCATGCCCGAAACATGAAGTCTCCTTGTACTCCCAGGGCTCTGAAGCCCAGGTTCTCCCCTGCGACTCCCAGACCTCCGGAGCCCAGGCAGCCCTGGACTTGCTTTGGCCCCCTGCGGAGGCCGGGCATCCCACCACTCCTGTGAGCACTTCTGAGCCTTGTCCCCCTGCCCACAGCCTCCCTTCCAGCCCCCAGACCTCCCAAGGGCCAGAGATTGGGCTTTCACATTTGATTAAGTTCAGCGTTTCCCATCTCATCATCATCTCTTTTATGCATTCATGTATGTATTTGTTTGAGAGAGAGAGAGAGAGAGAGATCCTGTCTACTGGCTCTTTTCCCAAATACTAGAATAGGGCTGGGCAGGGCAGAAGCCAGCAGCCAGGAGCCCAATCCAGGTCTCCATGGGAGAAACGGGAACCCAAGTACTTGAGCCATCAGCCCCGCCTCCCAGGGTCTGCATTAGCAGGAAGTGGGGTCAGGTGCCAGAGCCAGGATGGAACCCCAACACTCCAATTATGGGATGCAGGTGTCCTGACCGCCAGGCCACAAGCCTGCTGCTTCCTCACCCCTGTGTAGCTCTGAGTGTGCCCTCTGGGTACGTCCCTCCGGCTTGTCTCATGTCCCTCCAGAGGGTGACAGTCGCTCCACTCCATAGGTCCCTGCTACCTCCTGCGATGTCAGAGAGAAGCTGCTTCCCACCAGACACCAATGTCCCCACTGAGGAGGACAGGCTGGGATGGTGGCAGAGGGGGACCAGGAGGCCCTGCTTGCCCTCCAGAGCTGTCCCAGGTGTTGGACAGGGCCTGGGCCTGTGCACTGATGACCTTGCTGGGTCACTGGCTACAAGTAGCCCCTAGGGGATGTGGGATGTTATCTTGGGAGGCCCTTCAAGCCAAGATAATCCTGGGGCGGGGCAAGACCAAGGCACCTGCTGTTGATTCCCAACAGATGGGCCAGGGCATCTGGGTGGGCGCCTGGGCCTCCACGCCCCTTTGCTTCCCTTCTGCCTCCAGTCCTCAGTCTGCGCTGTGGTGTGGCTGCCCCCAGCAGCCTGGGTGCACATGTGTCCCCAGGCGTTGAGTTCTGCAGCAGCACCCCCAGCCCAGCCCCCAGCGTGCCAGCACCCCAGAGCCCTCAGCAGAAGGCGCACTGGCCTTAGGAAGACCCTGCAGACCGGCCGAGCTGCCCCCAGGCACACCAGGCCCACACTCACCAAGGGGCCACTTGTGCTCTGCAGGCACCATCTTGGACTCTGCATCATTTCACCCTTGGATCTGTGTTTTCTAAGTGAAATGCATGGGACAAGGCAGCCTTTATGGGGTCCCCTGTCCACCAGCTCCTCCCCCCACCTCCCAGTAAGGGTTCTAGGCCACCCTCCCGGCCATCGATCCACAGGCACCTGCACCTCACCCAGGTGGGTGTACAGCACCCCACATGGATCCCCAGATCCCCGAGTCCAAGGGAGAGCCGTAGGCAACAACAAAGGGGAGCCCATAGCTGCTGTTGGAGCCCTCCACTCCCGTTCTCACTGCCCGCCTTGCCCTGCGGTGGGATCTGCCTGGGTCTGCACATTCCTTTCTTATCAGACCCCTGAAGGAACGCAGCTGTGAAACTTGGCCAGCAAGACTGCCTGTCTCCCCGGCTCAGCTTCCTCACCAGGAAAAGGGTCAGCCCTTCCCTGCTTCCATACCTGCACTTACGATTCCAGGCCCCAGAGCTCGAAGGGAACACAAGCCACAAGCACAACTCCGGACCACCCTTGGGTGCCAGGCCAGAAGAGGGCCAGTTGTCCCTATTGGAGCTGTGTGTGTGTGTGTGTGTGTGTGAGACTCATCTTCTCTGTTTTCCCCTCAGGATGTGACACATGCATGCTGGCTCCTGGCGCCAGCTCCAGAACTCCAAACAGGTGCTCTCCCACATGCCTTGGGCTCAGGGAGTCCCTGGAGCGTCACTCCCACCCCCACGCCTCAATGCAGGCCCAGCGCTCTATGCCGAGCCGAACATTCTTGATGGATGGTGGCTGCGCAGGCTGCTCAGCAGAGGAAGTCGTGCCCAGTGAGTACCCAGCCACAGCTGGGCACGCGCTGCAGTGACACACGCTGTGGGGGGCACAGCCTGGCCTGCACCCTGGGGTGGGGCGCCTCCCTGATGATCCCTCTCTCGGCCCCCTGGGAGGGGTGGGAGCACACAGGGCGATTGTCTCTGATCACGTGCTGGGGAGAGAGCCACATAGACCTGCGGCCGGGGGCAGGGGCGATGAAAACAGCCCTTTGTCCAGGGCCCCGTCTGCCACACACTGGGCTTGTGTTTCTTGCTTTATGACAATCGGGCGAAACATTAGCCCAGGCCATCAATTATTCAGATCTCATTGCGAGGTCAGAACACAGCCACTCCATCCTGCCTCCACCCAGAGAGAGCGAGAAAGCCAGGGGATGGGTTCCAGAAGAGAAGCTGTGGGAATTCAGACAGGTCTCTGGGCTGGGGCCTAAGCCTTCCACACTGTCAGCTCTCAGCTGCCCGCCCCTCTGGTTCTAACCCTCCTCTGTCCACTCCAGCCAGACGCTGCTCAGGCTTGCTGGGGCTTTGGATGCCACTGAATGCCCAAAGCATCACTCCAATGAAGGGAAGGCTCGGAGATGGCAGGAATACAGCAACACTGTTCCCCAACACGCACACACACACACGGAAACACACACCACACATGCGCAACCATGCACGCACACACCACACATATGCACGCACCCACACTTGTGCACACATGCAACACATTCACACACAGACCACGCACACCCATAACCCACTTAGGCAGACACACCCATCACACACCACACATATGCCACACGTGCACACACATCTGACAAACAGCCCACACACATACACACACATACAAACACCACACACGCTCACATGCATCCCGCCTATGTGGCACCCACTGTCCTCTCTGGCTCCATCTACTTGGACTTCCCCTGCTGTCCTGCCCAGCAGTCCCTCTGCAGCTGTCCCCGAGCCTCTTCCGTGTGTCCCTGGCACGTGGCTCTCAGAGGTACCCACCTTTCCCGTTCGGAGTGTTTCAAGCCATACCTTTCCCGTTCAGCTGCAACCGGAGATCCTGAAAGACTGCATTTTCCCTATCATTCAGTTCCAACAACTTTCTAACTCTCCTTGTTGTTTCTCCTTTGATCTGGGGAATTTTTAGAAGTGTTTTGTGTAACTTCTACATACTTGGGGACTATCCAGACATCTTGGTATGATTGATTTCCACTTTAATTCCCCTGTGGTCAGATGACATTCTTGGTGTTATTTCCAGCCCTTTTAAATGTATTGAGTGTTGTTTTACGATCCTGCACGTGGTAGGTTTTGGTCACATGCCCACCTGCTGTCTGCAGCTGGAGGGAGAAACTTTCTGTAAATGTCCATTAGGTTGAGCTGGTGGAGATATTGTTCACGACTTCTGTATCCCAACTGCTTTTGTGTCTATGGAGTATTGAAATCTCCCACTGTAAGAGTGGATTTATTTGCCTCTCCTGTTAGCTCTGTCATTTTTTGCCTTATGTATTTTGAAGTTCTCTTGTTACATGTGTGGATACTTTTAAAAAATATTTATTTATTTGAAAGGCAGTGAGAGAGAGAGAAACTATTAACCACCTGTGGGCTAACTCTCCAAACAGCTGCAACAGCTGAGGCTGGACCAGGCTGAAGTCAGGACCAGGAACTCCATCTGGATCTCCCGCATGGGTGACAGGGACCCAAGCCATTGGGCCATCCTTTGCTGCTTCCCAGGCACATTGGCAGGGAGCTGGATGGGAAGTGGAACAGCCAGGACTTGAACCGGTGCTCTGATATATAAAGGATGGGGCTGTTGAAAGTAGCGGCTTCATTTGAGGTTCCACAATGCCTGCCCCATATATGCAAGAACATTTAGGATGATATTTCAGGTACCTTGGGCTGCTGCAGCAAAATGCTAGATGGTGGCTTAAACAGAAAGTGACTCTCTCAGGGTTCTGAAGGCTGGAAGTTCAAGATCAAGTGCTGGCTCTTCCTGGACTGCAGACGCCTCCTTTCTCTCTCTCTCTCTCTTTCTTTCTTTTTTCTTTTTTCTTTTTTTTTTTTTTAATTTATTTGATAGATAGAGTTAGTGAGAGAGAGAGACAGAGAGAAAGGTCTTCCTTTAGTTGGTTCACCACCCCCCCCTCAATGGCCGCTACGGCTGGAACTATGCTGATCCAGGTGCTTCCTCCTTGTCTCCCATGCAGGTGCAGGGGCCCAAGCACTTGGGCCATCTTCCACTGCCCTCCTGGGCCATAGCAGAGAGCTGGACTGGAAGAGGAGCAACTGGGACTAGAACCTGGTGCCCATATGGAATGCCAGCACCACAGGCGTAGGATTAACCAAGTGGCGCTGGCCCCCAGACACCTCCTTCCCCAGTGTGCTGGCCCAGCCCTTCCTCTGCACACACGGGAGACAGAGCTCTCTCTCTCTCTCTCTCTCTCTCTCTCTCTCGGTCCCGCTCTCTCTTGCTCTCTCGCTCTCTCTCTCCCTCTTCTTACAAGGACATAGATCCTTCCATGTTAGGGCCCTGCTCTTATGACCTCGCTTGGCCTGAATCACCTCCTATAAGTCCTATCTCCAATCCAGGTGTCTTGGAGTGGGCTTCAGTGTAAGGGGGCGGGGCACAGTCCTGTCACAGCGGACAGGTGCGTCGTGCGGATGAATCGACAGTTTTATCGACATGAAATGCCCCTCCTTGTTTATAGTAATGTTGTTTTTTTCTGTCTATACTAAAGAAACAATTTGAATTATCCTATTACTTATAGTAGCTATTAGTGTCCCTGTGATATGTGTTTCTGTATCCTTTCACTGTTTACCTCCATGGGATTTATATTAAATTTTGTCTCTTGTAGATAACACATTTTTTAAAATTTTATTTAAGTTCTACAAGTTTCAAGTATTTCATGTACAGATTTAGGAACATAGTGTTACTTCCTACCCTGCCCTCCCTCCCGCCCGCCCACTCTCCAACCCTTCTCCTCCTCTCTCTCCTATTCCCACCCTGAATTTTTACAAAGATCTATTTTCAGTTTACTTAGTACTCACAAAGTTAATACGAAGTGAAGAGTCCAACAAATAATATGAAGAAAAAACTGTTCCTCTGTGGAAGAGACAAGGGCTGTAACAGTCATCAAATATCAACATGTCCATTTCACTCCTGTACATTATATTTCAGGTATTCTATTAGTTACCTTGGATCCAGGAAAGCATATGATATCTGTCTTTTGAGATTCGTTTATTTCACTAAGTATGATGGTTTCCAGTTGCATTCATTTTGTTGCAAAAGACAAGATTTTTTTTTTTTTTTTTTTTTGACAGGCAGAGTGGACAGTGAGAGAGAGACAGAGAGAAAGATCTTCCTTTGCCGTTGGTTCACCCTCCAATGGCCACCGTGGCTGGCATGCTGCGGCCGGCACACCACGCTGATCCGAAGCCAGGAGCCAGGTGCTTCTCCTGGTCTCCCATGCGGGTGCAGGGCCCAAGGACCTGGGCCATCCTCCACTGCACTCCCTGGCCACAGCAGAGAGCTGGCCTGGAAGAGGAGCAACCGGGACAGAACTGGAGCCCCAACCGGGACTAGAACCTGGTGTGCTGGCGCCACAAGGTGGAGGATTAGCCTATTGAGCTGCGGCACCACTCTTTTTTTTTTTTTTTTTTTTTTTTTTTACAGCTGAGTAGTACTCCATAGGATAACATATTTTTCAAATTCAGTACAAACTTCTCTCTTTTAGTTTTTTTAAGTTGTCAACATAGTTGACTTTAAGTTCTGCCCATCTTGCTACTTGTCTTCTGTTTGTCCATCTGTTCCTTTTTTCTCCGTTTCCATCTTATTTGAATTGCATGTTTTTAGATGAGAATTTTGATCTTTGTTACTGATGTATTAGCTATTCTTTTTTTTTTTTTGAAGATTTATTTATTGGGGCTGGCACTGTGCCATAGCAGGTAAAGCCGCCATTTGCAGTGCAGGCATCCCATATGGGTGCTGGTTCGAGTCCTGGCTGCTCCTCTTCCAATCTAGCTCTCTGTTATGGCTTAGGAAAGCAGCAGAAGATGGCTCAAGTCTTTGGGCCCCTGTACCTGCATGGGAGATGGGAGAAAGCTCCTGGCTCTGGCTTCGGATCAGCGCAGCTCCGGCCATTGTGGCCAACTGGGGGAGTGAACCAATGGATGGAAGATGTCTCTCTTCTCTCTGCCTCTCCTTCTCTCTCTGTGTAGCTCGTTCAAATAAATAAATAAATCATTTTTAAAAAAAGGATTTATTTATTTACTTGATGCATAATTACAAACAGAGAGAGAGAGATCTTCCATTCGCTGGTTCACTCCCCCAAATGGCAACAACAGCCAGAGCTGAGCCGATCTGAAGCCAGGAGCCAGAAGCTTCTTTCAGGTCTCCCACTTGGGTGCAGGAGCCAAAGCACTTCAGCCATCTTCTACTGTTTCTCCAAGCCATCAGCAGGGACTGGATCAGAAGTGGGGCAGCTAGGACTTGAACTAGTGTCCTTATGGGATGCTGGCACTGCAGGCGATGGCTTTACCTGTTTACCGCAGCACCAGCTCCTGCTCTGCTTCTGATCCAGCTCCCTGCTAATGTGCCTGGGAACGCAGCAGAAGATGGTCTAAGTACTTGGGCCCCTGCACCCATGTGGGAGACCCAGTTGGAGTTCCTGGCTCCTGGCTTTGGCTTGGCCAGCCCTTGCCATTGTGGTCATTTGGGGAGTGAACCAGCAGATGGAAGATACCTCTTTCTCTCAACTACCTTTCAAATAAATAAATCTTCAAAAAATTAATGAGGATTAAAAAAACTTAATTTTTTCTCATTCAAAAATTTCTTCAGAAGAAAATAGACTATTTAAAATAACAAAAATATCAGCGTATCCTGGGGTATATTACATATGTGCTCAATAACAACAGGATGGAAGGAATAATAATAGGATAACAAAGAATGGAAGAGGGAAATTATTACTGTAAAGTTTTACTGTTTTTTTTAAATAAGATGTATGTGTTTATTTGAAATTCAGAGTTACAGAGAAAAAGGGAGAGATGGAGAGAGGGAGCTCTTCCATCTGCTAGTTTACTCCCCCGATGACCACAAGAGCTAGGGCTGAGCCAGGCTGAAGCCAGGAGCCAGGAGCTTCATCAGGGTCTCCCATGTGAGTGACAGGGACCCAAGCACTTGGGCCATATTCTGCTTTTTTTCCCAGGCCATTAGCAGAGAGCTAAATCAGAAGTGGAGCAGCCTGGACTTGGACTGGCACTCAAATGGGATGCTGGTATTTCAGGTGGCAGCTTTACCTGCCAGGCCACAACACAGGCCCCAAGGTTTTACTTCTTATGTGAGCAAGTCTACTATTATTTTGATAAGTTAATGCTGGGTATATTGTAAATTCTAAAGCCAGTACTGAAATAATAAAGATAATAAGTGTAGCTGAGGCCAGTGCTGTGGTGTAGTGGGCTAAGCATCCCATATGGGTGACGGTTCAAATCTTGGCTGCTCCACTTCCATCCAGCTCTCTGCTATGGCCTGGGAAAGCAGTAGAAGATGCCCCAAGTCCTTGTGCCCCTGCACCCATGTGGGATACCTGGAGGAAGCTCCTGGCTCCTGGCTTTGGATCAGTCCAGCTCTGGCATTGTGGCCATCTGGGGAGTGAACCAGCAGATGGAAGACCTTTCTCTCTCTCTCTCTCTCTCTCTCTCTTACTTTCTCTCTTCATTTGCCTCTCTCTAACTCTGCTTTTCAAATAAATAAATATTAAAAAGAAAGAAAGAAGCAGAGCAACTGGGACTAGAACCTGTGCTCTGATAACGGGATGGTCATATCACAGCTAGCGGCTTAACCCACTGTGCCACAGTGCCGACCCCTCTCCCCAGGAATTTGAAGATATGCATTTGACAGTCTTCTGCCCTGCATGGGTTCTGATGGTCATTATTATTTTTGTTTGCTATATATAATATACCTTTAAAAGATAGGCTTTACATTTTAGAGCAGTTTTAGGTTCACAGCACAGTTGAGTGGAAGGTACAGGTGTTTCCTGTACATCCGCTGGCCCTAACCATGCATAGCTGGCCCACACCATCCTTCCTCATTTGGCTGTGCCTTTGTTATCATTGATGAACCTGTAGTATCAACCAGAACCCATAGCTGACATGGGGTTCATTCTTGGTCAGGTACATTCTAAGGGTTTGGACAGACATGTAATAACGACATGAATCCACCATCACAGAGGCATACAGAATATGTTCACTGCCCTCAAGAACCACTGCCCTCCACCCCTTAGGCCCTTCTTCCACAACCTTAGCAACCCCTGAGCTTTTCCTTGTCTCCTTGGTTTTGCTTTTTGGAGAATATTGTAGAGTTGACATCATTCAGTTTGCAGCCTGAAAAGATTGGCTGCTTTCACTTAGTAACATGCATTGAAGAGTCCCCTAGGTCTTTTCCTGGCTGGACATCTCTTTTCTTAGCACTGGAGAAACCCACTTGATTCAGCCATTGACCCACTAAAGGGGATGTCTCGGTTGCCTCCAAGTTTTGGTGACAGTGAATAAAGCTGTAGCAGGTTTTTGCGCAGAGGTAAGTGGACAGCTCCTTTGAGTGAATATGAAGGAGCACGTTCTGGCTCGTCGTAGAACAGGCTTCATTTTGTAAGAAACCACAAACTGTCTTCCTGAGCAGCCACCTCACCACCGGCAGTGAGTGAGAGTTGCCACTGCTCTACGTCCCCACCAGCATTTGTGTTGTCAGTGCCCTGGACTTTGGTCATCCTAACAGGTGTGTAGTTGTTATGACTTGCATTTCCCTGATGACACAAGGAGCATCTTTCAGTGTGGGTTTGCCGTCTGCGTATTCTCTGGTGAGAGATGTAACACGCCTTTTATCTCTGGCTGATTTTGAAATTTTCTCTTCATCACAGATTTTCAGCAATTTGAATGTAATGATCTTAGATTTCATTGCACTTTTAGATCTCTGTGTTTTATTTTCCCGAGCACTTTCAGTCACTGTTTCTTCACACATTTTATCTGCCCATGGTGTCTCAGCTGCAGAGAAGTGACACCACTTGACAGGGACCACAGGTGCACCCTTCCCAGCCATTCTTCTTCCTGTGCTCCCAGCGGACATTTCTGGTACTTTGTCTTCTAGGTGACTTCCATGTCTTCTGCCATGACTCATCTTCCGTTAAGTCCAGGTTTATTTTCAGACTTATATTATTTCTAAGTTGACATATGGTTCAACAGAATTTTCTGTTTTGGGTGTACAGTGTATGAGTTTTCAAACATGTTCAGCTTCTCGTATCTGCCTCTCAGCCAGAACACCAGGTAGCTCCACTGCCCCCCAGGCTCCTGTGCTGACTTCCCACAGTCACATTGCTGCCGGCATCCACCGCCTGGAAACCCCGATCTGTTCTCTAGAGATGATACGGTTTTGTAATTTCTAGAATGTCATTGCTCTAGCCCATTTTGCGTTGGTATCACAAGTTACTCAAGGCTGGGAAACTTACAAAGAGTTTTTGGTTCAGAACTCTGGTGACTGGAAGGTCCAAACAGCACGGTGCCAGTGCCCAAGGCATCACAGCCTATAGGAGGTGAGCAGAAACTGGCTGCAGGCAGAGGGGCCAAACTTGCTTTATAAAATCCACTCTTGAGAGAAGTATTTTTTTAAAGATTTATTTATTTATTTGAAAGATAGAGTTATCTTTTTTTTTAAAATTTTTTTGACAGCCAGAGTGGACAGTGAGATGAGAGATAGAGTTATGGAGAAACATAGAGCCAGCGCCGCGGCTCACTAGGCTAATCCTCCGCCTTGCGGCGCCGGCACACCGGGTTCTAGTCCCGGTTGGGGCACCGATCCTGTCCCGGTTGCCCCTCTTCCAGGCCAGCTCTCTGCTGTGGCTAGGGAGTGCAGTGGAGGATGGCCCAAGTCCTTGGGCCCTGCACCCCATGGGAGACCAGGAGAAGCACCTGGCTCCTGCCATCGGAACAGCGCGGTGCGCCGGCCGCAGCGCGCTACCGCGGCGGCCATTGGAGGGTGAACCAACGACAAAAGGAAGACCTTTCTCTCTGTCTCTCTCTCTCACTATCCACTCTGCCTGTCAAAAAAAAAAAAAAAAAAAGAAAGAAACATAGAGACACACAGAGAAAGAGATCTTCTATCTGCTAATTCATTCCCCCAGAGGGCTGCAAGGGCTGGGGCTGGGCCAGGTCCACCTCCCGTGTGGGTGTCAGGGGCCTGAGGACCTGGGCCATCTTCAGCTGCTTTCCCTAGCATATTGAAGGGAGCTGGATTGAAAGTGGAGCAGCTAGGACTCAAACCTGAACTCCTATGGATGCCAGAATCAATTGTTTTTTGCTTAAACTGCTGCACCATGCACCCAGTTATGATGTATTTTATTAAAACGTATTTCCAAATTCTCATTGAAAATAAAACATTCTCAGATATTTTGGGGGTTGTTTATATCTATGTTTGTAAAGGATATGTGTCAGCCTTTTCCCATACTGTTGTCTGGTTTTGGTATCTGCGTATCTATAGTCTCATAAATTGAGTTCAGAAGAGTTTCCTCCTATTTTTAAAGACATTCTGTGGAATTGTATTATTTATTATGTAAATGTTCAATGAAATTCATCAATGAAACTGTTTGAACTGGAGATTTCTTTTTGTTAACAGAGGTGGAGGTAGGTAAGATAGGTTCTTGTCTTTATGCAAGAAAAAAATGCAGACTTGAGACAGAGAGCAGTGGTGAACAAGGCAGCAAGGTTGAAGGGGGCAGGGTGCCCACAAGAACGGATGGGCATCTCTTTAGGCAGACTCTGAGAGGCGGTGCCCAGTCACTCAGAGTGGGGAAAGCAAGGTTACATGGTTTAGTGGAGAGAATGCACCTGTGGCTCAGGACAGAGCTGAGAGCTGAGCGTGCAGTTTGTATTCAGTCTGGGGCTTATAAGGGAAAGGGGTCCAACACCTCAGAGTTTCTCCTTCCAGCTCCCTTTCCTCCAGGACGAAGGGCTTGCTGAGTGTGAACCAGGTGAAATTCTGCCCAGGTTTCACTGCTCCGTGCTATCAGACTGGGGCCCACCTGGCGCCAGGCAGAGGTGCTTCTGCTAGGGTGCCTTTCTTTGGGGAAAGCTGTGAAGGTCTCCTTGCCCAGTGTTACCAGGCTGGATGACCCATTTGGTGCTGAGAGAGGATTCTCCTGGGGAGCTTCCCTTGGGGGGAAGGCTGAGACCCCTGGAAAGTTATCAGGTATGGGCAGGACCTTGTAGTGTGAAATCCTATGCATCTGTTAACATTCCTCTCAGAAGAAATTTTGTTTTCTTTGCCCCACCCCCATGCCTACACACATACGTAGGCTAGTTTCTAACGTCCCACCTAACGTTTTCCAAGCTATCTTTTTTTTTTTTTTTTTTTGACAGGCAGAGTGGATAGTGAGAGAGAGAGAGACAAAGAGAAAGGTCTTCCTTTTCCATTGGTTCACCCTCCAAGGGCCGCTGTGGCTGGCGCACCGCACCGATCTGAAGCCAGGAGCCAGGTGCTTCTCCTGGTCTCCCATGCAGGTGCAGGGCCCAAGGACTTGGGCCATCCTCCACTGCACTCCCGGGCCACAGCAGAGAGCTGGCCTGAAGAGGGGCAACCGGGACAGAATCCAGCACCCTGACCGGGACTAGAACCCCGTGTGCTGGCGCTGCAGGCGGAGGATTAGCCTATTGAGCTGTGGCACCAGCCCTCCAAGCTATCTTAACCACAAATTCAACTTTAACCCAAATGATGTAGGACTACTCAAGTTGGCTTTTTCTTGGGTAGGTTTTGGTAGTTTCTAGCATTGGTTCGTTTAATCTGTTATCAAATGTATATGCACAGAGCTGTTCACGGGATTCACATATTACCTTTTTAGTGCCTGTATCATGTGCGGTAGTTGCTGCACTGTTGGAGCTGTCCTGTTGGAAATGTGCCAAGTTTCTTCCATCTGTAAGTTTGTGTCTTTCACCACACTTGGGATGTTTGTAACCAATCTTTCATCAGATACTAGTTGAACACCACCACCAGTCTTTCTCTCCTTCTGCAGCTTGAATGATACAAACACTGGGCCTTCCAGTTATCCCACAGTGTCCTGCTGCTCTGTCTGTTAACTCCTTTTTCTCTCTGTTCAAATCATTTCTATTCACTTCTCTCTGTTCAAGTTTACTCACTGTCTGTGTTCCATTCTGTGGCTACACCCATGCAGTGAGTGATTTTATTTATCTTGTTTGTCATAGCTTTCAGTTCTATAATTTTCATTCGATTTTTATTTTCTACTTTGCTGAGATTTTCAGTCCTTCCTTTTATCTCTAGAGTTCCTGTTGACTCTCTGAAGGAGGATTATAATAGCTGTTGGAAGTCTGATAATTCCATCTGTGTGGCTTCAGGGTGGGTGCCTTTGTTTTTTCCCTCATAGGCTGAGATTCTTCTAATTCTTCAAATGCAAGGCGTTTGGGGTTGCAGCCTGGACAATTTGAATATTATGAGGCCTTACTTATGCGCCTTATTTAAATCCTAAAGAGAACATTGAGGAGCAGGCAGTTCTGACTCACAGTCTGTGGGCTGTGGCTCCAATGTTAGTCCCATTTGGACAGACTTGGCGAAAGTACTGGGATCCGTTCTTACGCATTGTGCACGCTCCTTCCAGATCTATCTTCAAGTTAGCTCCATTCTCACAGCCTGTGGTGTTACTTAGGGGCAGATCCAGGCCTCTGAGCCCAGAGTTCCTCCCTCTCCCACCACCCCCCACCCCCACCCCCACCACTACCACCATCCTTATCCTGTGGCCAGAAAGTCAGGGCTTTGGCTTCCCACTCCGCGGCCCAATTCCCGTGCCTGCAACTGCACCCAGGGCCTGTCTGTGGGAGGCCATCAGGAGAGGAGTCACAGATGTCACCCCATGTTCTTGGTGCCGTGGCTGGTTCGGGCAGGCACCTTCCCACCAGCCACCGTTACAGCTGTGGTCACACTGCTGAGGTGGGATTGCGAGGGGCTGTGGGGAGAGAGGAGAGAAGAATGACCGGGACATCTTCTCTTCACTCTCCGAGTTAGGAGTCCTCCTTCCTGCACCTGAGGTCGGGAGCTCCTCTGTGCCTCTCCGGGTGTGAGAGGCTTTGAAATGCGGCATGAGCGACTCCAGAGGAAAAGCAAAAGGGAAACAGGAGCTCTGGCATCATGCCCCCCTCCCCCTCCTCCCCCCACTTACCTCTGAGTCCTCAGACAGCAATGTGAGCCTGTCCCAGAGTCAGCTTCCCTCAGGGGAGAGACAGGGTGGAGGGTGCTGGCTGCGCGTTGCCCAGGTCGGAAACCTCCATCCTGTGAAACTTCGATTTCAAAGTCCACATTTGCCCAGCTCTGGAGCTGCCATCAGTTTCCTTCATTCACGGTTTCAATGTCTCCTTTCATTGTGTTTGTATTTGTCTTTAGGTTCTTGAAGCCAGGGACGGCTAATTCCGTCATCACCTATCACTCTCAATTTGTTTTTCTTTTGGTTATGGGTCATGTTTTCCTGTCCTTTTGCACGTCTAGTAATTGTTATTGCCTACTGGACTCAGGAACCTCACATTGTTGAATACCCAGATTCTGTTATTTTATTTAGAGAGTCTTGTGTCTGTTTAGAGAGACACTTAAATTCTTTGTGCATCAATTGAACCTCACAGCTGTCTGTTCAAGTCCCAGCTGCTGCACTTTTGATCCAGCTCCTTGCTAATGCGCCTGGGAAAGCACAGTGGAAGATGGCCCAAGTGCTTGGGCCCCTTACCCACGTGGAACCAGTCCTGGCTCCAGGCTTCAGCTTAAAGACTAAGCAACTATTCGATGATAGGCTTTGGGATGGGCATTTGGCAGAGCTGTTAAGATGTTATGTTGCTGTTAAGGTGCCCACATCCCGTATTGGAGTGCTTGGGTGCAAGTCCCTGCTCTGCTTCCAATTCCAGCTTCCTGCTGATGTGCACCCTGGGATGCAACAGGTGATGGCTCAAGTCCTTGGGTCCTTGTCACCTATGTGGGAGAT
The DNA here is from genome assembly GCF_033115175.1 of Lepus europaeus. NCBI lineage: Eukaryota > Metazoa > Chordata > Mammalia > Lagomorpha > Leporidae > Lepus > Lepus europaeus. The sequence goes on from NC_084837.1 coordinate 12,211,868, forward strand.
GCAGATTGAGTTCTGGGTTGCTGGCATTGTCCTGCCCCAGCTCTTGCTGTTATAGACATTTGGGGAAAGAATCAGTAGATGGAAGATCTCTCTCTCTCTGCCTTTCAAATTCAATAAATAAATAATATTTCTAACAGTATCTGTAATGGACTTTGAAAGCAAATTTGCAGTCCTTATTGTTATTACAAAAGTGATACTCACTCTTTGTTGAAATGTGGGGCATAGGGGTCAGAGTTGTGGTATAAAAGGTAAAACCGGCCGGCGCTGTGGCTTAACAGGCTAATCCTCCCTTGCGGCTCTGGCACACCAGGTTCTAGTCCCGGTTGGGGCGCCGGATTCCATCCCGGTGGCCCCTCTTCCAGTCCAGCTCTCTGCTGTGGCCCGGGAAGGCAGTGAAGGATGGCCCAAGTGCTTGGGCCCTGCACCCGCATGGGAGACTAGGAGAAGCACCTGGCTCCTGGCTTCGGATCAGCACAATGCGCCAGCCGCAGCTGCCATTAGAGGGTGAACCAACGGCAAAAAGGAAGACCTTTCTCTCTGTCTCTCTCTCTCACTATCCACTCTGCCTGTCAAAAAAAAAAAAAAAAAAAGGTAAAACCGCCATCTGCACCACTGGTATCCCATATGGGTGTTGATTAGAGGCCTAGATGCTCCACTTCTGATCCAGCTCCCTGTTATTGCACCTGGGAAATCAGCAGAAAACGGCCCAAGTGCATGGGCCCCTGCACCCATATGGGAAACCAGGAAGAAGCTCCTGGCTCTTGGCTTCAGCCTGGCCTAGTCCTGGCCATTGCAGCCATCTGGGGAGTGAGCCTGTGGATGGAAGCGTGCTCTCTCTCTCTCTCTCTTTCCAACTCTAACTTTCAAATAAATAAATAAATCTTTGGGTAAAGAAAAAAAAAAAAAGAGCATCATGGCAAACTCCCTCTGCAAGAAGAATCACCCAGGACTTTACTGTCATGGCTAAACCTGCATCCGCTCTTACCAAATATCCAACTCTTCTCTAAAAGTGAATGCACAGGGCGTGACTTGTGAAGGATTGTTTCTGAGTCTCACCAGCAGGAGGAACTGATGGGAGAAAGGGGGAGAAGAGTTTTGGCAAATACTTGCCCGCTGCTCTGGGTACAAGTTCCCAGATTCCGGCTCGCGGCTGAGTCGGTGGCACGGGTGGGGGCCGCCTGAGAAGCCTCTGCGGGCTGCGCTTGCTGGGGATGGCAGGGACGTGCCTTGTTTCCCTCCCGCTTGCGTGAGGCACGGAGAGAATCCGTCCACCATGGCGCCCGCTCCTCCGGCAGCCTGCCACCTGCTTGAGGTGGGTGGCACACAGGAGCCCTCAGGACCAGCTGTCCCAGGAGTCAGTCTTTCTGGATGCATCCATTTGTGATGCTTGTGCTCATTTCCTATCAGGAAGATACTTGAAGCAGGCTCAAATAAAGACAGCAATTCATGGATACTATTGCACAGATAATTTTTCAGAGGCAAGTTATAAAAAGAGGCTAACTTGCACTATGAGACTTGAGACAGTGAGTGGTTAGTTGCTGTGAGTAAAAAATAAAAATAAAAAAAGGAAAATGAGAGTACCTTAAACTCTGGCTATCTAACCCCTAACAGAAGCCCTAGGGGTGGACACGGTTCCGAAGTCAGAGCAGGGATGATGTGTGCGCCCCAGCAGCACAGAGAGCGCCACCTGTTACCACGCACGTCTGAGTTTCTACAGTGAAACAGGTGAATATTCCGACTCTGCCTGTCTGGCAACGTTGCTGTTGCCACCAACTTGGGGGAAAAGCCTCGGTTTGCACACTGCCCGTCTGTAATCCAAGCAGCTAATCTATCCCTGGGGAGGCAGGAATGTTTTCCCAGCTTGGCTCCTAATACCATGTGAACCTCCAAGATGTTGCACCACAAGCAGGCAAGCTCGCTTGTGGAGTTCTTTTTTTTTTAACCAAAAAAATGCGATTTCAACAAACTTTACCCTAGGCTCCTGGAGGGGCATCTGGCCTGCCGCCAGCACACAGGGGAGAGAGGGAGGGGGCAGGGCAGGGCCTAAAGGGGGCGACCCTCTGCCCTTCAGCAACACATGGGTGGGGGCACAGAGGTGGCGGGGCCTGAATACTGGGAGGATGGGGGAGGCTCTGCAGGGGCAGGGCCGGCTGCAGGGCGAGTCTGGCTATGGGTGTTCAGCTGGGTCTGGAGCAGGAAGCTCCATGCTCCAGGCTCCAGGGCCATCCCTTGGGCGTGGCCCTCTTCCCTCCTTGGGGTGTGGCCTGACCCCCTGGGAGATGTGGTGAGAGATGTGACAGTCCAGCAGCACACAGCAACCCGCTTCTCCCCAGGGGTCTCTTTTATCAGAGAGGAGCCCCCAGCAGACTTGTGTTCAGACCTCCCGTGCAGGCCCCAGCCCCCAGTAAGAGGGTGAGAGCAGAGGGGTCGGCAGTGACTGCTCAGATCCCTGAGTTCCTCGGGGAGGAAGCGTGGGCCTCACACCACCCGGAGAAGAGGACAACCCTGGGCCAGCCAGCCAGGGCCAGGGGCCAGGTGCAGGGGGGCCAAGCAGAGACGGAGGGAGGGTGCTCTTGCAGCCCTGGGTGGGGGTGCTAGGACACCAGCAGACACTGCCAGAGCAGCAGCTGTGCCTCTAGCACTTGGGAAGAGGCTAGAAGCCCCCCTCCCCCACACCGCACCTATATTGGAGCTGTTGCCTCAGCCTGGAGGGCTCCCAGGGAGGCTGCAGGGCCTGGGGTCCCACAAGAGGGAGGAGGGGTGCAGGTGCAGCCCCCCACTGAAGACCCAACAAAGCTCCCTTCAGGGCTGCAGGCAGGGCACCCCCCCCCCACCTCTGCATGGGCTGTGTGCTTCTGGGCTGCAGAACTGGGGGGCCCTTCCCTCAACACTCCAGACACCAAACGGGGGTCCTACAATTAATTCTGACCTGGTCCACCTGGAGAGACCCTCAGGTCCTGCAGAGTGGGCACAGTCCCTCAAGGACACACACACCACCCCCACCCCCCACCCCCCCCCCACCCCCACCCCCCGCCTCTGATGCCCTTGTTGTCCCTGTGCTGGGTGACTCACGGAACTCACACTTGCTGGTTTATTACGAACCGAGGATGTTATAAAGGAACCAGATAAAGAGCCAGGTGTCCGGGTCTGGAGGGCAAGGTGCACAGGAAGGGGTGCAGGGCTGCCCCGCCCACTGGGCACGCCACCCTCCAGGAGCCACCCCTTGGAACTGGGGCTCTGGAAAGAAGTCCTCTTGGGTGTTTGTGGAGGAACAACTGATTGCGCCATTGGCTGCGGTGAGCAGCTCAGCCCAGCCCCTCTTCCTGCCCCAGAGGCCGAGGAGCTGGGACTGAAAGCTCCACCCCTCTGCTCACAGTTTCCCAGCGAACATGGAGGGGGCCCCCAGCCCCAGTCACCTCCTTAGCATGCAAGAGGCAGTTCCTGTCTTCAGCAATTCCCTAAGTTTGGGAGCTGCACGCAGGAAGGGGTGAAAACTACAAAGAGCCAAGATTGGCTTCTGGTTACAACACGGAGTCACAGGTGCCCTTAGGGGACCCTGCTGGGCGGGGCCAAACAACTGGGTGTGATATCCTCCCTCCGTCTACCTTGACCCTAGCAGGCCAAGGTAGCAGGCCCACCACTGTGCACACCTGTGGGGTGGCCTGTGTAGGCCTGGGGGGTGGGGCGACTAGCAGAGAAATTCCAGGTGCCCATGCCTGCTGCTTGGCCCAGAAGTTGCACAGGGCAGGCCCGGGAGCTGCTCAGGGTGGGCACAGACCCCTCGCCAGTGGGGAAGGACACTGCAGGAGGGAGACACCAGGACAGGGCTCCTCTTGCTGGCTGAGGGTGGCGCTGGCCTCCCTGCAGCAGGTGACATCAAGATGGAGGGAGATCCGGGGTCTGGCCTGGGCCAGGAGGAAGACAGTGCCTCTTCACCCAGATGGGCATGCATTCCTTTTGTATGAGTTTGGGGCATTTGTAAGCATTTCTTAAGCGGCTTCCTCTTCTCTCTGTAGGGGGTGCCTCCCCCTACACCGGCCACCCCACCCCCACCCCACCCCTCGGTTATTCTGGAGCACAGGTAGTGCTGTTTGGAGGCTTGCAAAGGAGAGGATTCCCCAGGAGCAGAGCCTCCGAGCAGCACCTGTGGTGTTTGCTGTCTTGCTGTGAATTGGCTAGCGCCTTAAACACGCCTTGGGTTGCTCCTGGAGGTCAAAGCTCTGAGGGCCGGGAGTCCTGTCCCCCTTCAGCCAGGTAGGCCCAAGCCAAGGCCCTGAGTTAAAACCACCTGTTGCGGGCCCGGTGCTATGGTGTAGCAAGTGAAGCCGCCACCGGCACTGCCAGCATCCCATATGGGTGCCCAGTTCGAGTCCCGGCTGCTCCACTTCCGATCCGGCTCTCTGCTTTGGCCTGGGAAGGCAGTAGAGGATGGCCCAAGTCCTTGGACCCCCTGCAAGAAGCTCCTGGCTCCTGGTTTCAGATAGACACAGCTCTGGCCATTGCAGCCATCTGGAGCGTGAACCAGCAGATGGAAGACCTCTCTCTCTGCCTCTACCTCTCTGTAACTCTGCCTTTCAAATAAATAAATAAATCTTAAAAAATAAACACCTGTCGGCAGGAAGGGAGGGAGCATGGGGCTGGCCGGGGCTGGGGCAGGCCCAAGTTTGGCTCTGCTCCACTGGTGGGCCCTTCCTGTGTCCCCTACGCCTCACTCTGTGCCTTGGGGCTGAACCCCTTAACCCTGACAATGCTGGGCTCGAAAGCAGAAGAAGGCAGTGCTAGAGACAAAAGGACCAGGCTCTGGGGTGCCCCCAGTCACCCTGGGTGACCGGCTCCTCCCCCTCGACCTGCCTGGCTCACAGGGTTAGCGGTCAGGATGCAGAGGCCCGGGGAGGAGGAAGGCGGCAGGGCACACCCGTCCGGCGCGCCCACCCCCTGCGGTCATGTGCTGGCCGCCACAGAGGCCCACAATGGGGCTTTGTACGGCAGCTGGCTCAGAGCACACAGTCCGGTGTCTGGGCAGCCCTGGCCAGCCGGTGGTGCCAGGCCTGACTGCCAGAGATGCCGGGCTGAGGGTGGGGGATTCGCCCTGCTCAACCCCTCCAGGGCCCGGGGCCAGTGCTCTCCAGGAAACACCTGGGCTGGCCTCAGGGCCACTGGGAGCCCCTGGGGCTGGGGCAGGGGAGCGGGAACCTTCCACAGAGGCCTGGCTTCAGTGTCCCCACGGGCAGGGCCACCCACTCCAGCCTGCCTCTGGGATTCCCCAAAGAGCCCCCCAGCCCCGCCCCTCTTCTCCTCCCTCCCCCGTGAAATGGGAAAAAAAGATGACAAGATGACAGAGCGGTCGGATTTTATAATGCTGTTTGCACTTTTTGGAAACATGTGTTTTAAAAAATGTTTGAATGTGATCACATTCTTTTTAAATGAAGTGATTGTGGTAGATGGGGGAGGCTGATGTGTGGCAACACCCTTAATTGGCAAAATAAAAAGTTGGCAATTCGGTTTTCATTTTTTCCTTTTAATTTAATTCATGAAGCCCCAGCCATGGACCCCTCAGCGCTGGCAGGGTCACTGGGCAGGTGCACGTGGGGTGGAGGCCCCTGGTATTAAGGAACTGGGTTGAGGTGGGGGGTTCTTTTGGGTCCAGGGTCCCTCCCCTCTTTACCAGGGATGCCCTGTGGTGCTCTCCTCTGGCCTGCGTGGGGCAGGTCTGGGAGTTAGGGCAGGATCAGGGGCTCTCAGGAAACTCCCTGCTGGGTTCTCCCCTGGACAAGTATGGGTGGTGTCCATCGGGTGGTGTCTGTCACCGGCAATCTGCACCCACCCTCTTCAGCAGTCTGGAACAGGCCTCATCTCACCTAAGTAGCTAGGCTGGCAGCAGAGACAAATCGCAGGGACCAGCCCCTGCCTCGTGGGACCGCGGCTCTGTGTGGGGGGAGGGGACAGCTCCTGTGGCCATCTGCACCAAGGCTTTCCTACAGCCCGGCCCACCCGATCTTATCAGGCCTGAGCTGCCCCTGGGGATCAGGCGGCTTGGAGAGAGGGCCTCCGGGGAAAATGGCTGAACCAGGCTGGGGGATGTCTGTTCTGGTTCTTCTTTTCAAATGACACGCTGGTGTGTCCCACCATTTAAGAAGAAAAACCCTCAGATATTTTTATTTCCTTTTTGAATGGGATTTGCATGGAGGTTTTTAAAAATGCAAACGAGGCCTTTCTATTTGGGCCTGATTCTCACAGGGTGTTTAACCCATTTCGTGCTGTGAATAATTAGGTAAAGTAGTTGCCCAGACGGATGGGGAGAAACACGCCAGGCCTGAGGGCTCCCTGCTCTGGGAAATAACAGAGTGGTGGCGCATTCAGGGACACCAGGCAAGAAAGTTCGGGGCTTGGTCTTTCTGTGTGTGATAGCTGGGGGGTGTTGGGTGGGAGTCAGCACAGCCTCAGTGGACACTGGCACCCCTGTGTGGGAGCCCCAAGCCCAGCCCCAGGAAGTTGACCATCTAATAGGAAACCCAGTGGGCAAATGGACAGAAACAGCCAGGAGCAGTCGCACAGTGCCCAGGTTACTGGGAGAACAGAAAGAAGAGGCGCAGATGTGTGTGCCTGGGGAGGGACAGGTTGGGGCCAGCACCTGGGGAGTCCGTGAGGAATGTCCATCCTGCAAAGTGCAGCCTGCTGCCTGGACAGAGGGTCCTGCTGTGTTCCCCAACCCGGCTGGCTGTGCGCGCAAATAACCCAGGAGTCCCTGCCAGGAAGTCAGGTGTGGCTGGTAGAGTGGCTGCCGGCAGGCGGTGGAAGCCAACCCGAGGCCAGCAGGTCCCGAACAGCCTGGGAAGTGCAAGTGTGGGAGCTTTCTCATCTGTAAAGTGGAGACTTGGTGGGGGGAGGGAGGATAAAATTAGGCACAGAGCAGATCAAATTCGAAGATACCCAAGGAAATCATGTCACTGGAATCTTCTGAGAGTGCAAGGCTGCTGGGAGGGGGCAGGGTGGGCATGAGTGCCAGGCACCGAGGGGGCAGAAGGGCACAGCGGGACAGAGTTCAGACCAGGGCTGGAGTGCTGGGCTGCGTGCCCAGGGTGGCCACACCACCTTCCCCTGAGCAGCGGGTGTCCCTGCTTGGCCTGGTTTGGCCATGAGAGAGAGAGAGCCCTCCTGTTGCCAAGGAGCCCCAGAGCTTTCTGTGTCAGAGATGAGTGGGGGGCCCTGACCCCTTGTTTTCTCTACAGCACCCTGTGCGCAGCTGGGGTGAACAGGTGCCCTTGGCTTCCAGGTGTCGGACAGGGAGGAATGGACAAAGTTCTCCTAGACGGGCCGGGGGCGTGCTGAGTCAAGCGCTGTGAGTACTGAACTAAGCAGGGGGTGCTGAGCGACCCCCTTGGATGGATCTCCGACGGGGTGGCCTCACAGCCACGGGCCCACAGCTGTCCTGGAAGCCCCAGAATGCCTGTGGGAGTGGCCTGGGAGGCAGCATTTCAGCAAAGAAGCATCCTCTCAACGAGGACCAGCCTAAGGCAAAGTTTGATGTCTGAATGACAGATGCTTAATCTCTCACAATGTTTCTAGAGCTTTTGGTCAAGAGCAGGGGAACTTTTGGAAGGGAGTTATAAAGGGGACCCCTTTCCAGACGAGACTTTTCCAGGGCCCCTAAACCAGAGGAATCACCCCGCCTTAACCCTCACCCCACTCCAACAAGGTGGGGTTGTGCCAGCAGCCCCTAGCCGAGCCACGCCGCAGCCTAGCCCGGGCCACCTGGTTAGAAGGGAGACTTCAGGCTCCTGGACCCCTACCTCTCCAGCCCGCTCCCCCCTCCCAAATCCGGGAGCAGGAGATAGAGCTCTTCCTGCAATGGGAGATGGTACGTTACCACGGGGGTCTGGGAAAGGGGGTGGGCACACAAATCCATCGCGGGGTTTGGGGCTTGTCTCTAACTCCCCTCACCCCTAACCGACAGGAGATGAGGCCCAAGAGGGCACCTTTCAAAGCTGCTGCGCAAGAGGTGGTTTTACCCGAAAGCATCAAGGATTTGACCAGCTGTTCAGCAGACTCGCGTGTTTGAGATTTTACTTTTTATCTGATTTTATTTGATTTTTTATTTTATTTATTTGAAAGAGTTCCAGAGAGGAGGAGACACACACACACACAAACACACAGAATCTTCCACCCTCTGGTTCACCCCCCAGATGGCCACAACATCAGAGGCTGGGCCAGGCCAATGCTGGGAGCCTCATCTGGGTCCAACTTGGACCAACTTCTTCTGCTCTTTCCCAGGCACTAAGAGGGAGCTGGATCAGAAGCAGAGCAGCTGGGACATAAACAGGTGCCAGGGTCACAGGCAGTGACTTCAGGTGACCACCACGGTGCCAGCCCCTATAATTGTCTGTCTTTCTTTCTTTCTTTCTTTCTTTCTTTCTTTCTTTCTTTCTTTCTTTCTTTCTTTCTTTCTTTCTTTCTTTTTGACAGGCAGAGTGGACAGTGAGAGAGAGAGACAGAGAGAAAGGTCTTCCTTTTGCCGTTGGTTCACCCTCCAATGGCCGCCGTGGCTGGCGCGCTGAGGCCGGCGCACCGCGCTGATCCAATGGCAGGAGCCAGTTGCTTCTCCTGGTCTCCCATGGGGTGCAGGGCCCAAGGACCTGGGCCATCCTCCACTGCCTTCCTGGGCCATAGCAGAGAGCTGGCCTGGAAGAGGGGCAACCGGGACAGAATCCAGCTTCCCGACCGGGACTAGAACCCGGTGTGTGTCGGCACCGCATAATTGTTTTTCTAAAAGGTGTTTGAAGTGATTCACTGTGGCATTTGGGGTGCCCCCACCCACCTGAACACAGCTTGAAAATTAACTGTTGAAGACTGACCCATCCTGACCTCCAGCCCAGCCCCTCTGAACTTCTATCCCAGCTGAGGGCTGTGACCTTAGCCCTGTAGCCCTCATGGGTGGGCGCCGGTGGTGGGCAGGGGAGACCAGGTTCTGACATGGTGATGGGCGGACAGTATAGTCTGTGTGTCAGCAGTGGGGACGAGACAGGAAGGCTGCTCCCTGGAGACTGCCCCCAACCCAGCCAGGCATAGATAGGAGAGGGAGGGCGCACAGGCCGAGAACCTGTGGATGGAAGACTGTGGGGGTACAGCTGTAGAAACTGGCAGGGACAGCACTGCGGCCCTCCAAGGCCCCAGACAGTCATGTGTGCCCCTGGCCCTGACAGGGACCTGCAAGGACAGAAGGAAACTGCCTGCTGGGCTGGTGGGGCTGTGCTGAGCTGGCCACACCCAGAGGGCAGGGTTCATCTGCTGCCTGGGAGGGGGGTCATGGTCCAACCAGCACCGTCGTCGCTGGTGTGTGACATGAGGTCAGCTTTGTGCCACGGGGCAGGGCTGGCAGTCAGCTGGTGCCTTCCCCTGTTGGGGGGGGGGGGTGATAGAATGACTTTGCAGTCTCCCAGCTGGAAGGGCTGGGCTGAGGAGCTTGGAGAACACATGGACAGCAGGAGGAGGACTCACACCTGGGCCTGCGCACCTGTGAGCAGCTGGGCCACATTGCCCAAGCAGCCCGGGCTACCACCCTGCCCAAGTGAAGTGCAATCTGCCACCTTCCTCTTCTCCAGTCATTATTTATTTATCCGGAAGGTGCTTTGGTGACAGAAATTCAGGACTGCACACGGGCGTCTCTAATGAGGGCAGTTGAGAGCAGAGAAGGGGACGAGGCTCTCCCTCTGGGCCGACGGGAAACGCTAACAGCCTTGGTGCTGGCAAAGCTCTGTGGCTCCTTCAAAGCACGCTCCTGGCCTCTCTCTCGATGTCTCCTCCCAGCCATCGCAGCGCAGGAGTGAGGCAGGTGAGGTCCTCGTTTTACAGGTGGGGAGACTGAGGCCTGGGAGCCGTTGCTCCCTATGTCACAGAGGCACCTGCCCCAGAAGCCCTGCTGGTGGCCTGCAGCCTCTTCCTGTGCCCTGACTGCTGCCCGCCCCTGAAAATTACAGCTGCCTGTTGTTGCCATGGCGACCGGTTGTGTTATTCCATCCTGCCGGGCTGCGGGCCCCACCTCTCCCAAGATGTTCTGCGTGTGCAGGAAGCAGCCTCCATTGCTAAGGGTTTGCGTGTGTGTGACAGAGATGGCCCTGCCACGTCTCCTCCTCCCCCAGCCCCCGCTGCAGCATGGAGCACAGGTGTAAGGCCACTGTACCCCCATGCAGGACGCTGTGTGTCTCCCAGCTCCATGTGAGGTCGGTTCCCTGGGTCAGCACAGAGAGGCCGCGTGCTTGCTTCAGCAACAGTTCTCTGTGGATGGACCATAATCTATGTAACCAAGCCCTGTGGGTGGACATTTGGGCCATGTCCAGTTTTTGGCTGTTGGGCACAAATCTGCAAAGAGCAACCTTGAACGTATGTGAGTTTGCACCTGTGAGAACCTTTGCAGGCTGCTTGTTTTTAAGTTCCTAGAAGCTGCCTGCCTGGAACCGAGTGTGTGCATTTCCAAGTTTGGTAAGTACAAGGGACCTCAAAAACTTCATGGAAAAAAAAGGAATTAAAAGGTAAGTTTATTTTGGCACAAGGATGTTGACATCGATACAAAGTCTTCTCACAGTATGCATTCTCCGCAAATTTTTGAAGACCCCCAAGTTGCTGTTGAATGTTATCACCCACACCCCAGGTGTCCCTCCACCCCCAACAGTCGGTTCATCTCAATGATTGTATTTCATTTCCCCAGGGTCTAAATAGAGGCTATTCCAATTCTCACTTGAGACAAGCAGAGTGAGGCTTGACAAGTGCAGAAACTCACCAAATCACAGCTTAGGTCAGGGTGGTGGGACCAGGAGGGAACTGAGTCTCTAGGCCCAGGGCTCCGGCCATTCTCTATGGGCACAGGGGCCCACCCTGGCATCCTGCTGCACCCAGAGGGCACCGGGCTGGCGGGCTGTGCCTAGCCCTCCTCACCTGCTCCCCAAACCCTGTCAAGCTCTGGATGCGCCCTCCTCACGTTCTGCCAGGTGCCTCTGGCAGTGGGCACTGCTGGCCCCTCCGAGGCACTCCCTCTGAGGCACTGGGCTGGACTTGAGGCTGGCCTGGGCGTGGGCCACCCTGCTGGTGCTGTTCTCTGGCCTTCGAGGCTATTCCCAGGGCCCAGCGCCTCTTGGCTCTGAGAGTCAGGACAGAGTCCCAGGACCGGCTTGGTGCTGGCCTGTACTCACCCGGCCAGGATCAAGGGAGGACAATGGGAGAGGCTGGGCAGGCTCTGGGAACCCAGGCACGCCCCGCCTCTCTCGCCCAGGGCTCCCTCCTTCTGAATCACAAAGCAGTTAGCAGACTGGGGAGGGAGCGGGGAGGGTAACCTCCGCCCGCATTTGCATGACAAAAGCAATCGCCCAACGGCTCTCGGCGGCTTTGTTGAGAGTCTGCTCGCGGCCTTGCTCCGGCACAGCCTCGGGAATTGTTCCCTGGCACAGGTCGTTCCTGGGCTCCACAGCCGCCCTGCCGACAAAAGCCACATTGTGGGGCCAGCGGCAGCTGCCAGCACCTGCTCCCTCCGCCGCTGTGCTGCTTGGGGGCCTAGGGCTCCGGGTGCTCCTGCCGCCTCTGCTGGGGACATGGCCAGGGGCAGACCCAGCACGGTGGGTGTGGGGGACCTGCAGCGATGTCCCAGGGCTGGGTGGCGGTGAGGTAAAGATTGCAAGGCCATGAGTGACCTTGGTCCCAAAGAGGAAAGCCAGCTGTGTCCTCCTGGCTGCAGTGTCGCATTTCTCTGTAGAGGATTTCTGTGCTCTTCAGGTGGGGATCAAGCTCAGAGAGGTCCACGGGCTGGCCACAGGACACACAGCACAGCTGAGTGTGAGGGCCTGCGCCCTCAGCGTGCTCCTCTCTGCAGGCCCCGAGTCCCTGGGCATCGCAACCTTCTCTCCCCCAACCCCGACCCAGACCCCTGCTCCCCCTGCATGGCATGCGGTGCAAGTACCAGGCCCTCCACCCTTGCCACGCCCCTGGCAACCCAGCCTCCCTTCCTCCCTCCAGCTGGGTGGTACTCCCCACTCAAGAGCATACCTCCAGGCTCCGGGCTGCCCTTGGGTGGCGTGTCCTCCACACTCAATTCCCTGTGTCCCTTCTGGACCCAGGAACTTGTGCCTGTGTCCTGGCTGAGCGCCTGCATTTCGGCACCTGGCACTTAGCCCGGAGGTCTCACCTTGGCCACAGCTGTGGAACTGAATTAACTGCGATGCAAATGAGAATGTGGCAGCCACTCTGACTTAACAGGAGAGATGTTCACACACCCATGCGTCTGCGGCTAACCTGCAGGGGCAAGAGGCCAGGGGACCCACACGTCCACGGGAAGTGGCCCTTCTTGATGCCTCACAAAGAGCTGAACGGTATGCAGGACCACGGCCTGGTACTGGGGCACGCAGTCAGCCTCCAGAGACCCCAGGGCTAGGTGCCTCCTCCTTGCTCCCCGCACTCTCCTGCCGGAGCCCACAGACACTCCACCAGGCAGAACAGACCCCACGGCAGGAAGCCACGCCGTGGAAGGTCCACACCTGTCAGGTGGGGAAACCGGGGCTGAGTTCAGGCCTCAGGAGAAATGGGCCATGGCCTTTCCCAGAGAGAATCGGTGGCCAGAAAGGGCGTGGGGAAGTCCCCGAGGACAGGCTGGGCCCAGAGGGGAGCAGGGGCAGGGGCCAGGGCAGACCCGCCCGGGGAAGGAGGACTTGAGCTCTTGATGCCAGCTTTTCCACAGTGCGGAACCCTTCCTTCACATGGCGGGGAAACAGAGCAGCCTGCATGGCTGGAGCAAGGACTGGCCAGGGCTCTCCGTTTCCATCGGGTGGGGAGGGGCGGGGTCCCCCCCACTTCCCCACCTCCCCCCCCCACTTCCCCACCTCCCTCCCCCCCCGTCCCACCTGCCTGGAGGCTCACTGAGGGCAGCAGAGCCACCTGGGACAAGCTCACAGCTGCCATTCCTGGGATCAGCGAGCTGGCAGTCCCTACCAGGAAACCCCTGGGAAATCAACCCCGAAGAAGCAGGTGGAGGCCCCCGGGGTGAAGGGTGCATATGGAATAAAGAACGCTCCATCTTCTGCTCCTCCGTGCTAGGAAAATAAAACCCACACATCAGAGCAACCGCTTAAAGGGCACTTGGGGGCTGGTGTTGTGGCACAGCGGGTTAAGCTGCCACCTGTGATAGCAACAGCCCATATTAGAGTTGGAGTCGCGGCTGCTCCACTTCCGATCCAGCTCCCGGCTAATACTCCTGAGAAAGCAGCAGAAGATGGCACAAGTATCTGGACACCTGCCCCTCATGTGGGAGACCTGGATGGAGCTCCAGGCTCACCCAGCCTTGACCACTGCAGCCATTTGGGGAGTGAACCAGCAGATGGAAGAGCTCTCTCTCCGTCTCTCAACCTCTTTCTGTCACCAGGCCTTTCAATTTTGTAAAATAAATCCTTTTATTTTTTTAAATAAAATATGTGGAACTTGAATGAGTTCCCAGCTTGTCCCAGGTTGTCCAACATCTTGGATCAGAAAGCGGGATTTGGGGGCCAGTGCTGTGGCGTAGCAGGTGAAACTGCTGCCTGCAGAGCCAGCATCCCATATGGCGCTGGTTTGAGTCTCGGCTGCTCCACTTCCCACCCAGCTCTCTGCTATGGCCTGGGAAAGCAGTAGAAGATGGCCCAAGTGCTTAGGCCCCTGCACCCACGGAAGAAACTCCTGGCTCCTGGCTGCGGATTGGCGCAGCTCTGACCATTGCAGCCAATTGGGGAGTCAACCAGAGGACGGAAGACCTCTCTCTCTCTCTCTCTGCCTCTCTTCTCTGTGTAACTCTTTCAAATAAATAAATAAATAAATATTTTTTAAAAATAAAGCAGGATTTTAAAAATTATTTTATTTACTTGAAAGAGTTACACAGAAAGAGAAGTCTTCCATCCACTGGTTCACCCCCAAGTTGGCCATAACAGCCTGAGTTGCGTTGATCTGAAGCCAGGAGCCAGGAGCTTCCTCCGGGTCTTCCCATATGGGTTCAGGGGCCCAAGGACTTGGGCCATCTTCTACTGCTTTCTCAGTCCATAGCAGAGAGCTGGATGGGAAGTGGAGCAGCCGGGACTCAAACCAGCACCCATATGGGATGCCGACACTGCAGGTGGCAGCTTTACCCACAGTGCTGGCCCCAGAAAGCAGGACTTGTAACAAGACATTCAGGTGCCCACACTGGACGGGCTGGCCCAGGGGACACGTCCAGCCCCTTTCCCCTGCTGCCAGGGCTGGCGAATCAGACGCTTCTCTGGTCCACCCTGTTGCTGGCAAGGTCAGTACTCGCCGTGGCCAGCAGGTGAGGCAGAGTTCTGGGAGAGCGCCTTCTGCCCACCAAGGGTTCAGGTCCCTTGCTTTCGCCACCTGCCCTGGGCCTCTCACCTTGACTGCAGCCCTGGAGCTGGAGGGGTGTCCAGAGCAGACAGCAACACTGCACAGCTGCGGGAGGGGCAGGTGGAAGGAGTGGGGTCTTACTCCTCCGGCACTGGGAAGGTCGCCTCCCCAGGTCCTGGGGTGGGAGGCCCCTGACTGTGTTCTGTTCCTTGCAGCCCATAAAACTTCTGCCTGATCAGCTGGGCTCTAACCCGGGCCCTGGGTCTGGCATCGGCGGGTGGGGCCTTCTGTGTCAGAACTGGGCGGCTTCTGTGCCCGACGTGGGTTTCTATGGGCTCTGGGGACTGCAAGTCCAAGACCCACGTGTGCTGGGCGGCTTTCCTCCTGGTGTGTGATGGCCGCCTTCTTGCTGGTCCTCGAGTGGTGGGGAGTTCTCCTCCAGCCCCGACCCTGTCCTGTTTCTTCTCATGACCTTCAAGAACGAATCACTTCTGAAAAGCCCTGCTCCAGGCATCATCATGTGCATTTGCAGGCCAGGCAGGGGGTGGGGAGGACGCAGTTCGGTCCAAGGGCATTCACACAGTTGAGCCATCTCAGGAACCAGGCGGGAGCCGGAGATGCCCCAGTGTCGGCGTCACCGAGGGGTGGGCAGATGCCACAGACGGTTTCCCACCAACCAGTGATTTCTCCCACAGGTAACACCCCGCCTCCTGGAGGGCAGCTCGGAGGAGGAGGGGGGTTGTTCCCAGGGTCCTTTGGTCTTAGCTGCAAGAGAGGGTGGGCGGGTGCAGAAGCAGGTGCAGGGCTTAGTGGGCCCTGGGCCTGTAGTCAGTCCCTTGTGACTGCGCGGCCCAGAGGATGTCCTAGAGGGGTCACCACGTGACTTCCAAATGGCTTGTCGCAGACCTGCCTTGCTCTCCTGCGACATTTCCTTCACAGAGCCCTCTGCCCTTGTGGGGCAGCCGCGCAGCCTAGAGAGAGGTCTCCTTGGGGAGCAAGCCAGTCCCCACCCTCACGGCCCTGAAGAGCCGGACTGTGTGGGTGCTGTCTGGGAAGCGGGTCCCCAGCGGACCCTGCATGAAGCGGAGAAGCGCTGTCCTCCCTTGTCCGGACGCAGCGTTATGAGCAGGACAAGCGGCTGCTGTCCTAAGCGCCGAGCCCTGGGTGGTTCCGCACAGCAGTGTGAGCTCAGGTTCCAGACGAGGCGAGCAGAGGTGCCCTGTGTGCATTCCCATGGGGGCGTGGTGCAGACCGGACTCCAGGATTTCCGTGTGGGGCTCTCAGGGACTGGAGCTGCGGGAGGGCCAAGCAGACCCGGGCTCCGGCTGACAGTGCAGGGGATGGAGACACCACCTAACCTTTCAGAGGCGCTGTGTGCTGGGTCCTGTGGGGGAGGGCCTGTGCCACTCAGGGCCTGACAGCGTCAGAGGGACGGCAGTGCTAAGAGCTGCTCTAGGTGAGCCCCTGTCTCTCTCGTACTGGAGCACGGCCCCTCCTGGCTTCCCCCCAGCCCTGCTCGCCAGGCAGACATCAATTATCTCTCTCTCTCCTTCTTTTTAAAAGGTTATTTAGTTATTTATTTGAAGGGCAGAGTTACAGAGAGAGAGAGGGTTAGAGAGAGACAGAGAGAGGTCTTCCATCAGCTGGTTCACTCTCCAAAAGGCCTCAATGGCTGGGGCTGGGCCAGGTGGAACCCAGGAGCCAGGAGCTTCTTCCAGGTCTCCCACGTGAGTGCAGGGGCCCAAAGACTTGGGCCACCTTCTGCTGCTTTCCCAGGCCATAGCAGAGAGCTGGATTGGAAAAGGAGCAGCAGGGACACCAAGTGGCACCACAGGCGGAGGTTTGTCCTACTATGTCACAGCACCGGCCCGATACCAATCATGGTTACAGTGCATAACAATACCCATCCCCGAAGGCCATAGTTGCTTGGACCAGGAATGGGACCCAGACTCCAGAGTTGGCTCACCCTTAGCTGGCCTATGACTTAAGCACAAGAGGTCAAGTTGAAATGGATGATAGTGAGTATCTGGGCCACGGAGCAACTTAATTCACAGATCCCAAGAAAACTAGGCCGTTTGCAGAAGGACATGATGTAGGAAGTGCCATGATGATGGTTTCCGCACAAATCAGTTTTGAAGAAAGAACTATAATGAGTTTATTATGTAGGTTCTGATAGAAATGCTGGCTTAAATTTATCAAGAACTGTCGATTCTCACCCTGTAAAAGCATTCAGTATTAGAAAGTCCATGTAAGTTACAGGAGGCTGCGTGACATCACTGGAAACTCAGGCTCCATTCAGTCTCTGTTTGGATTTATAGAATATGTTTATAGTTTCAGGGTTGCCTCATGGCCACAAAATGGCTGCTGGAGCACCAGTGCATTGGTCAGCTTTGCATTACTACAACTAAAATACTGGAGAGAAGCTTCTTAGGAAAGGTTGATCCTGGCTTACTGTTTTGGAGGCTCACAGGCCAACACCAGGCACAGTCCCATTTGTCTGGCATCTGATGAGGGCAGAATGCTTATGGAGGGAGAATCACATGGGGATCTCAACCCAGAGAGAGAGACAGACAGACAGTGCTAGGCTGAACTTGGCTAGAATAATCAACCCTCTCACGAGAACTGCCTTCCAAGGGAAGCCCTCAGTGACCTAGGGATCTCCCACCAGGTCCACCTCCCCATAATTAGGTCAAATCTTCACCCTGAAGTCATCAACCCCTAAATGATTCCCATCATATTTGAGACTTGGGGCTTACCTGTCCACATGAGCTAAGAGAGCCAAGTCCATAATTACACGTCGTCCGCACCTGCCGCCTCCCCCCACCCCGACCAAAACACACTTTTTCGACATGGAAAGGTGGTGTCTAACTCCCCTCCTTTGAATCTGGTCTAGACTCCTCACTCAGAAGAGCTGACTCAGGACACGGAGCGAGTGGGGCTCGGGCCCTTCTGCAGCCGGCCCTAAGCAGGAGGGCTGCCTCTCCCTCCCCTCCCCACCACACCCCGCCCTCCTCCCTCTTGTCCACCTGCTCTCCAGCAGGCCAGCCAGCTGCCAGGTTTGGGCAGGAAGGAACTGAGGTTTCTCACTGGCAAGGGTTGCCAACTTGTAGCCGCACAAGCCAGCTATGGAGGAAGCAGATCCCCCAGCCCCGGTCAGGCCTCAGGTGACTGTCCCAGCCAGGATCCCGGCTGCAAAGTCCAGGGAAAGACCCCAGCCAGGGTCCTCCGGCCCAGCCGCACCCATCACCACAGAAACTGGGAGAGTAGCAGTAAGTGGTAATTGCCGTTTTGAGCCGTTAACATCTGGGGGAATTTTGTTAGGCGGCAACAGTCACCAGTGAGCAGTGGTTGTTGCACAAGCCAAGAGAGGACAGCAGAGAAAGGATGGCAGGAGAGAGCAAAGTGGTTCTTTTCTTGAGATTATCCACAGTTTTTTTGTTTTGTTTTGTTTTTAGATAGAGTTACAGAGAGAGAGAGAGAGAGAGAGAGAGAGAGAGAGAGAGGTTCCATCCTCTGGTTCCCTCCCCAGATGGCTGCAATGGCTGGGCTGAGCCAGGTGGCACAGCCAAGAGCCAGGAGCTTCTTTCAGATCTCCCACGTGGGTGGTAGGGACCCAAACACTTGCACCGTCTTCCACTGTTTTCCCATTAGCAGGGAGCTGGCTCAGAAGTGGGGCCGCTGACACAGGAACCAGCGCCCACATGTCGCAGGCAGCAGCCTTAAGTAGGCCTCCCATAAGGAAGTGGGCAATGTGTGGAATTTTGGAGAGTGGGCCAGAGGGGCCTTGTCTGGGACCACCACTGCTCCTGTCCCCTCCCTGAGGAGGGGTCTGGGCTGCCAGGGCCCCCAGTGCACATTGGCCTGCGAGGAGAGTGGCACAGAGGTGGGCACCTGCTCTGCGTCAGAGGAAGCTGTGAGGGGGCAGAGGGCCCCTTCCCCCATCCCCGGGACCGTCCACACAGCCAGGATTATCACTGGTCGATCCCCGCAGGGCTGGAGGGCTGCGTTTTCCCTCGACTGAACACCAGTAGGGTCTCCGTTGCTCAGGGCCACGTCTGTTCCGGTTACTGCAGCTGTGTGTCTCAGCGTGCTTCCTCTTGCTGTAACGATACCACGGACAGGTAATTTAGAAAGAATCGAGGTTCTGGGGGCTGGGAAATCCAAGGGCACAGTGCTGGCATCGCGCGAGGACCTGCCTGCTGCCTCCTAACGTGGCGGCGGGCATCGCCGGCGAGGCAGAGCCCGTGCGGCAGAGCGAGCCAGCCGGCTGAGCCGTGGTGAACCACTTGCCTCCCACAAGATCCTGATCCACGACACTGAGTCTGCTGCTGAGCTGTTGCGTCATGCACGCACCCGCACTGTGGTGGGGACAGAGGGGAGCTGAGCTCAGTGGAATTGTCCCCAGACAGACACCCAGCAAGTCAGGGAGGCAGCCTTGCTACCCGCCTTTAAAAAAAACAAACAAAACACTGCAACCATATTGTTTGTTGAGCTCTGCCTTGTTGTGTGGTCTCCCCTCTGGCTCAGCTGAGCTGAGCTGAGGCTTGGGGGATCCCCAGTGCCCCTGGGCTTGCTCTGCTGGTCTTCCTGGGAGCAGGGGCGGTCGCTGCGCCGTCTGGACATCCCTGTGCTGCAGGCCCACAG
This sequence comes from Lepus europaeus, assembly GCF_033115175.1. NCBI lineage: Eukaryota > Metazoa > Chordata > Mammalia > Lagomorpha > Leporidae > Lepus > Lepus europaeus. Next base: position 12,230,855 of record NC_084837.1, read on the forward strand.
AGGTACTGCTGTGGGCAGAAGTGTGCGTGCTCGTCTGGGCTGGTTCTGTCAATGCCTGCTCACTGCCCGCCTCAGCCCTGCAGTGGCCATCGCTCTGTCTAGGAGTCACTGCTTCATAAGCGCATGGGGCAGACACGGCTCTGTAAGGAGGGCTCCAGGAGGCGGCTGGAGGACCACCCATTCCCTGCCTGGCTGCCTGCCCTGAGGCCTTGGGCTCAGAGGGGAGATGGTACCGGGTAGCATCTGATGGCTGATCCTGGAGTGGCTTGGAGCCATGGTCACGCTTATCTTCACGGAGAGCAGTGGTGGGAAGACCTACTTCACGTCCACCACTAGAGACCCAGTGCAGACCGCTCCACGGCCCCCAGGGCGTGCGTTCCCCTGAGAACGATTTCTGGCCTTCCAGGAAAGGCGTTCAGGTGGGCGCTGGCAGCCGCTGAGTGCTCCTGAGTTACCTGTGACATGATTATATCTGATTCGTTTTCAGCTTCTTCTCCCTCCCTTTCTTGGGGGGGTGGGGAGAGGAGGGGGAATCTTTGTCTCTCCCTGGAATAGCAAGAACCCTGCTGGTGCAGCTCCCTGCCACGCGCACCCTCCCCCACCCCCTGCCCCCGGCGCCAAGTCTGAATGCTGGGGTTCACAGAGGTCTGGGCAGAACCAGCTCACGCTGTGTTTAAATCAGCTCCTTTCACCAGGAAATCAGGTCCAGCGGCCACCGACTCGCCAAATACCCCGCTCTGCAAAGGAAGCCCAAAGGCGTAACATCGACGGAACATTTGGGAGGTAAGCAGGATGGGGGATTCATTCCTGGGCCCCCACCCCCCGCACAGCAGCCACACACGTGTGCCCAGACGAGGCACTCCACCTGACTGAGAGCGGCCCGGAAGCTCACTCTCAGCTGTGTGTTCTGCGACAGGAGCCCCACGTAACAGTGCGGGGTACTCATTTCAGCACTCACAAGAAGGAAACGCCTTCCCCTGCCTCAGCTGCTTCCTGCCATCCCACGTGCAAACGGCCAAGCCTTCCAATCCCATTAATGGGAATACTCATTAGGCAAGATTCCCGGGAGAGCCCAGGATGGCCCAACCTCGCTTTTGTTTAATTGATTTGATAAATCTGCACATTAATTAGCTAGCTGCCCGTGCACAGGGGGCAGGGGCTGCATTGTGAGGGGAAGGGACTCCAGGCAGAGTCTGGGTTCTGTGTCATGCTGTGTGTGGCTTTGGGAATGTCTCCCGGCCTGAGACTCAGTTTTCTCACCTGCAAAATGGGGACCAATAGCACCTTCCTTGCAGAGCTCCCGTGTGTCAGCCTGGCAGGTCAGTGCTGATGTGTTAGAGCTTCCTGCTGCCGGCAGGCATTTCAGAGGGCAAAGGTGGAGGGGCAGCCAGTGACCCCGAGCTACCACCCTGGGCGACGACTACAAGCTATGAATGGCGGAGGAGCGAGGAGCCAGAGTAGGCAGGGATACACAGAAGGATGGACAGTTGTCCCCACAGATGGCGATGAAGGCGGGCGGGGACCCGTGTCAGCCGCCACTTTCAGGAGTGGGAGCCATCACTCTGGTAGCCTGCGCGGGCCCATCCATCACGTTAACGTGCGTTCTCTGTGCATCCGTCGGAGACACTGTGAGCACCTTTCGTGTCTTGTAGTGGCTTGGTTTCAGAAGCGCCTCTGGTTTCAATCTTTCCCCATGTAAATGTGCACCAGATGTGAAGTTGGCGCTCATCATTTAGGGCTTGATGAATGATTTGCACTTCGGGCCCCTGAGAGACGGGGCATGACACGCGGAGCTCTGCCCCCACCTCACGGTGTCGTACAGCATGGAATGGCTTGTTCTTCTTTGCACATGTCAGACCATTGGCAACGGAGATGAGGGTTTCCACCGAAGATCCTCACCCAACAAGCCAAGTCTGAATTGCTCAGGATTGAGGGCGACAAAAACTTTGGAGACAAAGGTCTCCTTGAATGGAAGGATTCTTTAGTGATGCTGTGAGAAAGTCTTGAGGTAGGTCGAATGAGAGATGGGAGAGTGTGTGGGAGACCTGAGAGCTTACTGGTAACCCCTGGGCTGGGTGGCAAGGACACTGTGTGTCCTCTGTGACATTAAGAGATATCCTAGACAGACCCAGCCACTTTCAGCTTCAGCAAGCAGACACAGGGCTTCATAAGAAGCAGCTGCCCTGGGAAGGAGAAAGGACAGTGCTGAGAGCTGGCATCTTGCAGCCTGGCTGCCACCAAGAAGCCAACCATGGAGAATAACAGTACAGGCCCCTTCTTCCAGCTGCTGCTAAGCCCCACTTCATAGATGTTGCTTTGTTTTTCATTCCCCACCCCCATTTTCCACCTTTACATGAGTGAACGTTGCTGAGCCCCCGTCCTAGATGGACCCCAAGTTGTAGTGTGTTGCATACAGTCAAGGAGACTGTTCCTGGCTGGAAGAGTTCTGGCCCCCAGGCTGCTGTTAGTTGGTGGCACCATTATCCCTGAGAGCTCACTGCCACGTGCACCCTGTGGGTAGAGGGAAGAGAAAAGACGCAGGCTGGAGACCCACGCTCTTAACAGCCCCAGCGTGGGTGGGCAGCCCTGGGCTCATGGGCCCGCTTCGGGAACTTACTCTCCCGGTCACACCTAATTGCAAAGCAGTCTGGGAAGCATAGGTGGTCACTCCTATGGAGAGGGGATGGATTGCGTTGGGCAGCCAGTTGCCTCAGATGCCTTCTTTTTAGGTTTTTCTCACATCAAGTTACACAGAAAGTCATTCCAGGACCCTCCTCCAAAGCCAGAATGCAAGGGTGCTCAAGTCCCTTATCTAAAACGCACAGTATGGGCTGACACTGTGGCACAGTGCGTAAAGCCACCACCTGCAGTGCTGGCATCCCATGTGAGCGCCGGTTCAAGTCCACCTGCTCGACTTCCTATACAGCTCTCTGCTATGGCCTGGGAAATCAGTAGAAGATGGCCCAAGTCTCTCCCTGCACCTGTGTGGGAGATGGAGAAGAAGCTTCTGGCTCCTGGCTTCGGGTCATTGCAGCTCTGGCCATTGTGGTCAACTGAGGAGTGAACCAGCAGATGGAAGACCTCTTTCTCTGCCTCTCCTTCTCTCTGTAGAACTCTTTCAAATAAATAAATCTTTTTAAAAAAATAAGATGCATAGTATTTGTGTATAAGCTACACAAATCCTTCCATACACTGTGAAGTCTAGATACAATGTAAATGTTATACAAATGATTGCTACACTGTGTTGTTTAGGGAACAATGACAAGAAAAGTCTGTTCCTGTTCATTACAGACACAATTTTCTTCCTCCATTTCTATGGGCCGCTGGTTGCATTGGGAGATTTGGAGCGCACGGGTATGGGGTGCCAACAGCAGATACACAGAACTGGAAAGTTTCGCAAGGTTCCACAGCTACCTATCAACCCTCTCGTCCTCTCTCCCCACCCCAGACATGACCCCTTTGGCCTCTTTTATCTGATTATTTCCACTCAAACAGGATGTGTGCTGCTTTTCTGTTGCTGCATAACGAGAGAGCAGGAGCTCAGTGGCTCTTGGTCCGTGTATTATCTCGCGGCTCTGCAGGCCGGAAGTCTGGGCATGCTGCAGCTGGGTTTTCTGCTCAGGGCCTCCCAGGTCCACAACCAAGGTAGGGACATATTTTCCTCTGGAGTGTGGGGTCCCGGCCCAAGTTCTCATGGCTGTGCTGGGAGTCTGTTCCATGCGGAGGCAGGGATGAGGTCCAATTGGCTATTGGCTGAGGCCCACTCAGCTCCCACAGGCTGCCTGCATTCCTTGCCATGTGTCCCCTCCATATTCAGACCCCAGCAGAGACTCTCCCACCCCAAACTCCTGTGATGCTTCCAATGTTCCTGACCTCCTGGTCTTTGACCTCAGGCACAGATAGAAAGGGATCATGTAAGTAGCTCAGATCCAGAAAACTCTCCTCTCTTAAAGTCAACTGTTGGCTGGCACCGTGGCTCAACAGGCTAATCCTCCGCCTTGCAGCGCCATCACACTGGGTTCTAGTCCTGGTTGGGGCGTTGGGTTCCATCCCGGTGGCCCCTCTTCCAGGCCAGCTCTCTGCTATGGCCCGGGAAGGCAGTGAAGGATGGCCCAAGTGCTTGGGCCCTGCACCCGCATGGGAGACCAGGAGAAGCACCTGGCTCCTGGCTTCGGATCAGCGTGATGTGCCGGCTGAGGCGGCCATTGGAGGGTGAACCAACGGCAAAAAGGAAGACCTTTCTCTCTGTCTCTCAAGTCAACTGTTTTAGGACCTTACTCACATCTGCAAAATCCCTTCCTGGAAACACCTACATCAGTGGGTTGAGCTGCCACCTGCAGCACTGGTATCCCATACAGGCACTGGTTCAAGTCCTAGCTGCTCCACTTCCGATCCAGCCCCCAAGTAATGTGCCTGGGAAAGCAGGCCCAAGTGCGCAGGCCCCAGCACATGGGAGACTTAGATGAAGCTGCTGGCTCCTGGCTTTGGCCTGGTCCAGCCCTAGCTGTTGTGGCCATTTGGGGAGTGAACCAGTGGATGGAACCTCTTTCACTCTCTCTGCCTTTTCCTCTCTGTAACTCTGCCTTTCAAATAAATAAATAAATCTTAAACAAAAAGAAATGCCCGGATCTGTTGAGTAACCAGGAGAAGGTGTGTAGCTCAGGGGCAGAATGTTGGGGTCATCTTAGAATTCTGCTGACCAGAGCATTTGCATCACTATTTGGTTTTCCAGTTCGGAGTGCTGTCTGTGGACCTCCCATAATGCACCTGTGGTGTTAGCTCCCTCTCCTCCCACCCCCTCTGCCCACGTGCACACCTCAGAGTGCCCCGTCCCAGCACTGCACAGCGGTAAAAAGCTGATAAGATCAGTGTTCATGTTCATTATCACCATTATGAAACCACTATCTGTAGCTGGGCCGAGAAATTGGCTGCACAGTGGACACTCCTGCTGCTTCCTCTGGAGTTCCAAGCTGTCTTTCTATACTCTCAGTTTCCTATCTGTTTATTATCTCAGCCTCAGACTCTCGGCCACTTTTTGGCTGAAGTCAGATCAGGTACAGTGGAAACCGTTCATGCTCCACTGAATACCTCAGCTCCTTGGCTTGGGGCACATTCTGGATCCACTCCTGGCTCGCTGTGGGTGGTGGTGGGGGAGGAAGGTGTCTGAATCTGTTTAGGCTGCTATTGCAAATCATCACCGACTGAGAGAATTCTGGGGCTGCGAAGTCCAAGCAGAGGGTGCTGGCAGACTCCGTGCCTGGTGAGGGCCTGGCTCCTGCTTCTGCTACAGCCTCACCTGGTGGATGGGGCGAGGGAGGCTTCCCAGGTTGCTTCTACAAGGGCATTTATCCCACTCGGGAAGACTTCACTCTCATGACGTGGCCACTCCCCCCCAAAGATCCCACTTGCAAATACCATCATGTTGGGGGTGGGATTTCAACCCAGGAATTTGGGGGAAGACACAGATATTTGGTCTAGAGCTGATGTTCCATAGCCCAGTGTATGAGCAGAAGTGACGTGTGGCACTTCTGGGCCAACCACTACCAATGCAAGACGTGCCAGGAAGTCCTTCTGCCCACTGCCATAGTGCCTGTCAGTGCCTCAGAGAGGGACTGCTCTGTGACCTGGGCGCTGGGGTGACGGAGACAATGACACAGAGTGTCCCACACCTCTGCCCCCAGCCAACCCTGGATATACTGAGAGTGAAACTTGGGTGTTTTGAGCCACCGAGCTTCTAGAACTTGGCCAGTCCTGACTGATACAGAGAATAGGAACCAGCAGTGGGGCACTGCTGCAACAGAAAACAAGACAGGTGTCCTTGGCTGAAAGGCTGGCCAAGCAGGCGAGAGGCCTGGCCCTCCACGTGTGGAATGGTATAACAATTTGGTAAATGGTCAAAGGGACCAGGGGTGCGACTCTGCCCTAAAGACTGCGGGGTTCAGAGGACCTGCAGTTAAGAGGAGACAGAGGCACATATTATATATAACACACTGCAAGAGCAGCCATTGGCAAGGAAACTAAGTGGAATCAGCCTAGGTAAGAAGTTAATCACGGGGCCGGTGCTGTGATGTGGGAGGTAAAGCCACCGCCCGACGTGCTGGCATTCCATGTAGCCACCGGTTTGAGTCCTGCCTCCTCCGCTTCTGATCTAGCTCCCTGCTAATGTGCTTGGGAAAGCAGTGGAAGATGGCCCAAGTCCTTGGGCCCCTGCATCCATGTAAGAGTCCTGAAAGAAGCTCCTGGTTCCTGGCTTCAGATCGACCCAGCTCTGGCCGTTGCGGCCGCTTGGGGGGAGTGAACCAGCAGATGAAAGATCCTTCTCTCATTTTTTCCGCTCTCCTTTTCTCTCTCTCTGCCCCTGCCTCTCTGTAAGTTTGCCTTTCAAACAAATAAATAAACTTAAAAAAGTTAATCATGTTCTCCAGGAACTGGCAGAGCCAAATGAACTATGAGCCAGAACAAATTCAGTCTGTGTCTGAAACTGAAAATAACCCTTGGAAATGGGCTGAGCAAGTGGCTCAGCCCCCAAACACCCACCTCAGGTGCAGCCAGGGCTAACCGTGAAGGAAACGCTTCCTGGGGGTGGAGCAAGGGGCCTGGAAACAGCGGACCAGCGAAGCCTGTGTGGTCAGCAGGACTGGATTTTTCCAGGAATATCCTCACTCAGGCAGGGGGCAGTGTCCGCCCAGCAGGATTTCAGAATCGCTATGGGTCCTGTCTGCTTGGTGTCTCCTACTGCTCCCCTTGCTGAACTGGGCTGTCTGCTGTGTCGTTTTGTCCCCCTGCACCACTGTGTGTGCATGGGGTGTGTGCTCAGGGAGGGATATTAGCTCACTTTCTGTTGCTGTAACAGGATACCTGAGGTTGGGTCCTTGATAAAGAAAAAAGGTTTATTTAGCTCACAGTTTTGGAGGTGGAATGCTCAAGATTTGTGAGAGTCCCCTAGCTGCATCGACACAGGGCAGAGGGAGTCACGGTGGAACACCTGCGAGAGACAGAGACGGAACTCAAAGGTCAGGCTTGCTCTTTTTATTACCACCCATTCTCATTGGAACTCACTCACTGCACATGAACAGCTTCTGAGGGCAGGGCCACAGCGCCCTAAGCCCTTCCCAGTAGGCCCCACCTCTTAAAGGTCCTACCACCTCTTCGTATCGCCACTTTAGGGACCAAGCTACCAGCCTAGGGAGCCCTCGGGGGGAGTGGGTGGGGACCCTTGAGCCACAAGAAAAAACCACAGATCCTCCCACAGATGTTTCTACAGAATGTCCTTTGTCCTGAATTCTTGGGCCTCTAGACCCAGAGTTTAAAGGCAGGTGAGATTGGGTCAGGCCCAATTGGGTAGGGGGAAAATGTGTGTGTGTGTTTTAAAGATTTATTTATTTATTTGAAAGTCAGAGTTACACAGAGAGGAGAGGCAGGGGGGTGGGGGAGACAGAGAGGGAGAGAGGGAGAGAGAGAGAGATGTCTTCCATCCAATGGTTCACTCCCCAATTGGCCGAAACGGCCAGAGCTGCGCCGATCTGAACCCAGGAGCCAGGAGCTTCTTCTGGGTCTCCCACGCGGGTGCAGAGGCCCAAAGACTTGGGCCAGAAAGATGTGTTTTTTGTGTGAGAAAGAACGGGTGGTCACACCTGTGAGTTGATGCTCTCCCGTTCTTTCTGCCCTTGTGGCCCCCACCTGCTGGATGTGGCTGCTCCATCAGCCTGGGCTCCTCAGGTGCTTCTGGGCAGACACACAGGCCACCCACCGTGTGGGCCAGCCTCTCCTGGTACTGGGAGGGTCTCTACTCCACTTCCTGAAGAAGTGTCCATGAGCTGCTGACCCTCCGCGCCTGGCACTGTGGCCCTGGGACTTCCTGTGCCCTGGGCTGCACGCCCTGCTTCCTGGGTCACGTGCCTCCCTCTTTCTGGTTCACTTCTTCCTTTCGGTCAAGGATGCAGGGAAGGGAAATGTTTTGAGACCTTGTGCATCTAAAAATCCTTGGTCTACAGCCTGACTGGGTGAAGGTTAGAGAACGTTCTTCCTTTAGATTTCCCAAGGCCTTGTTCCCTTCCAACTTTCGTTGCTGTGTAGAAGCACATGGGCATTCTGATTCCAAACTGTCTGCATGTGATGTACTTCAAACGGCCATTTTTGTCTCTAGTACTCTAGCCTTGGAGCTGGGCTCTCTGAGGGCCCTTTCAACACATTTCATTTTGCATGAAGATTTTTACTGCACTAATTCATTGATTATCTTCTCCTCTGTATTTTCTGTTCACTCTGTTGGAGTTCCTATTTCATCAGTGGGCTTTCTGGTCCTCTTATTTAATTTTTTAACTTTATTTCCCATTTCATAGGTGGTTGTTTTCTTCTATTTTCATGAAAGTTTTCTCAGCTTTCTCTTCCATCTATTGAAAGGTTTTTTTTTTACACATTTCTACTACTTTTTTCTTTTGATAATTTTTGAACATTTAAAAAATATTTAAAAATTTTCTTTGAAAGAGCGCTCCCATTTGCTGGTTTACTCTTACATGCCTGAGACAGCCAGGGCTGGACCAGGCTGAAGCCAGGAGCCTGAAACTCCATCTGGATCTCCCATCTGGGTTTCAGCAACCCAACTACTTGAGCCATTGCCTGTTGCTTCCCAAGGTGTGCAGTAGTGCAAAGCTAGAGTTGGGAGCAGACGTGGGACTTGAACCCAGGCACTCAGATATGGGATGTGGGCATCCCAAGTGGTGTCACAACTTCTGTGCCAAACGTTCACGCTTCTGCTACCTTATTTTAAATCTCCAAGAACTTTTTAGATAACTTCCTCTAAAATTAGGTAACTTTCTGTATATATATATATATATATTCATTTTATATATATTTATATATATATTTATTCATTATATATATATATATACATATATATATATATTCAGAAAGTTACCTAATGGTTACCTTCCTTCATGGGCCCTGATCTTTTTCACATTTCTCTGATGACATTATCGATGGCTTGACATTTTCTGCTCTCTGCATAGTCTGTTTCCTCCAACTTGCTTTATAAAAATCTACTGTGGCCTTGTATTTCATGACGCAGGCTTCCCTGAGTTGCCAGGTCAGCCCTGGCTGCCTGCTCGTGTTTGTCTGGGAGGGACTGAGAGGGTTAAAGTTCTGCGCATATGAGTGGCAGCATAACCATGACCATGGCCTTCCCTGCTGGGTGGCTGGCTGGACAAATGCACATGTTCCCCCTTGGCCTGGGATTCCATTAATGTGGGACCTCCGCCCTTAACAGTCCCAGGACACCACCCTGTAGCTTCTTCAGATAACATCCAGCCTTTTGTTAGGGTGGGGACGTGGGCTCCCCAAGCAGACTGTAGCCAGCCCTCTGACCTCAGCACTGTGTCACTCCCACATGCAGAGGCTCCCAGGGCTACCCGTTCATGAACCTTCTAGCGGACTAACTCATTTTCTCAACTCGGCTACACATCTCAGGTTCATAAAGTATTGCTGGGAACTTCCTCACGCTCTCCCCGTACTTGCAGATGCTGGGCTCTGCAAATACTGCTCTGGAGGATCCAGGGGGAAGTTAAATGAACATCTAGTATCCCTTCGATCACCTTCACCCAGAAATCACAGCTCCTGTCTCTTCATTCCCCACACACATCCTGGCCCAACTGTTCTTGCCTGCTTTCCCTACTCTTTAATTCCATTTCCTCCATCTGAAATAAGATACTACTCGTACCCCAATATACACGAGTCACCTCTGGTAAATTTCGCCTAAGTGAGAAACATATACACCCACAGCCATGGTGAGATCTTCTCTGGGCAAGAGAACTCGAGAAGATACCTCCTTGTGGGTTTGGGACACAGGTTGATGGCCTGATGCCCCAGTCAGCGAATTCCATGAGAATCATCAATAATCAATGAGAGTGGATTATTGGGAAAACAGCAAAGAGGCTGTGTTTTGTATCTAAGAGTGCCACGCAGTGCCACGCCGCACAGCCGAAACCATCTGGGAGGCCACACTCATGGAGAACCTTTGCATGGGGCGTGGCAATGGGGAGACCCCCGCCCCAGCGCGTCTGCTTTAATCTGGCCCTACCAGCCTGAACAATGCACTCTCTTGGGAGACCTGCTCTCGCGTGTGCCGGCTGCAGCAGGCAGGAGGGGATGAGGGGCAGTAACAGCACAGGGCAGCGACCCGGTGCGGCCGTAGGGAATTTGAGGGTTCCGGTCCCAGATCGCCAAGGCGCAAAGAAGTCGGCGCAAGTTCACAGTTCACAGCACCGTGCATCCCTGAATGGCTGCCTTCCTCCTCGGTTACCTGGAGAGCTTAGTCTTTCCTACTCGGGACCCTAATTAACTCGGAGGGACTCGACCGTCGCTTTGGGGACAGGACGAGTGCGCCCCTGCCCACTGCCTCGCAGGGCCCCGTCCCCCAGGGCTCCAGGAAGGACTCGCCGAGAGCGCCACACGCGCAACGAGCCCGGGCCGCTCCGGAGCGCATGGGCAGGCAGGCACGAGCGGCTCCGAGGCGGTGGGCACCGGGTTCTCTCCGGTGAAGGCGAGCGGGGGGCGCCGGCGAGCGTCAGGGGCGAGTCGGCCCGGCCCTGCCCAGCCCGGGAGGCCGCGGGCGGGGCGCTGCCCGGCGAGGCCCAGACAGTGGGCGGGTGCGGCGCGGCGCGGCGGGCGGGGTCCTCGCAGCTGGTGGAGTCTGAAGCCGCCCCGACCGCGGCGGGAAGGGGCAGCCAGGGAAGTTGGCAGCGGGCCGGGGGCGGGGAGGAGGGGGCTCCGCGGTCCCCGCCGCCCCGGCACGCCGTCCACTCCCGCAAGCCGGGGCTCAGCTGGGAGAGGGCGTGGAGGGGCGAGCGCAGTTCGCGCCGCTGCCTGAGGCGAGCCGCCCCCTCGCCGGCGGGGCTGGACAGAGACAAAAGGGCGCCCTCCGGAGCGCTCGCCAGCCGCGCGGGGCTCCACCGAGGCTGTCGACGCACAAAAGCTCAGGCTGGGACGCGCCCGCCGGAGTCCCCGAGCCGGGGAGCGGCCCCGAGCGGGTGCACCCAGCCCGCCGCCCTGGGACGTCGTGCGTCAGCGCGCCCCGAGCCGGCTCGCCGCCGCCCCCCCTCCAACGAGGGGGCACGCCCACTGGGGCGCGCAGGCCCCGCGGCGGGGGACGCCCCTCCGGCGGCCCGGATTGGTCGGGCCGATTGCGCACGGGCCAATGGCACTCGCGCCTGTCCCCCGGCCACGCCCCTTCCCAGGGGCGGGCGCGCGACCGCTCCGTGCGGCCGGTGCGCGCTCCGGGATCCCCGCCCCCTCCGCGCGCTGCTCCCCGCGGCCGCCGCCGCCCGTAACCTGCGCCGCCAGGATGTGGCTGGGGGCTGACGTCGGGTCCAGATGTGGCCCCGGCCCCGCCCACCCTCGGGGCCGGGCCGCCCACACCGAGCCGCGGCGCGCACGGCGGCTGTCCCGCCTGCCACAATGCGCGGCGAGGCTGCGGCCGCGGCTTGACGTCGCCGCTCGGCATCCTTAGCACAGGCCGCCCCCGAGGCCGCGCGGAGCTCCCTGGCCCGCGCCCCCCCATGCGCTCTCGCCTCGGTGGCCGGCCGGGCGGACGCGGAGCCGCGCGGGTGACGGCAGACAGAGGCGGCTGCGCGCCCAGCCTAGCCCAGCCCAGCCGAGGAGAGGGCGCGCCGCGCCCCCGCCCCCCGCCCGCTCTCCGGAGGCCGTGGGTGCGGATGCGCGGCTGACGACTCGCAGCGACCAGCACTGGAGCCCGCAGCATGGCAGCCGCCGCCTATGTGGACCACTTCGCCGCCGAGTGCCTCGTGTCCATGTCCAGCCGCGCGGTCGTGCACGGGCCGCGGGAGGCGCCGGAGCCCCGGCCCGAGGGTGCGGCCGCCGCCGCCGCCGCCGCCGCCCCCGCGCTGCCCCGCGCCGACGAGCGCCGCGACGGCAAGGACAGCGCCTCGCTGTTCGTGGTGGCGCGGATCCTAGCGGACCTCAACCAGCAGGCGCCGGCACCCGCCGCGGCGGAGCGCAGAGAGGGGGCCGCGGCCCGCAAGGCGAGGACCCCGTGCCGCCTGCCGCCCGCCTCTCCCGGCGGCGAGGGCGCCGCGGCCGCGCCCCCCAGCCCCGCGTGGAGCGAGCCCGAGCGGGAGCCGGCGCCCGCGGGGAGCGGCGAGCCCGGCCTCAGACAAAGGGGCCGGCGGGGCCGCAGCCGCGCCGACCTCGAGTCCCCGCAGAGGAAGCACAAGTGCCACTACGCGGGCTGCGAGAAAGTTTACGGGAAGTCCTCGCACCTCAAGGCGCACCTGAGAACTCACACAGGTCAGTGGGCGGCCCGGGCCCCCCGAGCGCGCGGGCCGGGGGCCACGCCCCCCGGGGCGGCCAGGGCCGCGCCCCGAGCTCGCGCGGCGCGAGGCGGCTCCGGGCCCTCGGAGCCGGCGCCCGCCCGGCGACCGCGCCCCCGCCGGGCACGCCCCCTCCCCGGGCGCGCTGGGGCGGGGCCGCGGGGGCGGATGGCGTCATCCGGGCCGGAGCGGGGACCCCGCCCAGGCCGGGGGGCGGTGCGGGCAGGTGCGCGCGCGCCGCTCGCGGCGGGGGCGGCCCGGGCGCGGGGCTGGGGGCTCGCAGCGGGTGTCCGGCCGGCCGGGCGCGCTCTCGGGGTTGGCGGGGAGGTGCGCGCCGGGCGAAGTTCACTCCGGGACAGGGCTCTCTCCGGCCACTCGGCACATTTTTCGCTCTCCTCTTCCTGTAATTTTTCCAGCGCTCTAAGGTTTAATTTGTCGTAACCGGAGCCGGCGGCCGCGCTAGCCGACGCGGGGGGCGGTCCCGGGTCCCCGCTGCCCGCCCGCGGTTCTTTGTGGGCGCCCCCGCCCATCCGGCCGGCGGGGCCGCGCCCGGCCCGAGGGGCTGCGGGGCGGGCGGCCCCCGCTCTCACCTGCCCGAGGCCGGATGCGGGTAGGCAGCACCTGCGCGAGGGTGGCCCCGCGACGGCACGTCCCGTCGCCGACCCGGTGGTTTGTAGTTGATTAATCCCTGGGTGTGTTTTTCCTATTTTCTTTGATTTTAACGCAAAAATGCAAACGTTGGACGGATGGCAACTACCCATCCCGGTTCTGGTTTACATAATTAACGCGGTTCCCTAGAGCTCACGTGCGATCCTTGGCGACACTTAAGTTCTCCATCTCCCTGGCAGGTACAACACTTGGCTCTTCATGCCGTGACTTTGTTTTCGAGGGCTGTGCCTTTTCCTCCGTGAAATAGTGCACAGCCCGATCGAAACGGGTAAAGTGCACCTTCCAAACCCTAGAAGAGAGGGCCCCTTGCTCCCCGCACATTGGGAGCCCAGCAGGCCGGGCTCTGCAGGTGCGGAGCCCCCAGCCACGTGGCAGGTGCGGAGGTTGAGGGGGGACGCGGGTCAGAGTTATCGCAGTGTGGGCCCAGTTGCGGGTGGGATTAGGTTTAGGGTTCAGCTGGGGTGAGCGGCGGCGAGGGTGGGTGCGGCTGTGGGGGAGGGGCGGCCTGTTCGGAACCTGGAGGACCCGGGAGGGGCTGAGCTTGGGGAGTGGCTGGGCGGCGAGGTCCGCCTGTGGCCGGCGAGGCTCGAAGTGGGCGGGGACGCCGCTGCAGGCCGCCCTCCGGCCGGACCGAAGTATCGGCCCCGAGAACCGCCGTGGGCGGGGCCTCGGCCGGGGGACATCTTTCTGGTCGGCTGGCGCTCTCCTTCACTCTCAGTCGGCCCATGGGTTGGAGAAAGAGCCCGGGGCGGCGGAGACCGCAGCCTCCCTCGTGGGGTGAGGGCCCTGCCCTCGGAGCTCCTAGGAGCCCAAGACAGGCTGCGGCGGGTGGAACCGGGCCCCTGGGTGCTTGCGGAGAGCCTCTGGGCCGTCTGAGACGTGCAGGGACCTGAAGCTGGGGGCTCTGGGCGAGGAGTGGCTGGCGGGGCAGAATGCAGTCTCCCAGGCCCCAGGTGCCAGCCTATACAGCGAGTAGCCTGCAGCTTGGATCCGCGGCTTAGCTGGTGCCCTAGGTGAATCCGGCTGTGAGAGTCGCACATCCCAAGAAGCCACCTCTGGCCCGAGTCTGGTTCAGCCCTGATTCAGGGCACTTTGGGAAGCCCTATTCCTGCCCTTGCTCAGGTACGCAGAGTATAAGTGACTGGTGTTGGTAGGGAGAGCAGGGGCACCCACGGGAGGAGGAAGCTGCCAGGCTGGCCCCTGAGGCCAGGCTCCCGAGGCTCCGTGGCTGTCAGGTCTTAGGTCTGCAGATGGGGGATCCCCCTCCCCCACCAGGCACCATTGTGATTTCTTTGCAGGGGGTGAATACCAAAGCCACCTTAGCAGGGAAGGTGGCTGGCAGGTCTGTGCTGTTTAGCTCTGTGACCAGGGAGGGGGGGTCCCCACATCCTGCAGCTTGGTGGTCTCCACCCAGACCACCTGGACAGTCTGGAGGAAATGAGGTCACGCGTGTGTGCATACGTGCTGCTGAAGCGAGCACGAGGTCATGTTAAGTGAAAACCCTTTGGGAAGTACACGGTTCAGCCTTGCTTCTGGGGACACCTGGCGTCTTTCTGCCCCAGCTCTGTTCTCCCCCTCCCCCACCACACCCCAACAGCTGCTTACCAAGAGCTGTCTGCTGGTTGGCTGTGTGGCCCTGGGTTCTGTGATCTCTCTTAGTAGTTACTTGGTGGATAGGTTACCTCTCATGTAGCAGTAATTGTTGATGTAACAAGGGAGTGGCAAGACAAACCAAAGAAGCAGGCATGTTTGCCGCGCAGGCCACGTGGTTCCTCAGACCTGGGGAGGTTGCTGAGACTAGCTTTGGGGAGTAGGAAGACCAGGGGCTTTGCTGTGGGAATTCCAGGACTTGCAGAAGGCCAGGTCCGACGGCCAAGTCCCGAATCTGAGGATCCCAGGTGGTTGTCGCCGGCCTGGCAGAATGGCCACTCCGTCTTCCTTGGCAGAGTACCTGTTCCCACCAAGCATTGTTTTCCGGTGCTGAGAGCCCTCCTAGTTGGGCCAGGGGAGGGGGGAGTGGTAGGAAGATGGGTGCCCTGCTGTGCTAGCCCTGCCCCCCCAGACCTTGAGTTGTGCTTGTACCCCCATACCCCCATGAGGTGGGGGTGGAGGGAAAGTGAGATCAGATCCCATTCTCTCAGCCGCTTCCTGGGGCAGTTGGGGCTTCTTGGGGCAGTTTGGGTGGGCTCGGCATAGCCCTTGGCCTCCTGGGGCAGGGATCTGGTCCTGGGCGAGATGGTTGTTAAGGAGTCCTCCCGCAGCACGCTGGCCTTAGAGCAGACTCCTCACAGGTGCTCCTTGTCCCTTGGAAAGGCAGCCGGTCAGTGGTCAGCGCAGAGGGTGACTGGGTGGGATCTCCTTTCCCAGGGCAAAGCCCTGCTGGAAACTGGCTAGTGCTTTGTCCAAGGACACGCCCAGGCCAGTGGCTCTCGCCCCTGCACCCCCACAGTCCCGGGTTGCCTGTAGGCCCCGTTGTGAAACTGAACAATGCAGAAGTGTGTGGCGGCAACTTGCCTGCCAGGCTTCCACCCCAGCTAACCAGGGGACGCCATATGCTGGCCTGCCTCTGTCTCCAGACCTTGGGGATGGGTTTTGGTGGATGTGTGCACGTGCAGCCTCATAGATACTTAAAAACACCTGGATAGGATGGTAGCAGGCATATTCCCAACAGGCTTTTGTTGGGTGTCTTCATTTTTGTCCACGGCTGCAGGGCTGTTCCCAGGTGTGGCTATGGCTGTACTCATTCACCTCTCACCTCTTCACTTGTTGGAAGGACAGCTGTGTGGCTGCATTTTTAGTTCTTGGCTGTTACGTGCTGAGCAGCAATAGGCTCTGGGGTGGGTGTGTGTGTGTGTGGGGGGGGTGGCACAGAGGAGCTGGTACTAATTTCAGTAGAGTTTCCTCTGCAATTTTTTGCCAACTCTTCCCTGAGACTGCACTTTCTCCACTTTTTTTAAAGTGTCTTCGGGGCTAGAGCAGTGAGCTCCCTCCCTACTCTGCCATCTTGGAATCTCCTCCACTCATACTTCTGTAAAGAAACTTTTTTTTTTTTTTTAAATTTATTTGACAGGTAGAGTCTTAGACAGTAGGTTTAGACCTAGCAGTGTCACTGGTAGTGTGGATGAATGTTGGTTAATTCTGACCTGAAGATATTGTGTTGATTTAAAGGGCACAGTGTCTGGTTGGGTTTTTTGGTATTATGTTTTTAAAGGAAATGGCCTACAGCTTTGAATCTACCATGTGCTGGGGAAGAGACCTGCTATGCCACTGCACTGCCTTTTGAAAAAGTTATACCTCTCCCAGTTCTTTGGCTCTTAGGAGAGTATTGGAATCAGGATCCCTATTGAAAACATTTAAACATCAACAAAACCACCCGCGCCTTCAGGCTTGCTCCGAAGGCCTGCCAAGGCCTGGCCGTTGTTCTTTTTTTCCAGAGTCTGGGAGCACGTGGTGGGCGCTGCAGCTGTTAGCTGTGGTATCTGGGCACATGGACGCTGGTGTGGGGCCATCCCACCCCACCCTCTCTGGCTGACAAGAATGGAGGCTGTCCTGCCTGAGTGAGCTGATAGGACCACAGCTTGCTTAACCAGAGGCCCTGGGTCTTCGAACACAACCCTGGGCTGGGCCCATGCCTTCAGAGCAGGGGCCGTAAGGTTGTAGCATCAGAATGGTCTTGTGACAGCCAGTGGTGCCTTTCAGTATGTTTCTTTTTTTTTTTTAGAACATTTTTTTAGAAAAAGGTTTATTTATTTACTTGAAAGCATGACAGAGTGAGAGAAGGAGAGGGAGAGGGAGAGGGAGAGAGAGAGAGGTCTTCTATGCTGGTTCACTCCCAAGTGGTCATATAACAGCCAGGGCTGAGTCAGGTCGAAGCCAGGAGCCAGTCATCTGGGTCTCCCATGTGGATGGCAGGGACCCAAACACTTGGGCATCTTCTGCTGCTTTTCCCAGGCCATTAGCAGGGAGCTGGATTAGAAGTGGAACGTCGAGGACAGGAACTGGTGCCCTATGGGATGCTGGTGTCACAGTCAGTAGCTTTACTCCCTGTATCACAGTGCCAACACCCTTTTGGTCCTGTTTGCTCTCACCATATACACAGTGTAATCTGGTTGGTTGATTGGTTCCTAGATATGGCAGATTAAAAGTAGGATGGTGAAGCTAAAGGCAGAAATGGAAACAAAGCAGCAAGTTACTAATATCCGTGCCTGTGTATGCATGTGCGTGTTAGATATGACTGAAGAGGAGCTGGCATTGTGGCATAGCGGATAAAGCCACCGCCTGCAGTGCCCCCGTATGGATGCCGGTTTGAGTCCTGGCTGCTCCACTTCCAGTCTAGCTCTCTGCTAAAGGCCTGCGGAAAGCAGCGGAAGGTGGCCCAAGTTCTTGGGCTCCTGCCACTCACGTGAGAGACCTGAAGGAGATCCTGGTTCTGCCTGGCCATTGTGGGCATTTGGGGAGTGAACCAGCAGATGGAAGATCTCTGTCTCTGTCTCTCCCTCTCTGTTTGTGACTCTACCTTTTAAATAAATAAAATGAATAAAAAAAATTAAAAACCAAAAAGTTGTAGATTGTACACTCAGCGGTCACAGTCATGTCATAAGACTTGTAGACTGCCTGATGGGGTTTATGTGAAGCTATTCAAGTCTTTACGAAGAGTCTGAAGTAGACACTGTCTTGACCACTCTTCAAAGAAGGAAACTGGGGTCACATGGGCTGAGTACGCCCGTGTCGGGTGTACCCCAGCTTACCACTGCCACGCCTGTCTGCACCACGCTGCAGGTGACGGCAAGTGAGCCAGGCCTCCAGCCTGGGCATGCAGCTTCCCCCACTGATTTTCCTTTCTCTGACATGTGAAGGGAGCCCCGCGGTGCACATGTGTATTTCTTCCAGGAGAGGCGTTGGTTAGCATTTTACTGTATTTTTCTGCCTATCTCCCTTCCCTTCTCTCTCTTAACAATGTATTTCCTCTACCTTTAAATACTGTATCGTGTCAGATGTATAATCCGTGGTACTCAGGTTCCCTGATGCTCTCGCGAGCATCCCAGTGGGATTTGGGATCCTCCTGTTAGTCTCTCCTGGGTTCAGTTTGCCTGGTCAGTTTCCTTTCGTCTGGAATAGTCCATCTTTAGGTTTGGATCTATTGTTACATTGGCATCTGAAAGGTCAAAGCCAATTGTCCAGGCCCAGCTTAAACAACTTCCAGTCAGCAGCGTGACCCAGGTGAGGCTTGGTGCTTCCATCGCTGGGCCCTTGCTGTGCCGTGGGGTAAGGTGGTGTCTGCTGCGTTCCCCTATCTGGAGGAACGGCTTCCTCTTGATCCTTAACCTGGGGCCTCAGGCGGATGCTCAGGGATGTGGTTTTTTTCGGTGGGTCAGGGAGCTATGTGAGGGCAGGTGCTCATCTGTTCATCTACAGATCTTTGGCCCCCTCTGCACCTGGTTGGTTTCTGCTTCATCTTCCAGCTTCTTTGATTGGACAAGCGTTGGTGTCTGGGTTGTTATGGAAGCCTGTGAAGGTGGCAGGACAGCCCCAGAGACGACCCCTAACTTCACGGAGGATGAAAGTGTGGCTGGGTGGCATGTTCGGCCAGCTCAGAGAGTCTTTGACAGCATGTGCTTAGACCATCTGCACCCTGGCTATGTGACCACAGGTAGCCTGGGCAGGGCCTACAGCCAGGGACACCCTAAGAGTCTTGGTGAGTCTGTGCTTTCAAGAAATAAAAAACAAATATTGTCTTGAGTTCACACACCGGAGCCTGTTTTTGTTCTAACCCTGATTTCTGGCTCAGGGTTAGATCCTAGTAATTGTGCATCTGTGAGTCAGCTCGTGGGAGAAGGCATGGAATTCCCTCCATTGGGGCTAGGGCCCTGGTAAAGAGGCCCTCTCCCACACCCCTTTCCTTCTCTGCCTTCCACCCTATTCCCTTCCCCTCCTGGCACGAGGCTGGGGTGTGGTCGTCACTTGCTGATGAGCTGTGTGTGTGGTGGGGGCAGAGCCTTGCTGCGTGTCCAGTCCGTACCAGCATCCTTCTGCACGGTCAGAACCTCCACAGGTTTTTTTTTTTCTTTTTTGGTTGGGGGGAGTTGATTCTGTTTATTGTTCTCCTTTTTAGAAGTTCACACAAAAACACTTGCTAACCAGGAACTTGGCCATGCTCTGTGGCCGTCAGCCAGTCTGTCCCAAGGTGACCCGTGTGGAAGAGCACTGGGGCTTGATGCCTCAGATGAAACATCTGTAAGCCTCCGCTTTGGGGCGAGGCCCACTCTGAATGGGTGGGTGACCCTCCGCCCCAGCACAAGGTACAGGCTTATCTCCTTGGAGCCAGGACCCGGGGTGCAGCAGCTTTGCAAGACCTTGGGAGCCCAAGTTAAAAAATCACTCAGCAGAGAGCGCGTGGCGCAGTCCTGCCTGGGGCTCCTATCTCAGAGCGCAATTCCGAAGGCAGAACTCTGGCGCATAGCTATCTCCAGTAGACACCAGGGGGCAGGGGGGAACAAGCCTGGGGAGGGGGCGAGAGTCATGTGGGCTCATCCTGCCCCCCAGCCGAGGTCTGCCACTTAGACATGGGGTGAGGCTGCAGGTGATGACTGAGGAGCCCGGCCAGTGGTCAGGAGCCCTCAGTGGGCTTCCTTGCTTCTGTTTGGAGAGCTGCAGTGATCCCTTGGGGTCCATGATCTTTCCCAGCCTGGCCTTGTTGGAGGACACATCTGCCCTCCTTCCCTGGTAAAGAACACTCATACCCAGTGGAGACTTTGAGGCTTATGGCTGTTTGGACCATGGGAGTGTTGTCGTTCCACAGGTGGGCCCCTGAGTTTCTAAGGTGCCCGTCTAAGGACTGGGGTGCCTGCTGGGGGCAGATCCAAGCTCCGAACTGGAGGGCAAAGGGTTGTGGCAGGGCAGCGAGGGGCTGGTCTGCCCTGGAGACCTTCCAGAGCCCGAGTGGAGGTTTTTGCAAGGGGAAACAGTGTTGGGGAAAGAGAAGGACATGAGTGGGTCTCAAGAGAGGAGAAGGGAGCCAGACCCAGCAGGCTCCTGGGTTAAGGCTGCTCAGCTCATAGGCAAACTGCTCAAAGCTTTGGCTGCAGGTGAGCATCGGGGAGCTGGTAGTGGGCACCAGGGGTACCCCAGAGCATGTTACAGCTGGGACCCCATCTGTGTTCTTGGAACAGGGGATGATCAGCATTGGTGCTGTTGGTTGGAGCCTGAGATGTGAGCGTGGTGGGTAGGTCCCTGTTGTCTTGGTTAATGCTCTGTGTGTACCTCTTTCCTGTTATGCTCCCCTCATCCTCACCTCTGACTGCCTCGTGTGGTTTCCCCACTGCTCCCTGTGGTGTCCTCCCCACCCGGTAGCTTGTGTGAGGTACAGGGAGTGGGTGGGACCCAGGTCTTTCTTGTCCCCTCATAGAGGTCTCTACCTGGAAGGGTTTTTCTGCACTTGCCTGTCACCTGCCTGTCATCTGTAGGGGCAGAGTGGTAGGAGGAGGAGGCCCAGAGCCCTGGTTCCTACAGCCATGGGTGCCGAGGCCAGATGCCCCCACAGCCCCAATGGCTTTCTGTGGTACCCCGTTTGCCAGCATGGCAGCTTCTTTGGAGAATTCTGCTGCTGCTTGGCGTAAAGTGGCAGGGCATTGTCTGGGTGGATCTGAGGCGCTTTTTAGGATACCACCGCTTATCCCGATTGGGCACAGTTTTAGCATTTTGGGGTGGATCGGTGGAGCGGGGAGCCTGCGAGTGCCCACTGTCACAGGCATCCCACTACTGTGCTGGGGACACAGAGGTGGTTGTCCTGACTTGCTGTCAGGCCTTAGGGTGTCCATGACATTCTGCCGTGGCTACTCCCAGCTCTGGTTTGAAGCTGTCCTGAAGAGGGCTGGGCATTCCCTGGTTGCTTGGCCGAACGGTGTCACTCTCCAGTCTACTCACTGTGGTCTGAAAAGCTCCCACCTCTATGCCCCTTTTCCCTGAGCTTCCTCCTTGCCTCGAGTTGGGAGCTAAGAGTTTGAACTCCTTGGCACTTTCAGCACTTGACACCACCTCAGGACACAGGTATTTATGTGTGCACATGTGTGTGCGTGTGCATGTGTGTGCACGTGGTCAGCCGTGCGGCCAGTGCCCTGGACAGTTGTTCCTTTGGAAGCCAGCCAGTCAGAAGGCATTCAGCCCGGTGGTACAGGCGCAGTGGGGATGTTTGCTTCTCCTGGCTCCATGAACCCCACTGGGGCTGTGTCACTTAAAGGCTGATGCCCTGCAGGAGGAGGGAAGGGAGGGGCAGTGTGTGCTTGGCCCTGGCTGTGCAGGCAGGACCCTGGAGCTGAGCCTGGGGTATCTCTTCTCTGGTTCTCTCTGCTCCTCCTCCACAGCCTGGTGTGGGGTCCTGGCTCTGGCCAGGTGAAGGGGTAGGAGTTGTGCTCTCTGCTGCCCAACTCAGGGTCCAGCCTGGCCCCGCCCTCACTTCAACTCCTCTTGTCCTCTCACGTCTGAGCAGTTTGTAACCAGAGGTTTCCACCAGCCCCCATGGACATGGTGGAGAGTGGGGCCCCGAGGGGCTGGAGCAGGGAGGATGAAGGCAGTGCTCCTTTGTGCTGGAGCCGGCTCAGCCTGGGAGACCCCGCGGGGGAGGCTGTGGCTTCCTCCTTCCGCCCGCTGGGGACGCCCTGGCACCCATCCCATCCCGTGGGGTGTTGGGCGGAGGTGACCTGGTTGGCTGTTCCCTGCTGCCGTCAGGGTCCTCCTACACTGCGGAGCTGGAGGTAAACACTGGGTTGCCGTGGCAGCTGGGCCAAGGCGCAAAGTGTTTGCGGCTGGAGAAGTTCTCATTGTCTCAAGTTTCTAGGATGGGTTTCTATTTTGATTTTTTTTTTTTTAAATTAGCTAGAATGACTAAGATCCCAAAATGTCTGACCTGGTTCCTATAATGTCTTAATAAACATTTATATTCCCTTCATAGGGGGAACGTTTTAGTGATCCACTGACTTTTCTTTTAGCCAGTGGCAAGGCAGGGCAGGGGCAGCACAGAGGGTTCCCCCCCACCCCCACGGCTAACAGCAGGCACAGCCTGCAGCCCAGAGCGCTGGCCACAAGCCAGGGACTGGGAGCGCTTATGTAAACACCATACCAGGCTTTTATTGGCTTTGAGCTGATTAAGTTCCATGGAAAATTTCGGGACGATACTTTTCTCCTCTTGGAGTATTAGATGCCCATACCTGGAGCTCCCAGAAGCCATTGGCACAGACCCGTGAGTCTGTCTGAGACCAGGGAGCACCGTCCCCACCCAGGGCCTGATGCTTTCGCCAGGAGCAAGGTGTGAAGTGGTTACATTCTCATTGCTCCCACAGGTGGCCGGCTGCACCCAGGCTGTCCTGGAAGTGGCCTGGCAGCACCTCACCGTGGGTGGGCCCGGCATCAGGTTCTCTGGCCTCGGGTTTCACTGGGCTTCCCTGCTCTGCCTGACAGTAATTGCCTTGTACAGGGTCACCTGTCCCAGCAAGAAGCCAGGTACAAGAAATGACTTCTTTCATTTTATCATCAGTAGGGCTGACTCAGGCCACCCCGGTGAGTGGTGGGTGGTGTTTCCTTTGAGTCACCCTGGAAAGCTACACCCAGGCCTGTTTTCAGGGTCCCCTCCTCTTCGTGCAGGGCTGTTCATCCCCTCCCATGACAAAGACAGGGAAATCATATGCCGAGGGGGGGCTGGGTTGCCTGTGGGCCCTCTAACCACCCGTGGGCGGGCACTTGTGTGGAAAGCGTGTCTCTGAAGCAGCAGCTGTTGTGGTCACCATGGGGCAGGACCCACCTACCCAGCACTAAAGGAAGTGCCCAGGTCTGTAGTTGTTTTACAGTGAGCCCCTGGTGTTGCCTGTCCCTCCCAGAGTCTCCCAGCCTTTCTTTTTCCCTGTTGACCTGGGCGGGCGGGCGGGGGCATCTGTCCTTGGCCCCAGCATCCCTCACCTGGCACCAGCAGCCTTCTTGTCATCCTCGCATCCTTCACCAGGCAGAAGCAGCTCTGCAGGCATGACCCCTTTCCAAGATCTATGCAGAATGTATTTTTTTTGTGTGTGTGTGTATGTGAAGAATTTATTTCATAATGTTCCAGAAAAAACTGAAGTTAAAGGGATTGAAATGCTATTAAAAATTATTTAGGGGGAGCAGCAACTGGCATCCCATATGAGCGCAGGTTGAGTCCCAGCTGCTCCACTTGCCATCCAGCTCTCTGCTGATGCGCCTGGGAAGGCAGAGGAAGATGGCCCAAGTGCTGGGGCCCCTGGACCCATGTGGGAGACCTGCGGGAGTTTCTGGCTCCTGGCCCAGCTCTGGCTGTTGTAGCCATTTGGGGAGTAAACCAGAAGATGGAAGATCTCTCTGTGTCTGTAACTCTGCCTTTCAAATAAATATTCAAATAAAATTTGAAAAAAGGAAGCTATTAGGGAGTCTGGGTCAAGTGACCCCGGGTTGGGCTTTGCTTGTGTCAGAGAAGGCCTTCCTAGTGATGGTGCTGTTGCAGGGGCACAGTAGTAATGCCCCCCTCCCACGTGGAACGGACTGAGCCCTGCCCCAGGTTCTATCTGCAAAGAGGTCACCCTGGCCTCTGGGGATCAGAAGATTGTGGACAAGGCAATCAGCAGGAAGGAGTTTGTATGCAGAATTTATCTCCTGCAGGATGGCTCTCGGGCACCTGAAAGACCTGGCATTATGGCTGCCTTCTCTCTTAGAAAGCAGCAGGCAAGTGAGCAGTTAAGTGGGTGTTGGGTCCTACCACAGGATCCGAGCAGCTCTCCCTGCCCCTGTTCTCCCAGGCCATTCCGTGGCACAGTGAGGGGTACGAGTTTGCCAGCACCACCGTGGTGCGTCTGCCTCAGCTCCTGCGTCTGGGAAGTGCTCGCCTTGGGGTCTCAGGAGGCCTTGGGAGGGTGGCACAGAAGGTGAAGCTGCATCCCACTGTTGTCATGGAAACCTGTTGCCAGGCGCTGGGCTGTGCTCAGACTAGGGAGGGCGGTTCCATCTCAGGTGAGCCTTGTTTGCTGCCAGGTAACTGAGCCTTCCCTGGGCACCAGCAAGTTCTACCTGGCTGAACTGAAACCACCTTGAGGTGAAGGACTCAGTCCCTGGTCACCAAAGCATTCCGGATGCACCCCCTGGCCTGAGGGGGGCCATCCCACGGTGACAGGTGGCAGTGGCAGTGAGGCTATGCAGAGGGAAAGGTTTTGGAGCCAAGTGCATTCTGGGAAGGATTTCAGAGGCCGGTGCCCCACCAGGGGTCCGAGGGCCCCAAGTGCCCTTCTTCAGCCTGAGAACAGAGATCGAGTTGGACGGTTCCCTCCGCCACTGGGCAGCAGCACCTCTGCCTCGGGCACTGGGTGTGCAGGCCAGAAAGCCCAGGGAATCCCTGGGGCCCTGCACTTCTGTGCTCTGGGCAGGCGCTGCCTGCTTGCTCACAGGGGTGAGGGCTCTCAGGAGCTGCGGGCCATCTGCAGATACATTATTTCTTTCCTTTCTCGTTTGGGGGCAGCAGTTGTGTGTCTGCCAGCAGGCGGATGGTTTCCTGGAGGGAAGTACAGGAGTGTGAGGCTGGCTTTGTGCTGCCAGCCCTAGGCTGTGCCCCTTTCCTGCTGGTGCGGCCCTCTTCCTGTCGAGTACTTGGCATCACAATGCTTCCTGTGTGGTCTGAGTGAATCTTTTGAATGACTCTAAGAAAGAGGCTTCCTTTCTCTCTCCTGGCCTCTGATTGTTCCCTGGGGACACCTGTGAAGGTGCTGGGGGTGGGGGCTGTTCCTGGGCCCAGCCCCTTCGCTGCAGGAGCATTTCCAGCAGGAGCCATTTCGGTGCCCTGCTCCTGCGGTCTTGAGTGGATCTGTCCCCGTGTCTGATCTGAGCTGCTGGGTGTAGAGTGGACCTGAGGAGGGCGCTGTGCTGCAGAGCCGCCCTTGAGCTGCCTTCTAGACACCAGCCTGGGGGCAGTGTCATCTCCCCAGTCCTTCCCCACAGCGTGAGGAAGCCGGAGCTGGGGTGGCCCCACTCAGGCAGGATGGGCCCAGCTTCTCCAGGAGCCTCCTGGTCTGCAGCACCTGGCCACAGGCCTTCGGGCTCCTCACCTGCAGGAACAAGGCCTAGAGGACCGATAGGCCGGGGCCTGGGCACTGGTGGCCTGGGCAGGGGCTGCATGCCCACCTGTGCTGTCAGCACTGGCCACAGTACTACGAACTAGATTTCGTGTTAGGTACAGTCTCCAGCCACAGGAGGTGACCTGGGAAAGTTTTCTGTCAGAGCTGCCCAGCTTGGGTTTCTCGACAATTCCCACCTGGACACAGGTCTGCCTGGGCAGCCTCCTTGGCAAGGCCTCAGGCAGACGGCCCCAGGGCACCTTGGGTGCAGTTCGGAGAATCAGCCTAGGTTCCTGGAGCAGCTCAAGGAGGTGCTGGGGCTTCTGCCTCCGTGTCCTGGGAGCCCCACGGGGCCGCCCTCTCGGACATCTCCTTGGGGAGGGTCTCGTGCTGCCGACCTGCTCACACTTTTCCTGTCTCTCCCATGCGTGCAGTCGTGTGTCTGGTGCTCCCCCAACCACAACTACACGTCGCCAGGCAGAGGTGGACAAGCTATGCGAGGCGCTCAGTAAACAAATACTTGAGCGCAAATGGCCTGGCTGTCGGGGACGACCCAACCGCCCTGGGACAAGAACCCAGCCACGCTTCTCCAGCTGCTGCCATTAGCAGCTGCTACCCGTGGGCTCCCAGGCCCTGTCACTCTAGAAGTGTCCCCCCAGCTATGCTCTTGCCTGTGCAGGTGGGAACACCCCCACTCTGCCCGGACAGCAGCCTGCACTGGGAGTGCAGGTACCTGGTCTTGCCCTCATCACCCAGGACTGGCAGGGTCAGCAGAGTGGTCTCTGCCATGGCTTCATCCCCTGCTTTGACCTGTGTTTTCATGCCAGGCCACACTCCAAGAATGGGCTGTGGCTGTGGCAGTGGCAGGAGTGCCAAGGACCAAAGCTAGGACTCCCTAGGCCCCAGCGTGCTCACACATCGGCTCCCTGGAGCCTGGACTGGTGGCCTGAGCCTCCGGGTGCACTGCAGTGGGTCTGGCCCCCAGTGAGAGGGGTTACCCTCCTCTGAGGAGCTGAGCTGAGTCAGGCCAAGAGACCTGTTTCTGTGCCATGTGGGGAGGGAGGCCCATGTCGCCTGCACAAGATTTGTTTTAAGAATGTGGAGAATGAGACCTGTTCCTTGGGTCTGTGGATCTTTCCTAAAAGCTGCAGACTCTTTGTTTTTACCAAATCTCATGGAATTCCATGCAGACTGGAGAGGGTTGGTGGGGCGGGGCAGGAGCAAGGGTGAAAGAGGTTTTGGCCATGGCTCCCTGCTCCCAGGACACTTTCCACACTCTCCTTGAGGACTGTGAGACCCTGCACTGTCCCCAGGCTCACGGAGGGTCCTCCCTTGGCCCCGGATCTGGAGTGGAGCCAGTGGAGTGGAGAGGGGACAGAGCCGCCCCAGAGGGAACCAAGAGAAGACAGGTCCCAGCACAGCTGCTGCTCTTTGTCGTCCTGGGTCACCCACACATCCTGTTTCAGGCTTTGTGCAGGCTGGGCCTGGGGTGAGGGCATCCGGGTCTAGAGCAGGTGCCTTCTGGGTGGTAGAGCCAGGTCCTCTGCCAGATCCCCAGAGGGGCGCCCCTCTGGGCTTCCCGCCTTTGAGTGATGGTTGGGTCTCCTTGCAGTTTGGCCATTGTGAGAAGCAGAGGAGGGAGGTGCCAGCTGGCCCTATCCCATCCGCTGCTCTCTGGACCCTTGCACCATTGGGCCCAGGGCCTGGAAGGGCTTCCCTCCTTTGGGTGCCTAGGGAGCTCTGGGGGTACAGATCCAGGCTGGGTGACTGCCACGTACCTGGGCACGGGCAGCAAGGGAATGATCGGCGGGCGTTGCAGGGTTGTGTCCTGATCCCACAAAGAAGCGAGTGAGTATGCAGAGGGGTGGGTGGATCCAAGAAATCAGGGAGATGGGCTAGTCCTGACGCCCCCCGCCCAGACTCCCTCAGCAGCAGCCCTCCCCTGCCTTCTGAGTCCCGATGTCACCCCACCTGGCCAGTGAGCCCAGCCCAGGGACCATGGCCGCTGTTTCCAGCAGCCATGCCACCCCACCTGGCCAGTGAGCCCAGCCCAGGGACCATGGCCGCTGTTTCCAGCAGCCATGCCCTCCATGCCTGCCGTGTCCTCCCAGGCTCAGCTGACCACACTGGCGCAGGGCTTCGTGCTTTGTTCCACATGCCTGGCTGCCCCAGCAAGCTGCTGTGAGGTCCTTGGATGTCGTTAGCTCTGTGAAGTCACACATGCACTGCCAGCGTAGGGAGAGCTGATGACTACCTGGAAGGCTCCTGATGCCCTCCCTCCACCCCCGCCTTGCCTCTGCTGCCGCCAGTGTGCGCTGGGCCTGGTTCAGTCTAGAGGAAGGGTGTCAGCTGTGAGGGAGTCACCTCTCGAGCACCTGCGTGTGCTGGCCGTGGGGTTGGGGTGTCCCCAGCCTCGTCCTGACGGGGACCCGGGGCTGCGTTGCACAGAATGTCAGCGCGATGGTTTTGGCTGTGTTTCTGGGAAGACCGCCCACCTGTGGCTTCCAGAAAGCACCCTGTGCCTTTCTCTGAACTCACAGCCTCCTCTCCCTCCTCTTGCCGCGTCCAGAGGCAGAGCTTTGGATGGCTGGAACCTTACTCTGGCCGTGTGCCTCAGCTCCTGCCCTGTAGCCACTGGGTTTCCCCTCCTGGATTTTGTTTCTCTAACAATGCAGCTCCTCTGGGGAGGAGTGAGTGAGAGGCGTGGACTCGGGTTCCCCACTCCATTCCCCATGGTGCCGTCAGTATTGGGCTCTTCCTCTTCGGTTCCTGCCTAGACCCTCTGACCTCTCAGGGGCCTTGGGGACTTCCAAAGCCTCACACTGTCCTCCTGTGACCCAAGTCCCGCCAGTGCAGGCCTCTGGCCGTGGCTGTGTCACAGGGCAGCGAGTCACCCCTGCATCCTCATTTCTCTTTCAAAGGTATGGCCTCTGTGTGGAAGAAGAAATGAAAATAGCACCCATGCCTCGAAGTCTCTCAGTTCCTAGCCAGGCACTTGGTGTTGGGGCCAGAGCTCCTGCTGGGCCCCCTTGGGGTCAGCGCCAAGGGCAGCTGCACATGTCGCATAAGGGAGGGTCTGGGGAGGTGCAGGTGGCATGGGTGGCCTGCAGGACAGAGGAGCAGGCTGTGGCGCCGGTGGGCCCACGTGGTGAGGATTTGAGAGGGAGAAGCTGGAGGGCCAAGCAGAGCGTTTGGGTTTGGATGCATCTGGTGTCAGCAGCCCCCACCGGGTAGTGCCTGCCTTCCGAGCAAAAGGCCTCTCTGGCTGAGCCTGGGGGATCCCTGAGAAGAGCAAGGCAGCACCTTCTTGCCGAGACCAGTCACCTCCAGAAGAGGTGTCCTTGGCACTTGTGGATGGGGAGAAGGATTCTTGTCAGTCGGGGTGTGGGCGGGGTGGCAACCTGCAGAGGCCGGATGGCAGACCGTCGACTTGGGCATGCACCCCCGGGCCAGGGAACCCCTAGGAGGCTTGTCTGGGTTGGGGGCACTGTCTTCACCGCAGCCGTGTGGGGTCTGGGGTGGTCTGCTTTGGCTGTGTTGCTCCTGGAGACGGCAAGTCCTTTGGTAGGTCCTTCACCGGCGGGAGCTGGTGCTGAGTTAGGGCAGGAGGAGGGCAGCATGTCTAAAGAAGCAGGTGCTGTGGTGGCCAGGCCGAGGGCACTGTCCTGCTGTGCGGCAGTTGTGTTAAAGACCCTCACTCTTGGTGTTTCTTCCTGACACATGCAGGGTGGGGTCGCCTCTGTCATGGTTACTGTTCTGGCAGAGCTCAGATGTGGGCTGTTGGCAGCTTCCAAGCCACGTACCCTGAAGGTGGTGCCACCCCCACACGGTGAGGGCTGGTGCACTTCCCACGGCTGTGTCCTAGGTGGTCCAACTCCGTCTTCCTGTGGGTCTGCCTCTTCCTGCTCTTTCTGGCGAGTTTCAGTTGTCTCTGAAGGCAAGGTGAGATGAGACCCACACCCCAGGTTTTCTTGTTGGGGGAAACCGTGGGTTAGGTGTGGAGCTGGGATGTGAGCTGGCTTCCCTCGGCAGGATGGGGTGGAGGGCGTGCAGCAGAAGCACCGAGGGTCGACAGGTGCCTCTTCCCCTCTTCCTCACCCTCTCTTTAACTTGGTTTTGTCCTAAAGTGATGCTTAGCTGTGTCAGTCCAGCTTCTGGTGCCTCCATGATGGGAAAAGACACCATGTCTGCCAGCACACACCTGCACACATCCACAACATTGGAAGTGATAGGTTTACTGCAGGCAATTTGCTGATACAGAGAAGCTCAAAGAAGATTGAATGGGCCCCACAGTTTTGCCTCCCAAGAGGGTGGTTGGTTGACCCTGTCCTCATGAAACTTGTGAATTTACAGCTCAGGAAGCCCTGTCTGCAGCCCGAGTGTCACGTGTCTGCTCTGGCCTCTGAGAGCTAAGGGTTGGGCCTGCGCCCCGGGACTCTGTTCCTTGGGTTCCATCTGGGAGCCTCAGTAGCTGGCATTGGTTTGAGTATTGGCCGGGGCCACTTAGGAGACCCCGTGTCTTCGTCCGTTCGGGTCACAGACAGGGTGGCCTGTGCACCGCAGTTCTGGAGCTGAGAAGGCTAAGATCAGGCACCAACGGACTCCCTGTCTTCGTCATGTGGTGGAAGAGGTGGGTCGCTCTCAAGGCGCTTTTTTTTTTTTTTTTCTTTTTAAATATTTATTTACTTTAAAGGCAAAGTTACAGAGAGTGGGACAGACAGATCTTCCATCCACTGGTTCACTCCCCAAATGGCCACAATGGCAGGCTGGACCAGGTAGAAACCAGGAGCCAGGAGCTTTATCCGAGTCTCCCATGTGGTACAGGAGCCCAAGGACTTGGGCCAACTTTAGCTGTTTTCCCAGGAGCATCAACAGGGAGCTGGATTGGAAGTGGGGCAACTGGGACTGGAACCAGCGCTCACTCGTATGGGATGCTGGTGTTGCGGCTGGCAGCTTAATCTGCTGCGCCGCGGCATTGGCCCCTCCGGTGCTCTTACAAGGTGCCTGATGCCACTCCCGAGGCCTCTGCCTTCAGAAGCTCTGAGTGCCCTCCCCCTGGGGTCAGGGTTGTGCACTGGGGTTGTAGGACACAGACACTCAGGTCTTACACCTGGCCTTCTGTCCAGAACACGCAGTCGCCACCGTCTGCACCCAGGGCAGTGCTGGTGCTACTGCCCATTTCGGGACGGGGAGATGCTGCTTTCCCAGGGACTCGCCTGTGTAGAGCATGATGTGGACGTGGTTTGCCCAGAGCCTGGGATGGACTGACAGGAGCCGTTCTGCCCACACACTGGCCCACATGGGACTCGTGTCCAGTTGGGCAGTGTGGGCACAGCAACCCTCTGGTAGAATGGCAGCTGTGTTCGAGGACTGCAGATTGAAAGCCTGCTTGCCTCTAGTTGTGCTGACCCTGGACCTGAGTGTCTGGGCCTAGGCACAACCTCTGCTTAATCACCCCCACTCGTGAGTGTGGCTTGCTGCTTCCTGAGCATGTGGGTGGTGCCCTCTTAGCACCTAGCGGAAGCCCACCAGTCCCTGTGAGGCAGGTGTGGGTCAGGCCTGTGCTACTGCACCTGTGACCCAGGAACCAGCAGTGGGAACTTCAGGTCTCTGGGGGCTGCTCCAAGCCCGTTTCTTCTGGGTCTGGATGGTCCCAGGGTGGGAGGGGGAGCTACAGCTTCTAGGGCCCCTTCTGCCAATGTGAATTCGAGTGTGAATTAATGGAAAGCAGATGAGTTCCGATGTCCCTGGAATCTCACATAAAGTTAAATGGTAAAATGTGATCAGCCTGTGTCCTTGGCTGAACCCAAAGCACTCAGAGTTACTGAAGCTGCCAAGTCCTCGGATTAGCCTTTGCAGAACTTGTGAACGTTTCTCGGACCCTGGAGAGAATTTCTTTGAGCTGGCTGCCGTAGAACTGAGAGGGTGCTCCACTGACACCTCTGGTTTTAAGCCAATGTGCACGTCGCAGGTTTGGAATGGTGTGGGGTCTGCCCAGAGCACAGTGAGTACCCAGGGATCCTAGTCAGGCAGGCTTTGGGGCTGGGGAAGTGGTGGAGGAGCAGAACCCCTCGGTGTCTGTCCACAGCCACATGGTCCCATTGTTAGAAGCGCACAGGCGCTCCCCAGCTGACCCAGCCGAGGGGGCTGTGTGTGACCTTCGTCTCAGTATGGATCTCAGAGAAGAGAAGTGTCTGTACCTCCAGCTGAGGGTGCCTATTGGGCTCTGTATCAGACACTTGAAATTCAGAGCATTGGGAATTACACCTCCTGCCCCCAGCAGAAGAAGTGAGACTGGGGGCTTGGTCCTTCGTATGTTTGACCACTGAGTTTTCAGAGGAAGCAGTGGGATGTGGCATTTAAGGTGGTCTCTGGTCTGACTTCCATGGCGTTTTTCGTGGAGTCTGGGACTTTCTAAGGGACCGGCTCTTTGGTCCAGCTCTCAGACCCTGAAGGATCTGTCAGGTCACTGGGTAGGGTGCAGCCCTGCAGAGGGACCTTAAAGGTGGCCTAGAACAGTGAAGAAGGTAAGGCCCAGCAAGCTCTTAGGTGTCCCCTCGGCCAGGCCTGAAGCCAGGCTCTGTACTCCCTGTCTGGGCTCCCCAAGGGCTGCAGCAGCGGCATCAGTGCCCCATGGACTCCCAAGGCTTTTCTGTGGGAACGTGATGGTTACCATGAGAGCAGGGAGGCGGGGGTGGTGGTGGTGGAGGGCGAACCCCAGTAGACAACCAAGTGCAGAGTTCACCTGGGTCTCCAGGAATGACTTGCCCTCTACCCCAAGTTGAGTCAAGACCTGAGAAACCAAGTCAACAGCTGGAAAATGTTTGATCAGCCCACAGCGCTGCCCTGGGTGTCCACGTGGCATCAGATACGTGTTCCTCTTCTTGCGAGAAGTGGCCCTTCCAGGAGACTGTGGTTGCCTTGCATGCGTTCTTATCTCTGACTGTAACGGTTGAGCGTGGCGCTTAAACATGTTTAGGAGACAGGGAAGTGTCAGGAGAAAAATAAACAGGAGACTCGAGAGCCTTAATCCCACCACCTACAAATCTCTACTGTTAACATTTTTGCATGTGTGTATTTTAATATAAAACTTGGGATCATCCTATACAAGTATTTGATGTCCTCATTTTTCTGCTTTAACATTCCGTCATGACCACATCTCCAAGGCATAACTGGCTTTTCACCTGACCTTTAACGCTTGCCCAGCGCCTTAATCTCTTCGTCTTCAGAGTCCTTAGCTGAGCCCAGGCCAAGAAGCTGTGCCGGCTCCAGTGACTTGCTGGTCTTGCATACCCTGCGAGGGCATCCAGGCTATGTGTGTTCTCATCATTTTTTTTTTTTTTTCTTAAAGATTTATTTATTTATCTGAAACACAGTGACAAAGGGACAGAAAGTATCTTCCATCTGGGACTAGTGGCTCAGCAAGTTAAGCCTCTTGTCTATAGCCCCAGCATCCCATATGAATGCCGATTCCAGTCCTGGCTGCCACTCCACTTCTGATCCAGCTCCCTGCTAATGTGCCTGGGAAAGCAGTAGAAGATGGCCCAAATGCCTGGGCCCCTGCACCCATGTGGGAGACCCAGATGGAGCTCCTGGCTCCTGGCTTCAGTCTGGCCCAGCCCTGGCCATTGTGGCCATTTGAGGGGTGAACCAGCGGATGGAATGGTTGGAAGATATCTCTCTGTCTCTCTCTGTCTCTGTCTCTCCTCTCTGTAACTTTGGCTTTCAAATAAATAAATACGTAAATCTTAAAGAGAAGGGGGAAGAAAAAGGAAGAAAGAAAGGTCTTTCATCTTCTGGTTCACCCTCCAAATTTCTGCAACAGCTGAGGGTGGGTTAGGCTGAAGCCAGGAGCTTCATCTGGTCTCCATGGGGCTGCAGGAGCCTGAGCACTCAGGCCATCCTCTCCTGCTTTCCCAGGCCATTATCAGGGAGCTGGGTCCGAAGTAGAGCAGTCGGGACTTGAAACAAGATCCATATGGGATGCCAGTGCTGCAGGTGATGGCTTAACCTCCTGTGCCACAAACGCTGGCCCCAGTCCTTGTTATTTTCACCATGTGAGTCTGAGGAGCCAGCCAGGGAACGTGCATGTTAGGAGTAAGTTGCCTTCTGGAAAGAGAGTGAATTTGCTATATACCAGCAAGTCTTGAGCACGCCCATGTTCCGCACCTTGGCAGCGAGGGTGGTAAGCAGACAAGGTGGACCCCAGACCCACTGTTCACCTAGGACGCTGGGCTCTGCCAATGAATACACTGCCTCTGGACCCTTGGGCCTGGAAGGGTTGCCGGCTGGCCTTGGATACCCTGGTCTGGAGACCTCGCAGTCCAGGGAAAGGCAGAGGCCTGGCCTGGGGGCTTGTGCCTCTTAGCCCAGCGTCCACAGGAGCTCCTGCACAATACCAAAGGAGCTGGACGAGAGGAGGCGCTCTGGGCTCTGTGTTTCTGCTCTGCAGGCTCCTTTGGCTCCCAGCAGCCTCAGTCCTGCTCAGAAGGCAGACGCGGTGGCACCAGTGAGAAAGGATAGGCTACGTGAACCCTGTCCTGCCTGGCCTGGCTCCGGGCTGTGACAGCCTGCGCCCACCTTCTCCATGGGCCACAAGGTCGGCCGGCAGCCGCAGCAGCTGCCAACGTGAGTGGCCATGTGGCCGTGTCACTTGGTGCAGCTCAGGCTCCTGGCCCTGGGCTGGTGCTGGGAGAGGGCCACTCCGTCTGCTCTCTCCCTGACACCAGAGCGCCACCCGCAGGAGGGGCCTCTGTATCCTGGGCACCTCCAGCTCCTTGTGTGCTCCCAGCTCTGAGTTACAGCCACTGGGCTGGTCGATTTCGCCGGACATCCGCAAACTGTAAGGTGGCAAAGATCAACCAGTAGAAACCTAATAAAAGGCTATGTTAAACCAGGTGTGACGGTCCCAAGCTGTATCACCAGAGAGAACCCCAGGGGCGCTTGGCATTGCAGGCCTCCAGGGTGTGGGAAGAGGTAGTTCCCTGACCCTGGAGTGTGACAAGGCCAGACCATCCTATCTGTTTGCAGACTGGTGGGGGGGTCTTCTGGAGGGAGGAGGGGCTGCAGAGGGTGGAGGCAGGGAAGGGGTGTGGGGCCAGGGGACGGGGCTTAAGGATGGCCCCACCGTCTGCCGGCTGTATGAGCTGACGCCCCACTCAGACCCCTCTGGGCCCAGTTTTTTGGCCTGTCAGCTGCAGAGTTTTACGGGGTCACTTTAAAGGTGAGTGCCCAGCTGTACCAGGGCAGGGGCTTGCAGCCCTGGCGACCCAGTACAGTTGCTGGGGGCTGGCCTGCACAGGAAAGGAAGCCACAGCCAACTTGGTGCTTGGAGACCCTGTCCCAGGCTTTCTGTACCTCTCTGAGGGGTGCCTCCTGGCTGTCGGAGGCCCCCTTGGGAAGAGGGGTGCCCTAGGGGACTCTTGAGCTGGGCCTGGTCCCTGCCATCTGGCCGGGTCCCTGCGGGGGTTGGGCTGCTTCCAGATCTGTTTTCGTTTTCAATTCCTTTTATTGCTAAACCACCCTGGGCCACAGAGAACAAACTGTTGTCCTCAGCTGACCTCGGAGTCCTCCGGGCCTCAGTTGTTTGCCGTTTGCTAATTTTAGCCTCTGATCATTTCTACCCGTATCTCCCCTCCCCTCAACGGGAGGCGCAGACCAAGAATAGCCTCAGAGAAGGGGGGGCTGTGGTGATTGTGGCTGGTGCTCCCACAGTGATCTGATGGGTGAGGAGAGGGTCTTGGCTTGTGGGGATCCCCTGCCCCCCTCTCTCTGAGGAGCCTCCGCTGCGGGAAGAAGAAGAGGGGCTCTTCTCTGAGTTGGTTTCTACTTTTAGACAGAAACCAGGACTTCCAGGAAAAATATGTCCCTGCATGGCCCTGTCTAGCTCAGACTCCCGAGAGCCCCTTCCCTGGTCCCCCAGACCACAGGACCCCAGGTACAGAGGCTGGAGAGCCCGGACATGTGCAGCCTGGCATTGCTGAGCCAGCCCTGGGGGAGTGCAGGGCCTGCGTGGGCCTGAGTTGGTGGACAGCAGTGAGGAGTGCAGGGTGTCAGGCCCAGACCTACAGGAAGGACCCCCAAACCACGGGTGGCCAGCGAGCTTTCGGAGTGTGAGGGAGAAGAGCTGTGGGTCAGGCCTGAGGCCTGGTGCTGCCACCCCTTGCCCACTGCCGTACGTCACCCGGCACCTGCTGCGGTCTGCTCTCGTCTCCCCCTGCCCCTCCAGGCCCCCCTCTCTGCCCCCCCCCCTGGTTTTGTCGGCAGTCCCAGACACGTGTCCTAACCCCAGTGCTGCAGCTCTTTAAATGTGGCTGGTTCTGCCAGTGTAACACTAAGTAAGGGTGGCGCTAGGAATCCGAAGGCCCGATCCTCCTCCCCTTGAGGGTGCGGGGGCCGCCCACTGCCCGTCGTGGGAGCAAGAAGGCAGCCGGGAAGCAGCCCTGTCAGCACTGAGCTCTTGTGCCCACAGGTATTAGTGAAATCAAAACCAGCAACAATTGGGCCGGTGCCGCGGCTCACTAGGCTAATCCTCCGCCAGCGGCGCCGGCACACCGGGTTCTAGTCCCGGTCAGGGCACCGGATTCTATCCCGGTTGCCCCTCTTCCAGGCCAGCTCTCTGCTGTGGCCAGGGAGTGCAGTGGAGGATGGCTCAAGTACTTGGGCCCTGCACCCCATGGGAGACCAGGAGAAGCACCTGGCTCCTGCCATCGGATCAGCGCGGTGCGCCGGCCTCAGCGCGCCAGCCGCGGCGGCCATTGGAGGGTGAACCAACGGCAAAGGAAGACCTTTCTCTCTGTCTGTCTCTCACTGTCCACTCTACCTGTCAAAAAAACAAAACAAAAAAAAACCAGCAACAATTGAGAGTGCTGTGGCGGGCACACTGGGAGGCCAGGAGGAGGCCCCGTGGGTCACAGGGGCAGGCGTCATCTACACCCTGGAGGGGGTGGCAGGGCCCACACCTTCCTTCTGCTCCTGGAGAAGGGCTGCCTGGGGCAGGGCTGGGCTGTCTGTGGGTCATCTTGAAGTCCTTCCGAGGTAGCACACGCGGTGAAGCACAGTTGTAGGGTAAACACGTTCTCTGCGGCGCCCGGCCCTCTGTTCCCCGTGCTGCAGCCAGGGCCGTGAGACTCCTCAGCGCTTGCCTGGGTCTTTTCCTTCCTGTCTCTCTGGAGTGGTCTTGGGGGCTCATCTTGATGTTCGGGTTCCCTGATGGTGGTTGAGGACGTGTCAGCCCCACCCCCTCATGTGATAATAGGAAACAGGGTTAGGTCAGCGTTCCTCCTCTCCGAGATCTCTGGTTGCAGGTGGGCCGTGTGTGACACTTTTCTTGAGAATTCACAGCTGCCTTTCTTTAGTTTTCCGGTGCTGTTGTCACTTGTCCCGCACCCCATGGCTGTGTGTGGTTTGTACACAGCCTCCTGGGACCCCTTCCTCACCATCCAGGCCTGTTTCCTTGGGCAGTGCCTCCTGCCCTTTGGTGGTGCTTGTTCCTGAGTGGGGTGGGGTGTTGTGTTGAGGCTTGGACCTTTACCCCAGGGTTGGGGTGTGAGTTTGTGTGGAGCTCCCTGGCTTTGCTCTGTGGACAGGGACCCAGGCCTGCACACTTTGTGAGCAGCTCGCCTCCCATGTCTCTGAGTTGACTGGGGGCCCTCTGATTTGGGGCTGATCCTTACATTTTCCTGTGTTTTCCTTCTGTCATCCCAGTTTCCCATGAATTTTCTAAATGCCCTTCCAGTCTTGCCATCGGGACTGTCACCTCTGTCAGGGTGGTTGTGTCTTTACTCGGACTCAGGTTTGGGGCCTGCTTTTCGTAAGCGGCATCCTGTTTGCTTCTGCTGAGCCAGCTTTGTCTCGGGATCTCAGCACTGCCCCTGGAAGCTTTCTTTCCCTGCTCGGCCCCTGCTTCCTCTGAGTGCCTTTTCTCGCTCATGGGTCTGCATCTCTGGTGGTCTGAGTCAGGGGCCCTTTCAATTGTTAGGTATCTGGAGACGCTACCCAAAGGGTTGAACACTGAGTATGGAATGGGTGCAGTGGCTTCTGGGAGGACCTGCTGGGCCATTTTCTCCAGGCATCTCCTCCAGAGAGAATGGGGGTTGAGGGGTCCTGGGCATTCGGAGAGGGCTGGGATGGCAACCTCCAGCTGTTCCCAAGGCCCTCTTCAGGAAGCTGCCCCTCCCTGAACCATGTCTGGGGTCCCAGTCAAGACCCCCTCCCATGGTGACTGCCAGTCACCCTCTGATGTCCATCAGGTACAGGAATGACAGCCAGCTGTCAGGGAGGAGAGAGGTAGCTGTGGGTGTGTCCACCAGAAGAAGCAGGGCCCCTCTCTGCTAGCCTCACTGTCTGCCCACCCACCAGAGGGTGCTGAGTGTCTGAGGGGCACATTAGGGAAAGAGTAATGAGCTTATTTTATTGCCTGCTCTGCTGCCTAATTTCCAGCTTCCAAATTAGAACTGTTCCTCCTTACCATGGGGCTATGTCGCCATTGTAAGTAGGAAATGTCACATGTCAGAAGTGTACTAATGCCCTAACCTGCTGGGCACCACAGCTCAGCAGCATAGCATGCTGGGAAGCACCAGTTGTTCCCCGTGTGATCACGGGGCTGATGGGCAGCCACGTTCACTGCCACTGCTCAGCATCACTAGAGAGAGGACTGGACTGCGTCGTCTTAGTCTGGGAGGGGAAAATCTAGATTCAAAATTCCAGTTGTCAACCCATGGATGTTTGATGGCTGCCATCCCTACAGCATCAGAATGTAATCCAGGTAGGAGGAGGAAGGATATGGGCAAAGCGAGTGTGGCCCTGTTTATCAGGCAAAGGTACCCAGTGGCTTCTGCTCAATTTGTTGGCCAAAAACTGTTCACAAAGTGAATCCTAGCTGCAAGGGAGTTGGGAAGGAAGCATTTTTTTTTTTTTTAAAACCTGGTACATTGCTACTCTAAAGTCAAGTTGCGAGGGAGGATGGTTGCTGGGCCCCTAGACACTGGGAGTGGCTCCCATGTATATGCCCATAGGGTGGGACTCATGATCAGGGAAGGGTCCTGTTGGCAAAGGTTGCTGCTGGGGAGTCAGTGCTCCCAAAGCATTTGAGGAACCTCAGAAATCCACTGCTTTCTCCCACATTTCCCAACAGTCGAGTCTGGAGTCACCATTTACACTGCCTAAGCAGTATTGGCTCATTACTCAAAAGCAAACCACAAGGTCATTATTGTACTGGTCACAGAAAGTGAGCGACAGGGGTTTCCTGCAGGTCATTGTCTGAACCGCATTCACCTTGTCTTTTTTTTAAAGATTTATTTATTTATTTGAAATAGTTACACAGAGAAGAGAGAAGGAAAGGGAGAGAGAGAAAGAGAGAGAGAGAGAGAGAGAGAGAGGTGTCTTCCATTAATTCCCATTTGGCTGCAATGGCTGGAGCTGTACCAGTCCAAAGCCAGGAGCCTGGAGCTTCTTCTGGGTCTCCCACCTGGGTGCAGGGGCCCAAGGACTTGGACCATCTTCTACTGCTTTCCCAGGCCATAGCAGAGAGCTGGTTCAGAAGTAGAGCAGCCAGGGCTTGAACTGGCACCCATTTGGGATGCTGGTACTATAGGCAGCTGCTTTACCCCACTATGCCACAGTGCCGACCCCAGCTTGTCTTACGTTCCTCTTGGCTGTGGCAGTTTCTTATGTGTTCCTTGTTCTGCATGACTGGCAGTTTTGAGGAGTACTGTCCACACTTTGTCCCATGTTTTTCTCATGATTGGGTGTGGCTTTGGAGCTTTAGGAAAAAGGATGACAGAGCTGAAGTGCTGTGTGCAGTACTGCATGTCCGTGGAGCATGATATCTGCATGGCTTAGCCTGCTGTTCGTGTTGCTGTTTATGTCCCAGCCTTGGCCAGGGTCGGACCTCTGGGTCCCTTTGGTGTGACCCTCCCATTCTGTCTTGTGTCTGCTGCCCCACTTGCTGGCGTTACAAGACACTTCAGGCTCCTTTTGTATTTTTCCTGCCCCAGCTGTGGAATCAGCCCGTTCTCCCAGGTCCCCTTTTCCTTTCATTGGAAAATGGGATTAGAACCTGAGATCTGGGTGCCAATGAATGACTCTGCTTCTTCAACATAGCAAAATGTAGCTGGTGAAACCGCCACGTTATAGGCATTGGTTAGTGTCCCAGCTGCTCCACTTCTGATCCAGCTCCCTGCTGATGGCCTCAGAAAAGTAGCAGAGATGGCCCAACTGTTTGGGTCCCTGCCACCCACATGGGGGACTTGGATGTAGTATCTGGCTCCTGGATTCAGTCTGGCTCGGCCCTGGCCATTGCAGCATCTGCAGGTGAACCAGCGGATGGAAGACCCGCCCCCCCCCCCTTTTTTTTTTTTTGACAGGCAGAGTGGACAGTGAGAGAGAGAGAGAGACAGAGAGACAGAGAGAAAGGTCTTCCTTTACTGTTGGTTCACCCTCCAGTGGCCGCTGTGGCCGGTGCACCGCGTTGATCCGAAGCCAGGAGCCAGGTGCTTCTCCTGGTCTCCCATGTGGGTGCAGGGCCCAAGGACTTCCCGGGCCACAGCAGAGAGCTTGACTGGAAGAGGGGCAATGGGGACAGAATCCGGTGCCCCGACCGGGACTAGAACCCGGTGTGCTGGGGCCGCAGGCAGAGGATTAGCCTATTGAGCCGCGGCACCGGCCTACCTCCCCCATTTTCTGTAATTCTTTCTTTTCTTCTTCTTCTTTTTTTTTTTTCCTTTAAGATTTATTTATTGATTTGAAAGGCAGAAATAGAAGGAGGGAAAGAGAGAGAGAGAGAGAGAGAGAGAGAGAGAGAGAGAGAGAGAGAGAGAGAGAGAGATCTTCCATCTGCTGGTTTATTCCCCAAATGGCTACGATGGCTGGGGCTGGGCCAGGGCCAGGCTGAAGCCAGGAGCCAGGAGCTTCTTCCAGGTCTCTCGTGTGGGTGCAGGGACCCAAGGACATGGACTATCTTCTGTGGATTTCCCAGGCGCATAAGCAGGGAGCTGAATCAGAAGTGGAGCAGCCGGGACTCAAACTGGCACCTATATGGGATGCCTGCAATGCAGGCGGAGGCTTGACCTTCTACACTACAGTGCCAACCCCAACTCTGACTTTCAAATAAATAAAACATAAAAAAAAAAAAATAAGATTTCTCCATCTGTGTCAATCAGTAACTTCTTCCTTTTTATCACAGAATAGCATTCCATTGTGTGGATTCTCCACACTTTGCATATCTGTGCATCTGTAGAAGCTGCTTTCTTCTGGATAAAGTTGCTGTCAGCATTTGTTCACAGGTTCTTGTGTGAACATAATTTTCAGT
This sequence comes from Lepus europaeus, assembly GCF_033115175.1. NCBI lineage: Eukaryota > Metazoa > Chordata > Mammalia > Lagomorpha > Leporidae > Lepus > Lepus europaeus. Next base: position 12,271,252 of record NC_084837.1, read on the forward strand.
TTAGATTGCCGGGTGGTGTACTAAGTCTCTGTTTAACTCATAAGGAACTGCCAAACTGTCTTCCAAAATCGCGCGCGGTTTAACATGCTCCAGTGGTGGAAGAGTGGCTAGCTGGCCAGCATTTGGAGTTATCAGGTTTTGGGTTTTTGCTGTTATTATATGCGTATGGGGGCCTCTGAGAGGCTTAATCTGCAGCTTGGGATGGCAGGCGACAGTGAGCACCGCTACCCATACGGCTTTACCATCTGTCCGTCTTCTTTGCTTGAGTGTTCAGATCTTTTGTTCATCTTTTTTTTTTTTAAGATTATTTGGTTGTGGCCAGTGCTGCGGCTCACTTGGCTAATTCTCTGCCTGTGGCGCCAGCACCCCAGGTTCTAGTCCCGGTTGGGACGCCGGATTCTCTCCCGGTTGCTCCTCTTCCAGTCTAGCTCTCTGCTCTGGTCCAGCAAGGCAGTGGAGGATGGCCCAGGTGCTTGGGCTCTGCACTCACATGGGAGACCAGGAGGAAGCACCTGGCTCCTGGCTTTGGATTGGCGCAGGGTGCCGGCCGCAGCGGCCATTTGGGGGGTGAACCAACAGAAAAGGAATACCTTTCTCTCTGTCTCTCACTGTCCACTCTGCCTGTCAAAAAAAAAAAAAAAAAAAAAAAAAGGAAAAAAGATTATTTAGTTGAAAGGCGGAGTTACAGACAGAGAAGAAGAGATAGAGATCTTTCATCCATTGGTTCACACCCCCGCCCCCCCAATGGCCACAATGACCAGGGCAGGCCATGTTGAAGCCAGGAGCCAGGAGCTTCTTAGTCTCCCACATGGATACAGGGGCCCAAGCAGTTGGGCTATCTTCTGTTGCTTTCCCCAGGCAAGTTAGCAGGGAGCTGGACTGGAAGTAGAGCAGCCAGGACACAAACTAGTGCCCACATCGGATGCCCGCGTTGCAGGCGACAGCTTTACCTGCTATGCCACAACACCAGCTCCCCTTGTTTATTTTTTAAGTCAGGTTTAAGTTGAGATTTATTAGTTCTTTATATAATCTGGATACAAGTTGCCATCATTTTTTTTATCAGCCACAGATGAAGAATATTTTATTTATTATTATTTTTAAAGATTTATCTATTTATTTGAAGGAGAAACACAGAAAAGGAGAGGCAGAGAGAGAGAGAGAGGTCCTCCATCTGCTGGCTCAGTCCCCAGATGGCCACAATGCCTGGAGCTGTGCCAGTCTGAGGCCAGGAGCCTCTTCCAGGTCTCCCACGTGGGTGCAGGGGCCCAAGGACTTGGGCCATCTCTGCTGCTTTCCTAAGCCATAGCAGAGAGCTGGATCGAAAGGAGCAGCTGGGACTTGAACCAGTGCCCATGTGGGATGCCAGCACTGCAGGCAGCGGCTTTACCTGCTATGCCAGAGCGCCAGCTCCAGATGAACATTTTAATCAAATAATTAAGACTGGCTCTTCAAGTGTGGCTTTCAAACTCCTGCTTCTGTTTTTCCTCAGTGTTGCAGAAAATCCTAGAGAAGGCTGGTTGAAATGTCATCCCTGGGCTGCCGGCAGCTGTCAGGGCTGTGTGTGTGTGTGTGTGCAGCAGTCTCATTGTGATGCCCAGAGCGAGGCTGAGGATGAAGGCTCCTGATGCAGGGGGACCGCCAACTTCCGGATGGCAGAGAAATGGGGTCGGGGCCCGGACATGTGCCCTCCCTCCATGCGGCTCAGGGAAGCTGCTCCTAACCTAGTGATGGGGCCCTCAGAACAGAGAAGAGGGGCTGGCGTCATGGCACAGCAGATTAAACAGCCTGAAGCGCTGGCATCCATGTGAGTGCTGGTTGAAGTCTCAGCTGCTCTGTTTCCCACCCAGCTCCCTGCCATGTGCCTTAGGCTCTGCCACTCATGGGAAACCTGGGTGGAGTTCCAGGCTCCTGGCTCTGGTTGAGCCCAGCCTCGACCATTGCTGCCATTTTGGGGAGTAAGCAGAGAGTGGAAGATCTCTCGCTGCGGTTCAAATAAATAAATCTTAAAATAGAACAGAGGAAATAAATGGGCACGTTGGCTCCTTGGGTTCAGCTCACAGGGGTCCACTGATAGCGCTGATCAACGAAGCCTTTGCATGTGGCACTTCTGGGTGGGGGCAGGAACACCTGTCAGCATATCCCTTCAGGAGCAGCCAGGGGTGGGAGATGGAGTCCAGAGCCGTTGTCTGGGGTGGTTTACTGGCAGAAACCATCCGTATTTTATTGTTGCTGTTTTTAAAGGGACCCTGGAAACGGAAATTTTCAAATGTGTTTTGTAACCCTGAGCATAAGGAGAGAAAACACCTTTGTGAAATTCCCGGCATGGGATCCTTTTGACATTTCCAGGCAGCGTACCAGGGCATGCAAGCAGTGGGCGGGCTGTGGGATTCCGAGGGGCGGTCCCAGAGTGGGCGGGAGCTCGGGTGGTGTGTGTGTGTGTGTGTGTGTGTGTGTGTGAGAGAGAGAGAGAGAGAGAGAGAGAGAGAAAACGTTCCTGCACGCTTTCTGCTCACCCAAGGCAGTTCAGCTAAAAAATATCGAATACAGAAAGGACGGTCCCAGACAAATGGCGTCTTCCCCACGCCGGCCACTTCCTTCCTGCAGGAACAGCTTGGGAGCGCGGCGTCTCGCGTGCACTTGTAGGTGGGCCTGAGCTGCTCCGTAGTCCGCTTCCTTCACCGTCCCGTGATGGGACTGTTCAGAAGGGGCCCCCACCTGTGGCCCCGGAGAGCATGAGGGCTACTCCCTTGCCCAAGGAGCGCTGGGACTCCACCCCCTGCCCAGGGTCCTGTGGGAGGGAGGCAGGGCACCGAACAGGGTTCCTGCTCGGGAGGCTGTCCCAGCGTTTCCTCCCCTCCCTCACCACCAGGCAGACCCCTGCAGTGCTCTTGAGGAAGCTGGGACACCCCAACCTTGGGGGCTCTGGGGGCCAGGAAGGGGGCAGTGTGCACTGTGGCACCCACCTTACCTTCCTGGCTGGCGGCCCCTGGGGTACTCCCTTCGGATCCTGTTCTCTCTCCAGGTGTAGACAGGAAGAAGCCTAGGAAACGACGGGGGGCCAGGCTGGCTGTGAGGAGGGAGGGAGGCGTGGACAAGCCAAGGGGCAGGCCTGTGATGGGGCAGGGGCTGGGCTCTCCTGTCTACACAGCGGTGGGAGGATGGGCTGCGGGTAGGGCTGAGACAGGGCCTCCCACTGCTGCCTCCCTGCCAGGCAGCTTGCTCTCTGCAAGACATTTTCTGAACACAATGGGTTTCCCAGGTCTTGGGTGTAAATCGCTTGGATGGGGAGGCCAACCAACGGGAAGCATCTGGTGGGTGGGTGAGGCCGAGGCCCAGGAGTGGCCTGGACCCCGCTGAGTGTCTGCAGCATGAGTCTCTGATGCTGTCCAACTGGTTTAGAAAAGAGAGTTCAGTGTCCAGCATTTTTGTACTTTTTGTTTCAGCTCCCTTCAAAACCAAAGGCAAACGTTTTGCCCCATGGTCAGAATGACATACACACTTTTAATCTAATCTGTTTCCTTTAGAAGGCCGGCTCTTAGAAGTAGCTTGCTTTGGTAAGTTCTCCTGCAAACCTCATGACTTTCCTGGGAGACAGCCTGCTGCAGGGGTAGGCCCAGTGATAGGTGAAGGGCAGGCGCAGTACCTGTGCCTCAGCTGAGCGCCACTGATTGCAGCAACTCTAACCAGCCAGGCCTCTGGGAAGGGGCTGCCTGCTCCTGCTGCAGGAGACCTGCTGGCTGCTGAGGTCCCCAGGGGCACCTCCTGCTGGGATGTCCCAGCCTGGGAAGGCCTACCGTGAAACTGCAGCCTGCGGTGGATGGGGAGCTGCTGGCCTGCCCCTGGGACACTGCAGGCCCCCCGTGCGGAGGGTGGGTTGCCTCATAGTACGGAGTGTGTCAGGCCTGACCCCAGTACCTGTGCCCCGAGATGGGGAATTGACATCAATAGGTTTTCTGCACCCACCTTCTGGGGCGGGAGCAGCCACAGCACTTCCTATTCCGTGGGCTGGAGGGGCTAACAGAATTCTTTCCTGTAGGCCAGATCTAGCCTGGGAGGTCCAGCTCTAATGGGTGCATGACCTGGCTGTGGGTGGGAGTTAGGGGGACATTTGACGCCGTATCATCTCTGAGATGGTTTCATACGAACAGCTTCCTGTCTCCTAGGGTTGGTGTGGAGTCAGGTGTACCGGTCCATGGTACATGCCTGCAGCTGTCTCTGCTGTGGGTAGTGCCTGCCATGGGAGTGCCTGCAGCAGGGCTTGGTCCTTGCTGGCAGGGCCCACCCAGCAGGCTCTGGGGAAGAGGCCAGGGAGAGGAAATGGAGGCAGTGGGGGAGGGGAGACACAGGAAGAGGAAGTGGGGCACACTGGTTGCTAAACCCTCTACAGAGGGGCTCCTCCTGCAGTTGCCTGGGGTGCCTGCAGGGGAGGAGGCCTGCTGACCACTGTGCCTCCCCCTCCCAGGAGGCCTGGGATGGCCTAGGAATGTGGTTGTTTCTGTAGCAGGGGAAGGGAGGGGCAGTTGAGCTTCTCTGCAAGGCTCCGCAGGCCTCCCTGGGTGCTGCCATGCCTGGTGCCCCCAAAACAGCACAAGAGGCTTTCCCATGCCGTGCCCTCCCGCTGTCCCCACATGTGCCCTGCCCGCCCTCTCCTTTGCTTTCTTTCTTTTTGTTTTCTCTTTTTTTCTTCTTTTTTGATCTAAGAACCCTTTCCCAGAAGTCTGCACTCCTCAGCAGCTTGCAAACAGACAGACTCTCCTGCCTTGAACTGGGTAGGTGGATGGACTTGGCCAGCAGGCTGCCAGCACCTGGCCATCCACCCAGTTTGTCTCTGGGTGCCCAGCTGGCCATCAGATGGGTTTTGTGGCAGGAGGTGGCACACAGGTATTTGAAGGAGGCCTCCTGTTGGCACCTGCATAAATTCTCTGCTGAGTGTTTGTCTTCAGGGGCCGTTTACGTCTGATGTCCGAATTGCCTGTCAAACCCGTGATCAGGGAATGCCCTCCAGAAGGACGATCTGAGTGAGCCTGGGCTCTGGAGCCCGGGCCCCTGCCCCAGGACCTCTCCTGTAAGGGCTTGGCGATCATGAACTCCTTCTGCTTTCTTATGGTATTCTGTTACATGGGTGTTCCGGAATTATTTTGAAAGGGCCTCCGTGGAAGGATACTTGTTGGTTTTTGGCTTCTTTACAGGATAACCAGACACCTAGTCCCGTTTCGTAGGTGTGCAGCTGTGTCTATGGGCAGGTTCGGTTGCTGGGTCAGAGGGTGTGTGCATCCATAATTTTGAAAGGTATTGCCAAATTGCCCTAAAAAGTTTGCAGCAGTTTGTGTCCCCATCAGCAAAGGATGACAGAGCGTGTTTCACTGTGGCCGCACCAATCTGATGGGGGAAAAGTGTTTCCATGGGGCTTCACTTGGCTTTACCTCCTGATAGGTGGGGTTGAGCATCTTTTCAGGTGTTTGAGAGCCAGTTGAATTTCATTTTTCATGTATTTTCATTTTTCTGTCCTCTTCCTATGGAGTATTGGTTTCTTTAATTTTGGTGAGCTGTTTTGTATTGGAGATTAGTGTGATAGGTGCTGCAAACACAGGGGTTTTCTTTGTCATTTATCTTTTTGAAAATTGATTTCCTATTATTTGAAAGATGGCCTTGTGAATCTTTTACCTTTGTTTATGATGACTCTATCCATAGAGAAGTATTTTATACTTTCATGTAATCAACTGTGTCCATCTTTTCTTTTATGGTTTCTGGACTTTCGAGTCATAGAATTTCTTTCCATTTCACCCTTTGGTCCATTTTAGAATTGATTCTGGTGTGAGGTGTGCAGCATGAATGGAACCTTCCTTCCACATGCTGCCTCTGTCCTAATGCACTTACTGAGACACACCCCTCGACGTACACAGTTGCTACCGCCTGGTCTATTCTGGCTCGCCACTGTGCCCTGGTCGGTTAGCAGCTTACACGACAGTGTGCTAAATGTTTAGTGGTCTCAGTCCCCCTTCATTGTCCTTTTGCAGAATTTTTCTGGCTCCTTCTTTTTGTTATTTTACTGTGACCACATTTTAGGGTCAAGTTACCCTATTCCAAAACAAAGCAAAGTACAAGCGACAGGAACACCTGCTTTGAACAGTGTCTGGATCCAGGGTAGATCTGTGGAGACAGCCCGAGGTGGATTCCCTGGTTGAAGCATTGCCCCGAGGCTGTGTGTGGTGATAGTCCTGTCAGCTCTTGCACGTGGGACAATGCACAGGAGTGTGTGACCAGTGCCTCTGTGTGTCCACAGCCACAGTAGTAGACAGAGCACCCTGGGGCAGGGGCGGGGACCCTGAGCTGCTTCTGGAAGATGAATGCTGCCTCTTGTGGGCCTTGGACCTGCAGCGGCTGTTCTGTCCCTGTTCTGCCCCTGCTGCCTTGCTCATCCCCCCCAGGGGCCCTGGCCACAGGTGATAACAGCTTATCTCCCCTACAGCAGGCACAGGCCTGGGCCCAGTTGTCTCCTGCTTAACCCGCACAGTAACCGAGAGTCCACTGAGATGAGGACCCCTGGTGGGGGGTAGCGCTGCATGGGGCTCCGGCAGCCCTGGCTGTGGCTTTGCCGTCACCTCCAGCCAGCCGAGTGGCTGCCCGTACCCTGCACTGCCTGTGCTCCTGGGCCTTGGTTTGTTCACTTGTTCAGTCGGCAGCTAAGAGCTTCCAGCCTGGACTCCCTGAGGCCCAGGTCATCTGTCAGCTCCTCCAGGGTTATCCGAGCACTGGCTTTTGTAGTGAGCAGCAGAGCAGCTGGAGGGCCTCCCGAGGAGTGGGAGAGGTGCACTGTGCACCTCAGAGCCTGCATTTCCTTCCAGGCCAGCAGTTGATGGGCCCCAGTGTCTGGTGGAGCCTCCCAGGAGTGAAGAGCTTGGCCCTGGAGGTTGGGAGCTGGAGATGGCTCCAAGCTGGTGCCTGCAGATGAAGGGTGTCTGCTGACAGCGGCAGCCTGCCCTGGTGGTGGACAGCCCAGGTCAGCGCTGTGGACGGGAGCCCAGGGAAGCTGCTTCTCCCAGGAGTCTCCTGCCCTGGCTCCGCCCCTCTGGGTCACCGCAGACACCCACGTGGATTCCCTGTGCCCACAGAGGCCTGCTCCTGTGATCCAGGACGCCCTGGTGAAGCTGTGGATCCATTGGCCTTTCTTCCCCCCTCCCCCGCGGCCTCCCTTCTCCCTGCCACAGAGGGGAGGCCTGCTAGAGCAAAGGCCTTTGTCCCTGGTCTCTGCCGGAGCTCGGGCTCAGTGCTGGGCACTGGGGAGACAGAAATGGCCTCCCTCCCCCAGACACACATGCCGTCCACTGGGGTCAAAAACAAAAAGAACCGTGTTGGGGCTTGGCCAGGTGCTACTGGAGCCAGCAGGGCCCTGCTCGCCTTGGGGGCGGGGTGGGAGGCGGGTCACTCAAGATAATTGGGACAGGAGGTAGAGCCGCGGGCAGTGCGCGCCCTGCCCCAGTTCTGAGCCCCGGCTTCGAGCCTGCTGCATTTGCATGTGGCTCCCGTGCAGGACTCAGGGGTGGGCTTGGGCCGGGGGCTTGGCGAGAGGCACCCTTGCTCTGCCCTCCCGGTCAGCCTCTCGGAGGGAACACGCCGTCCCGCCCGGCCTGTGGCTTGGGCAAGAGGCGTGTATGGGACAGCGTGTTCCTCGATAAGATGAGGCAACCGCTGTCGGCCGCGCTGCGCGCTCGGCTGGGCGGCCGCCTCGCTGCGGCGGCGCCAGGGAACATTTATGTAACCCGGCCCGTGCGCCCCGCGCGGCCCCGCCCCGCGCCCCTGCCGCCGCCACGCCTCGGCCCACGGCTCTCCCCAGCGCCGCCCCCGCCGCCGCCGCCGGTTCGCAGCCGGGCACCCCAACCCCCGCCTGGCTCTTACTCCGCGCCCCCACAGTGGCTGGATCCTCCCCCAACCTCCCCCCGCCCGCGCCGGCTCCTCACCTGGCCTGACCTCAACCCGCTTCCGCTCACACAGTCTAAACCTCATCTTGCCGTGCGGCCCCCGCCCCGTGCACAAGTGCGCAGAGTCAAGGCCTTGACGCCCTTCCGGCCTCTGAGCGTGGGGGTCCGCTGGACCTGGAGCGGCCCGGGATGCGCCAGAAGGCAGAGCTCCTCTGGGCCTGGAATCCCAGGGATCCTGGTCCCCATCCTGAGCTGGAGTCAGCCCTCTGCTTCTGAGGGCCCTGTCGTATCTTTGTCTTCCTGTCGCGTGCCCAGCAGGGATGCGGATTTTAGTGCCTTAGAGCGGAAGGTGGGCCCCCTGCCCTCCCTGGTGGCCCCCCGCGCTTACTCAGCTCAGCCGCGCCACCCTGAGGTCAGTGCCCAGAACAGCAGTTTCCAAGGTGAAGCTGGAGGAGGCACCTGCGGCCACCTGAGACCCTTTTAGTATCAAAAGTCCGTGCACGACAATGTCATTCTTCGCCCGATTCTCCCAAAGAGTACATGGAATATTCCAGATGCTGCACAATGTGTGTGCTTGGTTAGAGGTTGCTTTCAGTTTTCATGCCTAATCCGGAAAGTATCGATAGATATAAAGCCATGGGGCCGGTGCTGTGGCGCAGCAGGTTAACGCCCTGGCCTGAAGCACCGGCATCCCATATGTGCGCCGGTTCTAGTCCCGGCTGCTCCTCTTCTGATCCAGCTCTCTGCTATGGCCTGGGAAAGTAGTAGAAGATGGCCAAGGGCTTGGGCCTCTGCAGCCATGTGGGAGACCTGGAATAGGCTCCTGGCTTTGGATTGGCGCAGCTCCGGCCATTGCAGCCACTTGGGGAGTGAACCAGCAGATGGAAGACCTCTCTGTCTCTACCTCTCTCTGTAACTCTTTGAAATAAATAAAATAAATTAAAAAAAAAAAAAAAAGCCGAAGCTCTTTGGGCCCCTCTTGAAAGTAGGAGTGGGAGTGCCCTGGAGTCCCCTCTTTTCTCTCAGTACCCCACCCCCACTGCTCCCGGCAACCTCCTGGGTGCTGCTCACATGTCACCACTCAGCGGCTGCCCCGCCAGTGCCAGGGCTGCTCCTTGCCAGCGCAAATCAGGACTTCTGTTTGTGCACCAGGTCGTTCGTTGTTACCTCTCCTGAAATGGGCTGGGTCAGGACTGTGTCCCCGGGGCCAGGCCTTGGGTACGTGCTCAGTGAGCTCATGGCACTGCTGTTGCCCAGGGAAGCCAAGGTGTGCTGGCTGAGGGGAGAGTCAGGCTCTCCCCACCTTCCTCACCCCGGGCTGCCTGGACCAGCTGCCCCTCCCCCTCGAGGCTGCGCTTCTCCGGCCCCAGCATCACAAGATCCTTCCGTGGTGAGGCCCACTTCACCTGTTTCCCATGGTTGCAAGCAGGACTCCAAAGAGGACAGACCCCCAGCAAGGATGCGGGGCTGTTGGGGAGCGAGGGTGCTCTCAGTATGGGATGCATCCCCATCCTTCCCTGGGGCCCAGTGGACTGGGATGCTGAGAGCCAGTGTTTCAGGAGTGGATGTGTGGGACATGCTGATCTCAGGGCTAGGGCTGCTTGTGTACAGCCCCGTGGCACCACCGTGTGGGCCCCACTGTGAGGATGAGGCAGTGCACACCTCTCGTGTGGCTGCTGTAACACAGGACCACATGCTGGGGGTTCTGGAAACCAGAAGTCCAAAACCAAGGTGGTGGCAGAGTTCATTCCCCTGGGGCCTCCAAGGAGCATGCAGTCCTCGCTTCTCTCTTGACCTCTGCCTCCAGCAACCCTTGGCAACCCTTGGCGTTCCCTGGCTTATGCTGCAGCACCCCAGTCGCTGCGTCCATCCTCAGTGGCCTCGTCTCTCTGTGTCCTCTTCTCCTGAGGGTACTTGCTGTCTCTGCCCAAGCCCCTTACCTTCGTTACACTGGGAAGAGCCTGGCTACTTCCAAGTAAGTCGCCCTCACAGGTTAGGGCTTACCTCTGCAGGGACCACATTCACCTCCACCCATACATGGAAGAGCCGGGGTCTGAGCCTCACATGTGTGAGGACACAGGAATCCTGGGGCCGTCTAAGCTTTTACTCACTGATGGGATCTTGAGTCTCCAAGAGTGGAATCACCATGTGACAGATTCCAAGCGTTTCTGTTGATGAGATTTTATTTTTCTTGGAACTAAGTAGCAGTTTCTTCAATACTAAAGCTTCTTTGAGCATGATTTGGGATATATTAAGCTAGATATAGAATTATATTTAAATAGTCCTTCTTCTTGCCATTAAAGAAATTAGGTGACTTTTAAGAATCATAACACAGAAGAGCTTACAACCTGAAGCACCCTTCCCTTTCCCAGTCCACCCCACCCACCAGCACTTCGCTCTCTGATTTTCGTTGTCTTGGTAGTTACTGCTATAAGTGAACTGTATGACTGCGTTGCTGTTTATTAGAGTTAGGTAGTCTCTGTTCCCCGTCTGCCCTGAAATGTAAGGGTTTACATCACTTCCACCATTCCTCCCACCTCTTCCCTCATTGGTGGATGTGTTCTTATTCTAATTCTGTTGTTGATTATCCTTGTAACTCTCACCCTCTATTACTCACTTAGGCTTTCTCCTTACACTGTGTAAGCATCTTTGTACCTTTCCATAAATACACCGTGTCTGCTGGGCTATGGGTCAGTTGTAGATGTTTTGTCTGTCAGATTGATCCTGCACACTGACAGCAAGTGCTGGGGTTTATGTGACTGACTATAGCTTGTCTGTCTGCCAAGGCTTGTGCTAGGATTACATTTCTTTCTGCCATCTCATGGGGTTGTTATGAAGGATAAATAATAGAACAGCACTTGGCTCATTTCACCCGTTGCTCATAATCATGTGGCATTTAGTTTACTTCTAATCTGGACTGTAATTTTCTTCTGTTTTTCCTGGAGTTTCTCATTGCCTCTCTTTTTTTTTCTTGAAAACAAAGAATAGTCGTGCATCTTCTCTGCGTTGTGGAGTTTATCCAGCGTCTTGGTTGTACTCTTTGGCACCCAGAGCTCACTTTTTTCCTGAAGCTGCCTCCCTGTGAGCACTGGTTTTTTTGCTCCCATGGTCTCTCAGGCCACTGTGTCACTGTTCACTTGTCCCTGGCTTCAGGTTTCCTCTCGTTTTGCTGGAGTATGGAAGTTGTGAACCCAGAAGGCTCTGTCCTGTCTCCAGGCATCCGGCGTGCCCTAGGCTTGGGCCCCTGTACCCACATGAGAGACACAGAAGTTGTTCCCGGCTCCTGGCTTCAGATTGGCCCAGCTCTGGTTGTCGCAGCCATTTGGGGAGTGAACCGGTGGAAGACCTCTCTCTCTCTCTCTCCCTCTCTCTCTCTCTCTAACACTGCCTTTCAAATAAATAAATCTTTTTAAAAAAAGTTTTGGGACCTCCTGTTTCTCCTGGAGTTCTGACACTGCGGAAACTGGAGACAAGGGCTTCACTCACTCACCCTGCCGGCTCCCACACCACCTCTTCCCTTGTCAGTCTCCCCTTTTCTCTTTCACTGACAGATACTGGCCTTTTATTTCTTTTGTAATGTCCTCTCTTCTGTTTTTTCCTATTTTCTTAATAGATGCTCCTATTAGATGTCAAATTCCCTGGACTCTCACTTTAGCTCCTACTGCCTGTAACTGTCCAAAGGGTTTGGAAAATGGTGGCGGCTAGTTGGTTTTGAATCCCCTCCCCAGCACCCTTCTCTGCAAATATAGAACCAGTGGGGAGAGCGAGTACAGCTCCGTGTGGCCCTTGGCCTTGGCGGCCAAGGAGATGGGACACGGTGGCATTCACAGTTTCTAGAACTGTTTTTGGTTCTGTTTTTCTGGGATATTTCCTTGAGTGTATTTCTAGCTTTTTAGTGGAATTTTTGTGGGGCAACAGGATTTTCAGTTTCCAAATGCTATTTTTTGTTCCCTGAACTTCCTTTTTAATGGTATCCTGTTTGCTTTATACATCAAATTTTGTCTGAAATCCCTCTGAGAATACTGATTAGAACTTTACATTAGCATTTCCTGCCTTCACTCCTTTTCCTCTGGAGTTGGTGGTTTTGTTGCTCTTGGCTTTTCCCTTTCGTGCTGCGGATTTCAGTGGCCGTCTGGCCATCCCTGAGCCGTCCGTCCATGTTTAAAGTGGGTGGGTGGTGTGGGTCTGCTCTGCCGGGCGTAGGTGGGCCCCACTTAAGGATCCCGAACACCCTGCTCTAGCCTGTGTGCAGTAAGGGGGGACAGGTAGCCGTGTGGCTGTCCCCAGTGCCCACAGGCTGTGTTATGGGGTGCCAGAGCCCCCCACTAGTTCTCCTTGAGCAGCTGGTGTTGCTTTTGTGGTTCACAGTTTGCCTGGGTAAATGCTGCCCTGTCCTTGCCCTGGGTAAGGGATGGGAGGAGGGGGTAGGATCTGAGCCCACCTTCACCACTGCCTGCCCGCCCGTGTTCTGCACCCCCACACAGACTGCTCCAGGCCATTGCCTTTCTCAGCCACCGTGCTCCCACCCACGACTTCTCCTGTGCTGGCTGCCACTTTCAGGCCACACAGGCCCTTGTGCGAGAGGAAGCAGCAGACTCAGGTGCTAGAAATGGCCCAGTCTGGTGCCCTCCAGCTACAGACAAGACAGGGTCAGAGCAATGGCTGGCGCTGGAGTTCGGGAATTATCTTCCTGTCCTGTAAGGACTCCAGGGTCTGTGTGTGGGACGACCAGGCCCCCGCGGACCTGTAGATCTGGGACGGGAGCCTGCAACCCCACGGCTGGGGACAGCTGAGCCTGCACTGGGGTTGGGCCGTGTGCTTTGTGGTGTACTTCCTGGGGTGTACTGGGACCTCAGGCCCTGAGCGCTACCCACCTCGACGGCCGCTCGTGCTTCAGCACCCGAAATCACTCTCTGCTTCCACCCCAGGTGTGTGTGTGCGCGCGTGGGCATGTGCGTGTGTGCGCGGACGGCTTCGTCACGGAGCTGGCCCCGGTGAAGTGACACTGACCCTGTGCCCCTGTCGCCCACAGGTGAGCGGCCCTTCGCTTGCAGCTGGCAGGACTGCAACAAGAAGTTTGCGCGCTCGGACGAGCTGGCGCGGCACTACCGCACACACACCGGGGAGAAGAAGTTCAGCTGCCCCATCTGCGAGAAGCGCTTCATGCGCAGCGACCACCTGACGAAGCACGCGCGCCGCCACGCCAACTTCCACCCGGGCATGCTGCAGCGGCGCGGCGGGGGCTCGCGGACCGGCTCGCTCAGCGACTACAGCCGCTCGGACGCCAGCAGCCCCACCATCAGCCCCGCCAGCTCGCCGTGAGCCCGCCGGCCCGTCCTGTCCTTTTGTAACGAGAACGAAGCCGCGAACTTAGGAGAAGTCCACGAGAAAACACTTTTCTTCACCTCAGGTGTCAAAGTCAGTTTGTTTGTTTTTTAAGAAAAAAAAAAAAAAAAAACCACAACGAAAAATTTCCAAAAATACCATTCACAAATTGCACAACAGACGTACCCATGAAGTTGAGATTCAGTGGTGTTGAACCCCCTTTCTCAGGGATGGACACGTTCTGTGAGGTCAGTGAGGACACCTCTTCTGGCGCCTTACTCTGTACATAGATTTGCACTCTGGAGTTTTCTGTTAGGTTTGGGAACACGCTGGGGACAGCGCGGGCTGACCAGTGCAGGCGGAGTCCGCCAGGGCCCGGGCACATGCCGTCATGGACGTTTGTACTTCTCCCACAGATTCCCAAGCGACCAGGCCCCTGCCCCTGCCCTGCCTCGCCCCTCAGGCGTGGTCGGTGAGGGATGCGTGCCTCAGAGGGATGCCTTAAGCCAGGGCAGGCCAGAGGAACACTCCACCAGGAGGAGCCATGGAGGGAGCCTCGCCCGCCGGCTCCACCTCCAGGAGCCCTTGCCTGGGACCTGGGAGAACCAGAACCAGAGCCTGAGTGGGCACAACACTGCACCATCTGACCTGGCAGGAGACAGCAGCTGGGCCCCGCCTGCCCAGGACCCCGACCCCTGTGTCCCTGCAGAAGGCACGTGGGGACCCTGTGTTGTGTGGCAAACAGAGGCTGGGGACCATGGTCGTCTGCACAGGTGTCAGGAAGTGCAGTGGGCCCATCCAGCCCCCGCGGCTGTCCCCCAGGCACTTCTGTGGGCGAGGCTGGCAGGCCAGCTTGTCAGAGGGTCTGCGTGGTGGTGGACAGCGTGGGGACTTCGCGGAGTCCGTCCTGTGCCGACAGATCAGAGCGCTGGGACTTGGAATTGGCAGGAGTGTGGCCGACGTGGGAAACGCTGCTGGAGAACGTGCTGTTGCTTCCCGCCCGAGGACTGTGGGAAACGCTCTCAGACCCTCTGTGTCCCCAGCGCAGACTCATCAAGTCTCCAGCTTCTCCCGGCCCCCTCCTGCGGGGCCCAGGCCACAGCAGCCTGCAGTGCCCTGTCGCCAGCCTGCTCCTGGGAGGAGACGAGGACCACAGAGCTGTGACTTGCGCTGGGTTGAGGTTTGAGGCCTGGGCTGGGACAATCTGGCCGGGCCCTCAAATGACCACTCCCCATCCCTGTGGCCCAGGGTCTTCCTTCCCTTCTCCTGGAAAGCTGGGGCCTGTAATCACGGGCCCCAGGACAGTGTGTATGTATGTGTGTGTGTGCCCGCGTGTGTGTGCACATGTGGGGAAGCGGTGGGGGCGCCTTGGGGTGTCTTGCAGAGACCTCTCCTTGTTTTGATGAGGAGCTGCCCTTGGGCCTCAGAGGGCCATAGGTGGGCTTCCCGGGCCCAGAGTGCCTTGGTTGTGGCCATACTGCTTCCACTCTGGCCCTCCCATGACATGGGGTGCAGCACAGAGAGACCCCAAAGGCCCCAGGCCCCCTGCAGCCCCTGGCCGCTGTTTTCTGTTTTGGGGTGACTTCAGAGTGGATGGGCACCCTGTGTGCACAGCCACTGCGTGGGGACAGCCCAGTGTGCCGTCTGTGACACTCTGGGCACCCAGCGCTAACTCCACTGTGCGTCAGCTAGATTTGGCTAGTGTTGTGGAAGCAGCTTATCAGTAGCATTATGGGTACTGAGCTGATGGGTAGTGTTGTTCCTGCTGTGGGTGGGGGCTGGGGGTGGTGATGCATTAACCCTACCCTGGCCAGATGCAGAGCTGCCCCGCCCCTGCCCCCGTGCTTGTTGCACTGGTCTGGGGGACAGAGTGGAACATGTGGTGGGGTCTTGACCGAAGAGAGCCCTGGGTACTTGGGTTGCAGAGATCTTTGTACCCAGTTCCAAAGTGAGGTCCCTCCCAAAGCTGTTTCTGCGTGAGGCAGAGAGCCACACTCTACATTTCACGTCTCAGGAATTCACATTCCAGGTTCAGGAATTTTATTCCAAAGTCCTTTGGTGCCCTCACCGTCCACGGTTCTGAAGGCAGGGAGAGGGGCAGCGTGTCCCCGGAAGGTGGGCAGGCAGAGCGCCCTGGGGCCGAGGGGAGGTGGTCGCCACATCACCGTGGGCGGTTTTCGAACTCCACATCTGTCTGCACATGGGAAGGGAGAAAAACGACTCCAAACCCAGTCATCTTGGAATAAAAAAAAAAAAAAAAAAAAAAAAGCTGGTTTGTTTTAGAGCGGGGTGGGGGGTGGGGGAGGGAGAGTGGGCGTTGGCTGTTTCCAAAGAGAGCACTTAATTTAATTTTTCCTCTAAATGACCCAGGGCTGTTCCGTCTGATAGATGGAAGGGTAACATTGCCTTAAAACAGAAATATGCAGGCGCTGGCTATTTTTGGCAAATGAACCTCTTCACTCCCAAAGTGGTTCTGGTTAGTGGCAGGGTGTGGTCCTGCAGCCTTGGGCCTGGCCTGGGAAACGGGGGCAGGGCACCGCCACCAGGGTGTTCTCACCAACCCCCCCATTGGGACCCTCCTACATCATCTGGGGCGCAAAGTCATCTCACTTGCCGGTGGGGGGGGGGGGGGCATGAGTCTCATCCCCTTGGGATGTGGAATGTCTTCCCAGCCTGGGTCCATCGCAGGGTCTTTGGTTTCTGTGGTTTATGGCCATGCTTGCCAGTTTCGATGGGATTAAGGAAGCCATAGGGTTCTTCTAAATAATAATGCGAATGCAAACCTTATTTTGGGGGCAGACTTCAGTTCTAGAGGCCACAGGAGCAGAGGTCTGGAAGTGAAGGGAGAGCCCCTATCAATAGGCCTAAAAGTGACTCTGGACCCAGCCACTGGGGCCAGGGTTCAGCTCATGTCTCAAACGAAAAAGCCGTTTTTGCATCAGCCATATCAGGGGGACGGTTGTCAGCCCCCAGATGCCTACTGAATCCTACAGCCATACCGAAAAATGCAGCTGGACACAGCCCTTTCCCCGAGGGCCCTGGAGTCCTCTGCTGCTGGGTGCTACGCTGGGATGGGCAGTGCTGCCCCTGCTGGAGGGCAGGCCTGGAGGTGCCCTGCTGCATCCTGCCGCAGCTCCCTCCCCATGGCACTGGAGGTACGAGAGCCCCCGCCCCGTCCCCTAGCTCCCAACATTACTCTGAGGCTATGCATCCGGGCAGGTGCAGGATTCGCCACGATGCAGCCTCTAGGTGCAAACATCCACACGCTGGTGACCCAGGACCTTGCTCAGACCAGGGAAGGGTGATTCAGAGATGGGTACGGGCAGAGCAGTCCCAGGTGAGGTCTCCACTCAAGATGGGTGGCCCCCGGCCCAGTCCAGTATGTTCAGGAGCCCTGGCCTCTTTCTTGCCAGAGGGTTGTAGGATCCAGGATCTCAGCAGGCAGCATGCCTGCCAGCCAGCGGAAGGCTCCCACAGGCGTGGCTGTGTTTACAAGGCTACCTGACCATTTTGACTTCTGACAGTGATTTATTTATTTAATTATTATTATTATTTTTTTTTTTGGAAACCCATTTGGAAAAGGTCATTCATCAAAGACACAGTGCTGGGAGGCTCGAAGGGGTTTCATGTGTTGGTCACTTCACAGCCAGGGAGAAAGGCTTTGTAGGTCACGCACGGCTTTTGCCATCCAAAGTTTTCCTGTGTGAATCTTGGTGACCATTTTTTCCAAAGCTAAAATCGAGATGTGAAATCAGGTCGGCCCCCCGGGGAGAAGAGCCGGGTCCTGTGCCTGATTCTGATTCTGAGGCTTTGAATGTTTGCCCTAGACACATTCCAGAGAAGTCTGCCCCAGAATCTGGAAGCACAGTCCAGCGTATACTGACATGCTGGCCTTCCTCCTGCCCATTGTCCACTCCCCGTCAGTCAGAAAAGTGAGTTTGGCAGGAAGTGGGGACCCCCATGTCCCGAGGGAAGAGGGGCCACACTCGGTTTCTGCTGACCCCTGTCGAGATCTGGGCCTGGCCTTGCTCAGCTCTCCCTTCTTTAGCTTTAAGACTTGATTTTATTTAAGAATAAACAGGATGAGAGAGAAGTAGCGTCCCCTGCCACCCATGTCACACATTCCGGAGGGGTGGGGGTTGGGCACAGGAAGTGGGGGTGGGGGCTGGAGGTTTCAGTCTCCCTGGTGACGCCCCCAGAGGGCCCGTTGATGGCTGCTTGCAGGCTCATTTGAAGCCAAGGGTGTGAGCTGAATGCCTTCGAGGCCACCATGTCCTTCCTCCACGGAGCTGACTGTACTTGGCGGATCCCTCCCCAGGCTGCCTGAGAGGAGCAAGGGGCCACGTCCCAGTGGGACATTGGTCCCAGCATCCATGCTGTATCAGAGTGCCTGCCTCTGGGTGAGTGAGTGGGAGACTTGCTCCCTACCCTCACCCTGGAAAAGCCGGCCTGGTGCTGAGTGCTGGGGACCCCAGCACCGCACGAGGCTCCTCACTGGGAGACTATGCATTGTCAGGTTTGGGGCTTGCTGTGTGGCTCCTTGGGGACCTGGAATTGCTTGTGTGGGTGTATTGGATACATTTATCCCCAGGCCTCACTGGCAACCCCTTCTCATCCCAAACCATGGTGGAGCTTCTCTGGAATCGTTTGCCTGCATCCCAAGGCAGAATGCAAGGGTCCAAGACCATTTCCATCGAGCTCTTGTTTCCTTTCCTGCAGCAACTTCTTTTCTCTCCCCCCACCCCAGCACCCACCATACTTCCGAAGGCCACGTCTCATCTTTCCTGGATCACTACAGTGAAGTATTACAGTTGTACAGTCCCCAATCTGGCCTTGGCTTGCTCGGATAAAACTTTGTATGTATTTTGTATGGCATAGATTCTATATTGTAATGATGTCCTATGCAAAAAGGAAAAAAAAATAACGAAATTGTAAATTTTATTGTTTTAATGTGTATGCATGTTTAGTGACGTTTCCATTTTGAAATAAAATTTATGATTCATTATTTTATCGGCCAGCACGGCTTTCTTGGAAGGGCACGTCTGGCACTGGGAGGGGAAGGGAAACCCAGCGGCTGGGATCGCCAAGGTGCACAAAGCCTTGGAGCCCCGCAGGCCTTGCAGAAGCCCCCTGGCTGTCTCCTGCCAGAGCAGGGAGGGAGGGTTCTTGCAGCTCACCGCGTCCCCACCCCTCCATCCATTCCCCAGAGCGAAGGTAGTGAAATCGGAGAAGACCCCCTAAAATTCACACTGAAATGTGGCCCCTTAAAGTTCCCTAGAAATGCTATCTGGGGTGCCATACAATTTCACCGCGGGCTTATTACTAAATCCCTGATATTAATAAGCCCAAGAGGGTTCTTGCCTAATATTTAGAGAAGAATTCTAAATACCGGCACAGATAAACGAGGCAGCATGGTACATTATAAGCTTTTATTTAGTGCAAGAAGTATCTGGGAAAGTGAGGGCTTTAGTTCAGGTAGGAGAGAGGGGAAAGTCTGGAAACTGGAGTAGCGTCCACACCACTCGGAGAGCAGGCCAGAGCCACGTGCAGCGAGCACCTCGAGCTGCTATCCACCGCTGATCACCGGCAGCACCGCAGAGGCAGACAGACCTTTTGCGACACTCCCTGCCTTTTTATGTATTTTCCACAGGGGAGTGGCTCGTGGCCAGGTGGACGCTCAGGTATGGTCAGGTAGAGCCTGATGTCACATGGGGGCGTGGTGGGGGTATCAGGTAGAGTGTAAGCTCACACAGAGGCCTGGCGAAGCTATCAGGGCGTGAAGTCACACAGGGCAGTGGCGAAGGCGTGGTCTTCCAGCTCACAAATCTAACCAATTTCAGCCTGTATGCCTGCCTGCTTCAGTAGGTGGTGGCCCTTTGCCTTGAGAGGCGCTGAGCCTTGCTCTAGTGTTCGCCCCCTCCCCCAACACCACAGTCTCCCCACTGGGCAGCAGCCACATCTCTCAATCCCTCCCCCCTCTGCCCAGAATCTCGAAGCACCTGTTTCCAGTCATGGCAGTTCTTGCAGTGGACTGTGGGCACTGACCCCAAAATGCCCTGCCACCGAGGCTGGGGGGATCTGGGGCGGTAGGTGTGCCTTGATAATCAGGGCCCGGAGTCCCCATGTGTCCACAGCAGAGACAGTGGGGAGCCCATAGCTGCCGGGGGAGGGGGCAACATTGCAGGTGCAGCCGCGTGCTCAGCCCCCAGCCAGGGTAGATCCAGCACTGCACTGTTCTTAGCACCAGCACCTGTG
Organism: Lepus europaeus; assembly: GCF_033115175.1. Classification (NCBI taxonomy): domain Eukaryota; kingdom Metazoa; phylum Chordata; class Mammalia; order Lagomorpha; family Leporidae; genus Lepus; species Lepus europaeus. Next base: position 12,290,751 of record NC_084837.1, read on the forward strand.
GTTTATGGGGTAAGGGAAGGTGGTGGAGAAACTGAAAACACTGGTAACGCCCGAAGGCAGTGCCGCTGATCAAAGATGATTTTTGCTGAAGCCGCCTGGACCGCGGCAGGCACATCCTGATGGATGTTTGTTTTCTGTGTCGTCTAGGAGGAGCAGGCATAGAAACAAGCACAACAAGTGGAAGCAAAAGGCGTTGGTGCCACGACAGTGGGAGCCCTGCCTCGCTGGCCAGGCCACTCACTGCCCTGCGTCCTTATCTCAGGAACTTCCCCGTCGCGCAGCTACAGGATGGATCGGCTGCCATAAATAGTTCTGTGTCAAGAGGATCCCAGATGCTTTAAAAATAGTGACACAGGAAAAAAACCTGTCAGTGATGACGTCACTGCTAGGCCTGGAGAGAAGTTAGAGTTCCTGCAGGGATGGAGGTGGCGGGGGAGGCAGCTGGCATTCACACGGCCCCCACGTCAGAACTGAGGGTCTCCTGAGGCTGGGAGGGGGCCCCAGGAGGGGAGGAGGAAGAATACACTCCAGGCAAGCAGTAGGTGTTCCTGGTGTCTAGCAAACAGACGTTTTGGGGGCAGTACAGCAGGAAGATCCCCGTGTGGCACAGTGGAGTGCCTGAGTTCAAGTCCCAGCTCTGCTCCCGATTCCAGCTTCCTGCTAATGTGCATCTGGGGAAGCAGCAGTGATGGCTCAGGGAGTGGAGCGCCTGCCACCCCTGTGGGAGACCTGAGTCAGGCTGCAGGCTCCTGGCTTTGTCCCAGTGAGGGATGGTTGCGGGCATTCGGAGAGTCCATCAGCGTGGGAGATCTCTTTCTCTGCCTTCAAATGAAATAAATAAAAATTCAAAAAATTACTCATATGTGTGGCATGCACATAGCAAGTTTTCTTCCCATCATCTGAGGACAAGGTACAGAAACACGGCTGGGGTAGGGTGTGTGGTTGATGGCGTCCTGGGCCTGGCCCGTCCTGTGTTTCAGGACTTGGGTCAGGTCAGTTGTGTGGCCATCCAGGGAGGTGCTGTGGCTGGCTGCACGCCTCCCACCCTCCCGGAGGGCAGGGCCTGACCAGGGCTCCCATACACACCAACCTCTCCAAGGAAGGACTTGCCATCTGTCTGAGCATTTTCTGTTGCTAATAACATAATACCACAGACTGGATAAGTTACAAAGAAAAGAGGCTTAATTTGGCTCCTGATTTGGGTTCAAGGTCAAGGGCCCGTGTCCGGTGATGCCCTCCCTGCTGGCGGAGTGCGGAGGCGGCTCAGGGGATCACATGATGTGAGCACATGTGCGCAAGTGCTGGCCTCTTCCAGCTGCTTATAAAGTGGCCAGACTGAGTCCTGGAGGTTCTGCCCTGGTGACCTCATCTGAGCCTACTCCCCTACCATGGCCCCAGCTCTAAACTCTTGTCCATTACCCCCCACCCCTCACGGAGGGTTTCTACTCCAGCGGGTGCTTCGGAGGGGCCAGACCATGTTCAACAGCAGCGGTGTCCCATGGCCTGCAGACAGTGAGCTCCCCGTTTCCGGAGGTATTCAAGCAGACAGGGAAACACTACCTTCCAAGAATGCCACGAAACAGCTTGTGTTTTAGAAGGGAGCCAGGTTGGTGTACAAACCAGGCCACGGTGTTACCCTGGGGACTCACCGGGGCTTGATCATCCAGACTCTCCTCCAGCCTTGTCAGTGGTGGCGGGTTGAGCTCAACTGCAAGGGGCCTTGAATAACAGGCTGGGCCAAGTGAGGTTTGCTCTGGGCACATGGGTGGCTCCATCCCTACAAGCACACCCTCATGGCCTTTCCTAAGGTCTTCCAGGTGGAGAGCAGGTGAACCAGGTACAGGCACGTGGCTGCTGCTCCCCGGGGCGGGGGCAGTCTGTGCACTGACTCTCCTCCACCGGCCTGGATCAGGGACCAGGATTCCAGGGCCATGGCTCACAGGACAGGCAGCTTGGGACAGAAGATGGTGTGGAAGCTTGGGGCCTGCATTAATTTCTTACCGTTGCTGCAAGCAGTTGCCACAAACTGTGGCCTAAAGCAACGCACTTTTAGACTCTCACAGCTATGAAAATTAGAAGTCCAAAGGGGTCTTTTTCTTTTCCCTTTTTTTAAAAGATCTATTTTATTTACTTGAAAGAGTTACAGAGAGAGAGGGAGAGACAAAGAGAGAGAGGTCTACCCTCAGCTGGTTCGCTCCCCAAACAGCTGTGCTGCTGGAGCTGGGCCAGGCCAAAGCCAGGAGTCGGGAGCTTCATCCAGGTCTCCCACATGGGTGAACAGCTTTCCCAGGCGCGTTAGCAGGGAGCTGGATCAGAAGTGGAGCAGCCGGGACTTGAACTGGTGCCCATAAGGGATGACAACACTGCAGGTGACAGCTTAACCCGTTACGCCACAATGCTGCCCCCTCCCCCCAGAGGTTGCACGAGGCAAATGGCAAGGTTGGTCCCTTTCCCTTTCTAGCTGATAGAGGTCACCCACATTCCTTGGCTTGGTGCCCCTTCCTTTGTCGTCCAAGCCGGCAGCGTGGCGTCTTCGCTTGTCCCTGCTCTCCTGTCTGTCTGCCTTGTAACACATCCAGGCTTGTCTCCCCTGCCTGTCGCAGCCTGCGTGTGCTTCCTGCACTGCCTGAGCCAGGGGAGCAAAGTGGCAGCTCAGGCTGCAGTCGGAGAAGCACAGAGCTTGCTGAGCTCCTGCCTGGGCAGGGAACCCTGCAGGCCCCTCCTTCCGCAAGGGCGGCAGCCCGTGCTCGGATTAAAGCGGCCTGAGCTGGCCTTCCATGTTTTGTAGCTTTGAAAACCAGAGCCACCAATGCAACTGTCACTGCACTACAGTTCCTCCACGGCCACACCCCGCTGAGCTGCGGCTGCCCACACAGCCTGCGCCGCCACTCGTGGCCACGGCTGCACGGTGCTCGCGAGGACTTAGGTCTCAGCAGCTCCCCAACTCCTGCTGTGAAGTTCGCAGTGAGGCACACGGTGTCAGGTGCCGCCGAGTCCACTGGAGCTGTGCCTATGCCATAGGCCCAGTCCCTTTTGGGCTTGGTGTCCACCCCTGTGCAGCCAGCCTGGCTTCTCTGCCCTCCACCACCGCCCGTCAGGAGTCTACCCACCGTGGGCCAGGTGGTGTGCTGGGGACGTGCTCACTGAGTCTTGGCAACATTGGAGGGAGGGGCTCAGAGAGGTGAAGTGGCCTTCCCCAGGTCACACCATCGGCAAAAATCCGGGAAGGCCAATTGTCTCACTGGACACAGCCGCTTGAAATTCTGGGTTTATTAAGGATTATTATTTAAAGATTTATTTATTTATTTGAAAGTCAGTTACACCGAGAGAGGAGTGGCAGAAAGAGAGGTCTTCCATTCGCTGGTTCACTCCCAAAATGACCCCAACAGCCAGAGCTGCATCGATCCAAAGCCAGGAGCCAGGAGCTTCTTCCAGGTCTCCCACGAGGGTGCACAGGCCCAAGGACTTGGGCCATCCTCCACTGATTTCCCAGGCTATAGCAGAGAGCTGGATCAGAAGAGGAACAGCCAGGACTCAAACCGGTGCCCATATGGGATGCTGGCACTGCAGGCGATGGCTTAACATGCTATGCCTGCCCCAAGCTTTATTTGAGAGCTACAGAGAGAGAGAGAGAGAGAGAGAGAGAGAGAGAGATGTTCCATCTGCTGGTTCACTCTCCAAGTGGCTGCAATGGCCAGGTTGGAGCCAGAAGCTTCATCTGGGTATCCCATGTGGGTGCAGGGGCCCCAGCACTTGGGACACCCTCTGCTGCTTTCCCCAGGTCATCAGCAATTAGCTATTAGCAGAAGTGGAGCAGCCAGGACTCGAACCGGTGCCCATATGAAATGCCAGCCTTGCAAGTGGCAACTTTATTTGCTACACCACAATGCTGGCCCCCAGAGGATTATTTTTAACTTGTCTAGGGGTACCCCGTCTGTTCTTTGGCATTGTGGGGCTGACTTGGAAGGCTGGTGACACCATAACATGGGACTGGTCGCTCAGCTTTTTTTTGACTGCACGTTTCTGGGGCCAGAACTCTGCCCCCAGCAGCCAGCATGTCCTGTGCAGGGTCTCCAAGGTGATGTGCAAGCTGACCCTGGGGACCCAATCCCAGGCACTATGGGACTCAGGCCACTCTTCAGGGGCCCTCCAAGAAACCTTTGTACCTGTGATTCCCCCATCCAGGCTCCCAGTGTCTGGGTGCTCTCCATCCCCCTCAGGCCTCCTGGGACCCATAGGCACAGCCACAGCAGTGACAGTCACCACCCTCAGCTTGCAAACATGGGGGAGGCCCAGGGCTGTGGCTGGGACTCCTGGACCCCAACTTGGGAGCTCATTCTTTTTTTTTTAAACTTTTATTTAATGAATATAAATTTCCAAAGCATAGCTTATGGATTACAATGGCTTCCCCACCCCCATAACTTCCCTCCCATCCGCAACCCTCCCCTTTCCTGCTCCCTCTCCCCTTCCATTCACATCAAGATTCATTTTCAATTCTCTTTATATACAAAAGATCAGTTTAGTATATATTAAGTAAAGATTTCAACAGTTTGGGGGGCTCATTCTTTGTGTGTCTTATTTTGACTAACACGTAATAAACACATGTGTGTACATAATGCACACAGTATTTCGTTACATGTATGCCTTATGTAATTATCAAGTCAATGTAAATGGCACATCCAGTGCTTTAAACATTGATCGATTCTTTGTTGTAAGGGCATTCAAAATCTCCCCTTTCTTTCTCTCTAAGATTTATTTCTTGTTTGAAAGGCAGAGTAACAAACAGAGAGGAAAGGAGAGAGAGAGGGAGAGAGAGATCAGGAGAGATTTTCTATCCTCTGGTTCATTCCCCAAATGCTCACAGCAGTGGGACTGGGCCAAGCCAAAGCCAGGAGCCAGGAGCCAGGAGCCAGGAGCCAGGAGCCAGGAGCCAGGAAGCCTATCTGGAACTCCCACGTAGGTGGCAGGGGCCCAGACACTGGGACCATTATCTGCTACCTTTCTAGGTGCAGTAGCAGGAAGAGGGATATGATATGCAGATGCCCCAAGTGACGGTTTAACCTGCTGTGCCACAATGCCTGTCCCCATCTTCCTCACCCTTTCATTGTCGGTTATAGACACACAGTGTTCAAGACAACACCAGAAGGCGTCCCTCCCATCTGACTGTACCTGTGCACCTGTTGACCAACCTCCCCTCTGCCTTCCCCAGCCCCTGCTTCCATGAGATCAACTGTCTGGGATTCTCCACAGGAGTGAGAACACGTGTTGTTGTACCTGTCTGCCTGGCCCATGTCGCTTAGCACGGTGTCCTCCGGGCTCGTCCGTCTTGCGGCCCACGACAGAATCTCATCCTTTTCCATGGTGTGTAATTCCCCATTGAGTATTGGTTTATCCACTTACCCATGGGTGCACACTGAGGTTGGTCCCACTTCTTGGCGCCTGTGAGAAGGGCTGCAGGAAACATGGGAGTGGCACACTGATTTCATTTCCCTTGGATATAGTCCCAGAAGTGGAATTGCTAGATCAGATGGGATTTCTGTTTTGTATTTTCTGATCAACCTCCACACTGTTTTCCACAATAACTACTAATTTACATTCCCACCAACAGGGTGCACGAGTTCTCTTTTCTCATCAGCTTTCACTCATAACTTCCATCTTTTTGATACGACGATACCAGGGCCCATTCTTTAACCCCCCACATCCCTGCCCTCCACCAATGTCTTCCATTTCCAACCCGACAACAGCTGGGTCAGGGTTTACTTCTGAGCCCCACAGGAGCATGGGTGGCAATCAGTGGATATCCATGTGATCTCCACAATCGGCAGACTTCCCTCAGCCACACCCACCCTAGCATGTGCTGATTGATTGATGATTGTGTTTTTGGAAAATGGTCATTGCAGGTCTGGCACTGTGGCATAGTGGGTTAAGCTGCCACCTGCAGCGCCAGCAATCATTATGGGCGCTGGTTTGAGTCCTGGCTGCTCCACTTCCGATCCATCTCCCTACTAATGCTCCTAGGAAAGCAGTGGAAGATGGCCCAACTGGTTGGGTCCCTGCACCTACGTGGGAGATCTGGATGAAGCCATTTAGGGAGTGAACCAGCAGATGGAAGTCCTCTCTTTCTCTGCCTCTGCCTCTCCCTCTCTATAACTCCATTTTTCAAATAAATAAACCTTAAAAAAAAGAAAAGGAAAGAAAATGAAAATGGGCGTTGCCTGTGTGCTCTGGGGGACGGTCTACTCCCTGTGTTCTGTCTCCTGCTTTGCTAACCAAGAACACACCCCCGAGGCTTCTGGGCGATGGATTGCCGACTTGTGCAATCCGGCACCCTCAGGGCGAGGAGAGTGGCTCCCTCCCTGGCTCAGCAGCGCCCTCCCAGCACAGTCCAGGGAGCGCCTCACACGGGCCTTGCCCTCCGGGAAGACCAGGGCACAGAGCTTGGAGTCCAATGGAAATGCGGATGTGCACAGCAATGGCGTCTGCAGAGCGGGGCACACAAGGCCAGGCACGGCACACAGTCAGTGTCAGGGAAGCAGGCTAGGGCTGCAGGTGGGTAGGGGGCAGTCAGATCTCAGTCTCTCTACATCGATACCTGCAAGTGCAGGGAGTAGTACATGATAAGAACATTAAAACACAGATACCAAGATGTTTAAAATAGCTCGAATGTTGGGGAAGAGGGCACAAGTTCAATGCACCTCATAACATCCAACATTTCAATACATTGGATGAGAAGGGCAGCTTGCAGAACAGTAGGCAAAGTCAAATCACATTTTTCAAAAAACTTTTCTCCGAAGTTACATCATTTTTTAAAAAAGATTTATTTATTTCATTTGAAAGGCAGAGTGACAGAGAGGAGAGAAAGAGATCGAGATCTTCCCATCTGCTGGTTCATTCCCCAAATGACTACCGTGCCTGGGGCTAGGAGCCAGGCACTCTATTCAGGTCTCCCACGTGGGTGGCAGGGGCCCAAGCCCTTGGGCCATCTTCTACTGTCATACCAGGCTCATTAGGCAGACCAAAACTGAGTGGCTTGGCCTCCAATTGGCACTCTGATATGGGATCTGGGTGCCCCAAAGGGCAGCCTAACTCACTGAGCCACAATGCAGGCAGCCTGAGCTGACTGATATCCACAGAGCAAGCCATAAAACCCTACTGGGGGCCGGTGCCGTGGCTCAACAGGCTAATCCTCCACCTTGCGGCGCCGGCACACCGGGTTCTAGTCCCGGTTGGGGCGCCGGATTCTGTTCTGGTTGCTCCTCTTCCAGGCCAGCTCTCTGCTATGGACTGGGAAGGCAGTGGAGGATGGCCCAAGTCCTTGGGCCCTGCACCCGCATGGGAGACCAGGAGAAGCACCTGGCTCCTGGCTTCAGATCAGCGCAATGCACCGGCCGCAGCGGCCACTGGAGGGTGAACCAACGGCAAAAAGGAAGACCTTTCTCTCTGTCTCTGTCTCTCTCTCTCTCACTGTCCACTCTGCCTGTCAAAATAAAATAAAATAAAATAAAACCCTATTGGGGGCCAGAGTGTGGCGTAGCAGGTAAAGCTGCTGTCTACAATGCTGGTATCTCATATGGGCGCCAGTTCGAGACCTGGCTGCTCCACTTCCGATTCAACTCCCTACTAATGTGCCTGGGAAAGCAGCAGAAAATGGCTCAAGTGCTTGGGCCCCTGCACTCACGTGGAAGAACTGGAAGAAGCTCCAGGTTCCTGGCTTTGGCCTGGCCCAGCCTTGGGTGTTGTGGCCATTTGTGTTGTGGCCACTGGGGGAGTGAACCAGTGGATGGAAGAAGATATCTCTCTCTTTCTCTCTCTCTCTCTCTCTCTCTCCCACTGTTTCTTCCTTTCTCTGTGTAACTCTTTCAAATAAATAAATAAATATTAAGGAAAAAAACCATATGGGGAAGTCAGGATGAGGTTGCTAAGGAGGGCCACAGGGGTTTCAGCTGAGCCTCAATGTACTGATTCAGGATGTATTAGAACCAGGCACTGGGAGCAGTAGAACTGTTTTGCTTTCTCTGTGTTCTAGGTGTGAAATGCCTGTGCATGGTTGTGGCTGGTCCAAGCAGGCCTACAGCGTGTTTGGCAAGGCGTAGACTGAAACATAGGTAGGTGGCTATAACCAGGCTGCTCCCTGCACTGGACAGAGCTTGCCCAAAAGTAGGGACACTGCCAGGAGCCTGGTACCTGGAGCCCAGCCACTGGTTTGGACATAAGCCATCCAACAACATGAAATAAAAACAGGACACTTCCGGCCAGACAGGAGAGGGAGCTGAGCTCCCTGCTGGGAAGCCATTGATCAGAGACTACAGAAGGAAGCTGCCCGAGCACAGGGAGGGGTCACAACCCATCCTGGTTCCTGGAGGTGCCTGACATAGTGGGATGGGCCGCCGCTGTCACTCTTATGCCCACCCTGGGGTGGGGACTGCAAGCAGTGTGTTTTGTCTTTGTGTATGACGGTACTTCAGAGTTTGTGGAAAATGGAATTAAAAGATAAGTTTATTTCCATGCAAAAAAATGTGAATCTATGCAGTTTTTTTATAATAAAAATTTTGCATGGCGTTGTGGAGAGGAGACACACATGTATGCACATGCACACACACACACAGAGAGAGAGAGAGAGAGAGAGAGAGAGGTCTTCCATCTGCTCATTTACTCTTCAAATGGCCATAACAACCTGGGCTAAGCCAGGCTGAAGCCAGGAGCCAGAAACTCCATCCAGGATCTCCCATGTGGGTGGGCAGGTACTGAAGTACTTGGTTCATCATCTCATCACCTTCTGCTTCCCAGACGAATTAGCAGCGAGCAACACTCCGATACAGGATGCGGGGTCCCAGGTGGTGACCTAACGGGTTGCTCCACAATGCCAACCCCAGAATTTCCCATGAACTTTCTAAAGTATTTTCACATAAAGAGTGTATGCTCTGTGTACATTTGGTGGTGGTTGTAAAACCAATTGAGAAAGTAACAGTGAAAATGCTTTAAAAAGTGAAACAGCGGCCGGTGCCACGGCTCAGTAGGCTAATCCTCCTCCTTGCGGCGCTGGCACACTGGGTTCTAGTCCCTGTTGGGGCGCCGGATTCTGTCCTGGTTGCCCCTCTTCCAGGCCAGCTCTCTGCTGTGGCCCCGGAGTGCAGTGGAGGATGGCCCAAGTGCTTGGGTCCTGCACCCCATGGGAGACCAGGAGAAGCACCTGGCTCCTGACTTCGGATCAGCGCGGTGCACCAGCTGAGGCGGCCATTGGAGGGTGAACCAACAGCAAAAGGAAGACCTTTCTCTCTGTCTCTCTCACTGTTCACTCTGCCTGTCAAAAAAAAAAAAAAAAAAGAAAAAGAAAAAAAAGTGAAACAGCAACATATGTTTTATTTAGTGGAGTGTTGAGTTATGGTGTCCAAGGACTATGGTGTACAAGGAAGTCACTTGGTTCATGGTTTTATTATTTTTTTCAATTGAAGAATTCTAATCAAACATACAACAAGGTTGAGGAAAACCAAATACTATGGAAAAAAAAAAAAAAACAAACCCTAATGATAGAATGTCTTTCCACCCCACCTACCCTACCTATTCCACTGCTACAAGGCTAAACCTTTTTTTTTTTTTTTTTAATCACTTCTGTTTTAAATATCTTAAGCTTGTCCTGTTTTGGGATTTATAAGCATCTGACAACTCTACTGGCTTCCTGATAGGAGAGATGAGCACTGTAATTACCTCCACCTCCGCCCCCTCCCTCCCACACCTCCACCTGCATTTACAATGTGAGTGGGTTTTTAACTCTTCCCCAGGCTCTCGATAAAGCTCCGAATATTGCTGCACACCCCCCTGTCGGCTGCTACCCCCTTGCTGTGGTCTTGACTCCCCTTCACGGAAGGTGACAGAAGGGTGAGCCCTGCCACCCACCGTATCTGCGCTTTCCACTGCACCCCTCTGGCCTTTGCACGTAGTGGATTCCCAGGGAGCCGCAGTGGGACCCTGCACCTCCCGCGCCTGAGCGTGTCAGTGTTACTTTTTACTCACCACGCAGCTAAACCCTGGGTCAGGAGGACATTCCCTCCTTTGCGGGCCTAAAGTGGTCACTGCACCTTGGTCCTCTCAAGAAAGACACTGCCAACATCGAGAGGAAATTGAGTGAATCTGTTTTTCACTCCATTAGCCAAAAATCATAACACATTTTAGTTTGCTTTGTAGTTGAAGCTTAATTTTCTTACTTACAGATTTTCCTCTGTGGCCTTTGCCTGTCCTCTTTTCTGCTAACAGAATAATAATACACTCCTGTTATTGCCTTAGTTTTACCTTTTTGTTCTCAAGAACTCCTCTCCTGCCCCTTGGGCCTGCCTGTAGCACTGTTACCACCCCCCCACCCCCGTGAGTCACTTCATAGTCTAAATCCTCTGTCTTATTTAGTTTTCCTTCTCACTTTGCTGGAATACATCCTAAAGTAATTGTCCTAGAAAGAAGGTGTAGGAGACAGTTTTGTTTTGCTTCAATCCTTGAAGGTTTGAAAGTCTCTTTACTTTGGGGCTGGCATTGTGATGTGGTGGGTTAAGTCACTGCCTGGGATGCTGTCATCCCATAAGAGCCCCGTTTCAAGTCCCAGATGCTCCACCTCTGATCCGGCTCCCTGTTAATATGCCTGGGAAAAGCAGCAGAAGATGTTATGTGCTTGGGCCCCTGCACTCATTTGGGAGAAACAGATGAAGCTCGTGGCTCCTGGATTCCACCTGGCCAGTCCTGGCTGTTATGGCCATCTGCCGAGTGAACCAGCAGATGGAAAATCTCTGTCTCTCCCTCTCTCTAACTCTGACTTTCAAAGAAGAAAATAAATCTTTTCCTTTAATTTTTTATTTATTTATTTATTTTTTACAGGCAGAGTGGACAGTGAGAGAGAGAGAGACAGAGAGAAAGGTCTTCCTTTACCATTGGTTCACCCTCCAATGGCCGCTGCGGCTGGTGCATCGCGCTGATCCGAAGCCAGGAGCCAGGTGCTTCTCCTGGTCTCCTATGCGGGTGCAGGGCCCAAGGACTTGGGCCATCCTCCACTGCCTTCCCGGGCCATAGCAGAGAGCTGGACTGGAAGAGGGGCAACCGGGACAGAATCTGGCACCCTGACTGGGACTAGAACCCGGTGTGCTGGCGCCGCAGGCGGAGGATTAGCCTATTGAGCCGTGGTGCCGGCCATCTTTTCCTTTAAAAAAGAAAATCTCTTTTATTCTGTTTCCTTTTTGAAAATACCTTTATTCTGCCCCACACTTGATTGATAACTTGGCCCAGTATAGAACAGAAGGTTCTAAATGACTTGCTGATTATCTTAGATTCCCTGCTACTAATGGGATGTCTGATGCACTGTGGTTCTCAGCCTTTGCAACATTTTATTTTCCCTCTTTGAAATCTGTCAATCAATATTACTCCCCGTTGCTCTGCAAAATTTTAAGTATTTGCTTATTTGAGAGGCAAAGAGACAAAGAGAGAAAGAGAGCTCCTCTCTCCTTGTTCACTCTGCAAATGCCTGCAACAGCCAGGGCTGGGCTGGGGCTCTAGCTGGGAGCCAGCAACGCAATCCAAGTCTCCTGCATGGGTGTTGCGGACCCAAATACTTGAGTCATTACTGCTGCCTGCTGCCTCCCAGGGTCCACATTAGCTGGAATCCAGAGCTGGAGACAGGATTCAAACCCAGGTACTCCAATATGGGACGGGAGCCTTAACTGCTAAGCTTGACACCAGCCATCATGTAGCAGTGTTGAAAGCCGGCCATCGTTCCTTTGTGCTGCATTCCTGGGACCACTCTGCCTGAAGCTGCTGCATGTCCTCAGGCCTGCAATGTTTTCTTCTGATATTGTGTGGCTGATTTTCCTCCTTGCGCCTTCTCTCCTTTTTGGGGTCCAGCAGCAGTACTGACCACCTTCTGTGGCTCACTGCAGCCTGTGCCCATATCCCCTCCGTCTCCAGGTCTGCTCCCCCAGCTGGATCAGGCTTTCTCACTCATCCTCTGAGACCCAGGTGCAGGTCCTGTGGGGTCCCAGCCTGTCCTGGCATCTCTGTCCCCAGGCAGCGCCCAGAGCCCACCTGGCTATGGCGCCGTGCCAGGGGCCTCACTAAGCTGCTCACACAGGAAAGGGTGCGCCCTTCGCACCTGCCAGGGCTCCTCCAGGAGGGGGCTGTGGGAGAGCTGGGAGGGGCTGGGACAGGCTGCAGGGGGCTTGGGGCTGTGGGGGTACCGCGCTCTCCAGGCCATCAGGGGCTCTGAGGGACAGCAGGGCCAGGGGATGGGGAGGGGTGGAGCCAGGGGCGCCTTCCAGGGACTCTCAATCTCCAGGAAATTCCTGGAATTCATCAGCGGTTTGCTCCCAAAGGGATTTTCCGTGGGAAGTCGAAGGCTGGGGGGTTTCTGTCCAGGCTGACAGGTTGGGACAGCACCAGCCACTGGAGCCGCAGGGCCCGAGGCAGAGGACCCCTCCTTGGGGCAGGGTCCCAGCCGCCGCCACTCCCTGGGAGCCAGAACCGCCCCCACTGAGGCCCAGTCTGCTCTGCTGCCCAGCGGCCTCCAAGGCCGGGCCCTTGCTGTGTTCCGCCTGCAAACCCCAGCAGCCCGAGGCCCGCCCACTAGGGACCCCGGCCCGGACCCTGCCCCGGGCGTGGCCTCCGGGGGGAGCGCGCAGCCTTTCCTCCCGGTTCTGAGAATATGGGGAACCCACTCTGTCCCAAGTACCCCCAGAAGGGGGAGCGGACCCCGCCCTCGTCCTTCGCGGAGGGGGCGGGGCCTCGTATCTCTTGGGAGTGGGTGGAGCCCCGCCCCCAGGCCCAACTGCCCCTCCTGCCGTGCAGAGGCCACATCCTTGTGATGGGAAGCCCCGGTTCGGTTCCTCTGGCCCTGACCACCCATGTGGATGTCCTGTCCCCGCAGGGGCCCGCAGCGTGTCCCAGGCACGCGGTCGCGTTTGGTCCCCCAGGGCCTGTCCCGGGAGCCGTGGCTGCCTGCTGGCTCCCCTGCGCCTTCCTGGGCGTCCTGGAGCCCTTGGGGAGAGGCCCTTGGGGAAGACCTGTGTTAGAGCCACCACGCAGAGGGACTTGGGCAGAGCAGTGCCGTCTCTGCTTGTGGTATGCTGACATCGGGGTTCTGCAGCCTCGGGCCTTACCTGTGGATCCCCACCCATCTCCACAGTCGCCCCCTTCACCTTCCCCCACACACCCGAGACCCTGCAGCAGGTCTTTGGCGCAGCAGCCATGGCCTGGCGAGGCCCTGCTGCACACCGGGGAGGGCAGATGTTTTCAAGGTAAATCCCACACTGCCGCCTCCCCCGCTGCCAGCTGGTGCCCGGCCAAGCCCCCTGGGCTGGCCCTCAAGTCTGGAGGCACACGGGGGGTCCTTTGCTAATGAGATCCTGAAGCTGGTCTCTTCTCATTCCAAAGGCCTGTGGACCCTCCCCAAGCCAGGCACCTGCCTCTCCCATAGCTCTCTTGCCCCCACCTTCCCCCCAGCCCCACCCTGCTGGAGCCTCACCTGGCTCCCTGCGGCTGCCTCTGGGGAGGGAGCCCACTCCAGTGGCCTGGGCCTTGGCACTTTCTGATGCTCAGGTTTGCTCACTAAGTGCAGGCCGTCCTTGAAATGTGTCTACCTTCTCCAATCGCTCTGCGTCCCCTGAGTACTCACAACCTAGGATGCACTGCCCCCAGGGTGTCTTGGCACAAGCGTGGGGGTGCCTCTTCCAGCACCCTCAGTGGGCTGGTTCTCCCAGTGGTCCCCATGGCACTGTGGCGGGGGGGGGGGGCAGCTGTAGCTGCTTCTGCCTCCCCCCCAGGTGGAAGAGGCGGCTCTGTGGGAAGCAGGCCAGAGCTTTCTCAGCCAGGGCCTGGCTGGCTTGGCCTAGGGTGAGGGTGATGATAGCAGGAGTTCCCACTGGAATCATGTTCATTATGTCCCAGAGGCCGCAGTCGGTCCTGGACCTGTGTGGACTCGCTTCGTTCCCACAGCAGCCGGGCCTGGATGAGAAGCAGGGGGATGTGGAGGCTTTAGGCTGTGGCTGCAGGGGGCAGAAGCCTGGCTCGGCTCCCACCTGTGCAGGGGAACCTCCACCTGTGTCTGTGTCTGCCAAACCTGCCCCACGTTTGTTGCTGTGCCCCAGGAACCTGCCCCCAGGGCATCACCTGGGCAAGGCTGAGGTGCCACGCAGACAGCGTTGTTCCTGGTGGCACACTGTGTGATGGTCAAGGTCCCTGTCCCACCTGTGCTGTGCACACATGCAGAAGGAGGCCGAGACTGTTAGGGAGAAAGTGTCGAGTACTACACAACAGCTCTACTGCTTATGTAAGAAGGGGACTTGAAGAAAACCCCGTGCCTGTGTGAGCACAGGCAGTTCCTGGCTTCGGAAGCCTCCTCCCACTGAGGAGTTTGCACTTCAGGGTGGTAGGAAAGCGATGGGCAGTCCGTAGAAGCCAACCTCAGAAGTCTGAATCAGGCTCTTCCCCCAGGGTTAGAGATGCACTGAAATCTTGCAAGGCTGAGCAGCGGCAGCAGGTGCAGCTCCCAGTCAGCCGCACTGTCACAGGAAAAACCCCCAGCACTCCACAGCGTAGCTGAGCCTGGAGGGTGGATCGGCCATGTGTTTTCAGTATATCTGTTAAATGTTTATTTGAAAGGGAGAGAGCGAGAACAAGAGAGAGAGAGAGAGGGAGAGCGTCACCCTTGGTTTATGCCCTAAATGCCCACAGCCAGAGCTGGGCCAGGCCCAAGCCAGGAGCCAAGAACTCCCTCGGGGTCTCCCATATGGGTGACAGGTCCTTGAGCTATCATGTGCTGTCTCCCAGGAAACGGGATTGGGAGCTGAGTGACGGGACTTGATGTGCTATGTGGCTGTTCCGAGCAGTGACAGCATTGAGCCCACCTCAGTAAATGTTTGACTTAGAATGGTTTCAGTTTACAATGGCTTTCACCAGGTGTATCTCCACTGTAAGTTGAGAAGTACACACACAAATCTTATTTTTGCAAAGAGAAGCTCTGTGGGGAGAGGGGAAAGGGTGGGAAACAAAACTTCTCCAGGCAGATTTTCTCTAACTCTATTGAAGTGTAATTTTCGCACCATGCAACTCATCCATATATACTTTGATGCATCTTAGCATATTCATAGGTATGTGCAACCATCACCACACTCAGTGTGGGAGCATAACCTCAACAAGAAACACTGCCTGCCTTAGCTCGCGTCCCACTACCCCCGAGCCCCAGGTCTAAGCACCAGTAACCTGCTTTCTCTCTCTATGGACTTGCCGCTTCCGAAGATTTCATGGAAGTGGAGCCGTCCAACAGGCTGTTGCATCTGCGTCTTCCAGGTAACACAGTGTTTGCCAGGTTCATCCACGTGGTGGCTTGCTTTGGTGTTTCATTCCCTCTTAAGTGTGAGTAATCATCTCAAATGTGAACACACTTTAAAAATCCATTTGCCAGCTGGGTTGTTTCTACTTTTTGGCACGGACGTTGGTGTGCAAGTCTCTTTGTGGACAGAGGTGTTTTTGTCTGGAAGTATAAGTAGGAGTGGAATTATTAGGTCATAGGATCACTCGAGAATTAATGCTGGGCTGTTTGCTTCTGCACCATCTTCCACTCTCCCGGCAATCTATGAGAGCGCTGCTTTTCCTGCAGCCTCTCCAACACATGTCTTTTTAGCAAAAGCCATCCTGATGGATGTGAGGTGGTATCTTTTCTTTTTTTCTTAAGATTTGTTTATTTATTTGAAAGTCAGAGTTACCCAGAGAGAGGAGAGGCAGAGAGACAGAGGTCTTCTATCCACAGGTTCACTCTCCAATTGGCCGCAGCGGCCGGAGCTGCAATGATCCAAAGCCAGGAGCCTAGAGCTTCTTCTGGGTCTCCCACGCGGGTGCAGAGGCCCAAGGACTTGGGCCATGTTCCACTGCTTTCCCAGGCCACAGCAGAGCTGGATCAGAAGTAGAGCAGCCGGGACTTGAACCGGAGTCCATATGGGATGCTGGCACTGCAGGTGGAGGCTTTAACCGCCATACCACAGCACTGGCTCCAATGAAGTGGTATCTTATTGGGCTTTTGATTTGTATTTCTCAGGTGGCTAGACTGCACATTTTATCTATAGTTTCAGCTTTTATTCTACTTAATATCGTGCCAAAATCAATCTGATGAAAGTAAAAAAAAAAAAAAAAATGGGGGCAGGTGCTGCTGGTAGGTGGCAGAGCCAGGGTCCCGGAGCCAGGGTCCCAGCGTAAGAAGTCTGCCTCAGGGCCAGTGCTAGTGTGGATCCTCCACCCTCTGCCCCTGGACACTCAGCAGCTCTGTTGGCTGTGGCTCCTTCAGGCTCTCGACCCAAGTGTCCCAGGCCAAGGCCCGCCATCCTAACAGCTCTGGGACTGCATGATGCCCTAGAATAGAATTCTTCAAAGATTTCCAAACATGGTGTGCCGAAGAGTGTCCCTAATGCCCTCCAGAAAGAAGTAGCTGGGGGAAGGCCCATGGAAGGCAAAGACAGGGCGGCATGGCTCCGGGTCTCCAGCAGCTCCTCCAAGGCCATCTCAGGTTGCGGCCCCTCCCACCCCCAGGGACTCCAGCTCACCAAATCTCCCTGCTGCTTTGGAGCCTTCGTGCTTCTGACTCCTTCTGCTGGGAACCAGGGCGGCTGCGTCTCGAGGTCATCGCGGGTGTTCCCTTGGAAGGCTGTTCTCACCAGAGGGTTGTTGCAGAAGCCTGAGCTTGGCTCCCCACACCCCTGCTTTCCAACTCACCACGTGATCCTCATGAGCTCTGCCGTCTGCCTTGGGCTTTCGCCAGAGCATGCTCATGCCCTTTGGACCTGCAGCCTCCAGCCCCGTGAGTTAGATAAACCTGTCCTTTCTTCAGGGGAGCCTGTCTCGGGCAGTTCCTTGCAGTAACGGAAGCTGAGTGATGCGAACAGCTTTAGCTGGAAGCCGGCTCTGGGGGCTGCCGTGCTTGTGGATGGACCTTGCTCCCCACTCAGATTCATATGCAGTCTAGAGACCTCTGTTACCCTGTCACTGCTGCTGGACTTCCAGCTGGGGTAGGCTTGGGCCACCAGACAGCACAAATTATTTTTTTAAGATTTATTTTAGGCCGGTGCCACGGCTCACTAGGCTATTCCTCCGCCTGCGGTACCGGCACACCGGGTTCTAGTCCCGGTTGGGGTGCTGGATTCTGTCCTGGTTGCTCCTCTTCCAGTCCAGCTCTCTGCTATGGCCCCGGGAAGGCAGTGGAGGATGGCCCAAGTGCTTGGGCCCTGCACCCTCAAGGGAGACCAGGAGAAGCACCTGGCTCCTGGCTTCAGATTGGCGCAGCGTGCCGGCCGTAGCGGCCATTGTGGGGGCGTGGTTAACCAACAGAAGGAAGGCCTTTCTCTCTGTCTCTCTCTCACTGTCTAACTCTGCCTGTCAAAAAAAAAAAAAAAAAAAGATGTATTTTATTTATTTTGAAGGCAGAGTTACACAGAGAAAGGAAAAGATAATAGATAGATAGATAAATAGAGGTCTTCCATCTGCTGGTTCACTCCTCAAATGGCTGAAATGGCTGGGGCTAGACCAGGCTGAAGCCAGGAGCCAAGAGCTTCCTCTGAGTCTCCCACATGGGTTCAGGGGCCCAAGAGTTGGGTCATCTTCAGCTGCCTTCCCAGGCACATTAGCAGAGAGCTAAATTGGAAGTAGAGAAGCTGGGACTCGAACCAGTGCCCATATGGGATGCCAGTGCTGCAGGCTGTGGCTTAACCCGCTGTGCCACAGCAGTGGACCCAAGTCTTTTTTTTTTTAACAGGTTTAATTAACACAATGTATGAGTGGAACAAACACTCGTAAATCAGAACGTCTCCTTCCTCCTCTGCAAGTGACAATTACAATTTTCTTCATTTCTTTACACAATAAGAGCATTCGTACGTTGAATTGAAAAGTTTGAGGAAGAACTAGGCTTTCAGGGTTGTAACTTCAGTGAATTGAACACTCATTTAAAACTCTAAGTTTTCAGTAAAACGAGCTCTGAATTTTGAGCACCAAATGCACCCTTTGGGGACGTCGATGATGTCCTGTTGAATTGGAGCGGAGAGGGCTGCAGGGTTGTGGGGAATTCCACGTGCTGCTCTGGCACAGGAATCTGGGGGTCCTCTGGCTGCCCGGGGCTGCCCTGCCACAGTCCAGCAATGTGCCTGTGAGTTCCGTGTGCACCCGAGCCACGGTGGTGCTTTAGAAATGCCCCTCCTGCTAGCCCTCTTCAGCACGTTCCCCATAGCCGCCATCTCCACACGCTGGCTCTGACCGCCCACAGCCCCCATCCCGCGTCCTCCAGGGCTGGTCTTCCCCACCCACCCCTCGCCTTTGTGTCTCTCCCTTGAGTCTCTGGGGGGCTCCCATCTAGAGCCGGCTGCTCCCTTTCACAGGACGCCTACCCCAACCTGCCCCTTCATGCTGTGCCTCTGCAGGGGCCACTCGCACCCCAGTCTGCAGGAGCCCCTGTTGCTTCATCTCTCGCTTTCCTCGCCATCTGCCATTTCTCGTCTCCTTTCTGTTGGGTGTGAGGGGATACAGATGCCTCCTCCATGCCTGAAGCCCTGACCCCTAGCAGGTGTGCCGTATGTCTCACTGAGCACAGGACCGGATGAGGACCATGTTGGAAGCACCGTGGAGGCCACTGTCGCTCAGCTCCCTCAGAGCAGGGCTGGGGTCTCTGACACCTGCAACAGCCGTGGGCCCCGGTCTGTGGCAGGGCTGGGGACAGAAGGAGCACAAGTGGCAGTGAGCAACGGCTCTGTCATCAAGGACAGAAAGGGAACACGGAGCCCGGAGGCCTCACGCCGTGGGTGCTGTCTGGATCCCCCTGGCTTGTGCAAACCCAGAGTTCTGATTCAGTAAGCTGGGGGCTCGCCGGGGCTCGTCGGGGGCTCGCCGGGGCTCGCCGGGGCCTGGGGGTTTCCAGCAGGGTCCCCGGGGCTGCTGTTGCTGCCGCTCCCAGCTACATCCGCTGCTGCACACCAAGCTGGGCCCTTCGTTCTTCTGACTTCACGAGGCCAGGAGCTGGGCACATCCATCCAGGCCTGCTCTGTCCAGTCTGGAACTTGATGTGCCCTCTCCCCCCTTTTCTTAAAAAGCCCAGGTTTAGGACCAGTGTCATGGCACAGGGGGTTAAGCCGCTGCCTGCAATGCCGGCCTCCCATATGAGTGCCCATTCAGGGCCTGACTGCTCCACTCTCGATCCAGCTCCCTGCTAATGCACCTGG
Source organism: Lepus europaeus (assembly GCF_033115175.1). Classification (NCBI taxonomy): domain Eukaryota; kingdom Metazoa; phylum Chordata; class Mammalia; order Lagomorpha; family Leporidae; genus Lepus; species Lepus europaeus. The sequence goes on from NC_084837.1 coordinate 12,309,971, forward strand.
GAAGGCAGTGGGAGATGACCTAAGTGCTTGGGCCCTGGCTACTCATATGGGAGACCCAGAAGACTCCTAGCTCCTGGCTTCAGCCTGGCCCAGCCCTGGCCATTTGGGGAGTCAACTAAAAGACAGAAGATCTCTCTTGTGTGTCTTTCCCTCGCTCTGTAACTCTGCCTTTTAAATAAAAAATATTTTAAAGCCCAGAGTCTAGGTGGTAGGGCAGGAGAGGCAGGGACCTTGGGGAGGGATCTGGGCTCTCTGAGTGGTTCATGGTAGCCCCCAAGGGAGAGGCCTTTTGTCTTGTTCTGCCCCTGGCTCTGTCTTAGCCTCCTCTCAGTGCCCCCCTTCTCCCTGGAGGCAGTGAGGGGTGGTGTGCTGGAGCCTCTGAGCTGTGTGGCAGACCTGGGTGTTCGGAGAGGAGCCTGGCCAGGTGACGGAGGGTGACAGGCCTACGTGATGAGGCTGGCCAGGGGCTGCAGGGCTGGGGAGTGGGTGGGGCCTCCCGTGGAAGCCTTGGGTCACACTTGGGGCCGAGGGTAGTGCAGGGTCCCCTTCCTGCCCCAGGGAGTCTCGTGGACAGGCTTGCTCCTCCAATCCAGGTTTTCCTTTTGATGTTGCCTCTGGGATCATCCTCAAGGGATTGGGTGGAGTTGAGCCAGGTGCCCGTCTGCCAGGTGATCAGGTGGGAGGTGGGCCCAGGGCAGGGAGCCCCAGCTGTGCCTGGCCAAGGAGCTAATTACCTGACTGGGCCCAATGTGCCACCCTGGGACCTGGTGTCCTCCCCTCCCCAGTGACGCCCCTGAAGGCTTTGAGCCAAGAGGCTCAGTCCAGAAGCCCTGTAGGTGCCTTTGTCACCTGCCCCCAAGGGAGGGGCCCTGGGGCTCCCCACTCTGTGCTGGGGGCAGTTCTGGGCCTCCCTCCTTGGTAGGGCCACGGCTGCTTCTCGGTCCTGGCTCGGACAGCTGTGCCAGCAAATCGCTTGGCTCTCCAAGCCTCGGTTTCCCCATCCGTGAGAGGAGGCCAGGTTTCCAGGCCTCACTGAGCTCATCTCAGTGCGGGAAACGCCAGTCTGACGAACAAGGTTGTCATTCGCACAAAACCACAGCAGGCCCATACTCACCACACAGCCCTGGGGTCAGAGGAAGGGACTTCACCGGGGGGGGGGGGGGGGGGGGCGAGTTTGGGGCTGGGTGTGGGGTCTTTTGGGGCTTCTCCCACCTGCCTCACTGCTTCCGTCTTCCTCCCCTGCCCCAGCCTGGGCACCCTTGGCAAGGAGGCCTTGCAGAAACCACACGTGCAGCTGCTCTTAGCCCACCTGAGTTTATCCTGGGTTCCAAGCAGCACCGGCGGGCCCAGGAGCCCGTAATTAGCCTAATAAGATGCCTGCTGCACACACGTCTGTGCTGGGGCTCCAGCCCCTGGCTCCCCAGTAATTTGCCTGATCTCTGGGATAAGGCCTTTGCCTGGACAGGTTCCCACCACAAAGCACCCCGTACTTGGGTGGGGCTGGTGATCAGGGCTGTCCTGCAAGCTCCCCACCCCCACTGCCAGCCCTGTGGAGCTGTCCTCCAGGGCACGGCCACTGTGGTGGAGAACAGAGCTGCCTCCAGTGTCGGCAGAGAGCAGCATGGGGACCGGAGCAGGCCGCCCTGGACGTTAGGAGGGGCACTGGTGCTGCCGGCATTTGTGTACCTGCCTGGGAGGGCCAAGGAGGAGCCGCTCCACCTGTGGGTCCACCTGAGCGCCCATCTGTGCTGCTGCCCTTGTCCCCAGGGTACCCCCTAGCACAGGGTTACGCTGGCTCCTGGACCCCAGCAGGAAAGGAACTCCCCCATCCCAGGACCTGAGCTCAGGGCCCCAATGCCTACGTGGCCAGCAGGCCCTTCCAAGCCTCCTTTGTTCCCTGGGCCTAGTACCTTACTGTGGGGTTGACTTCGGGGCAGGACTCAGGCCCTGGAGGCAGGAGGACTGCTGCACCGCCAGTTTGCCCCCTCCTCCCCAGGGCGGCCACAGACGTCCGTGGGCGGGAAGAGCCCGCAGCCAGGCCCAGAAGCCCTGGGCAGTCGACTGAATGCTCACCCACGCAGCTGCCTTTGATCCGCCCAGGGCTGCGTCACCAGGTGGGCTTTCCCTGGAAACTGTGCCCAGGGAGGCTCAGCCTCACCCCAGCAGGGCACCTCGGCAGAGCGTGAGCCCCTCAGCCTGCCTTTGTGGAGTGAACAGTAAGGGAGCCGTGTCGGGGGAAGAGGCCCAACCAAGTCCTCCCCAACCCCCAGCCCGGGCTGTTCTTGTCCAAACCATGGGAGGGGAGCTGGTCTCCATCTTCAAACAAGGGGCCCCTCAGCCCCACAGGTTGGGGGTGACCCACCTGGCAGGGGATCTGCACCCCTGTGTTTTCTGCCGTCAGCTGTGCCAAACCACCATATAATCCTTGGGTTCCCAGAGCCATCCTGCCCACACAGGTGCTAAGGCCAGCCCCCAGGGGATTCCAAGACACCTACTGCTCCAGAACCAGGCCCAGACCTGCCCCCTCTGTTCCCTGATGAGGTTCAAGGGCACTGGGACCTGTGCTAACCTTGCAGGACTGGGCACAGGACAATGGGTGGGGCCCAAGTCAGAGCTGACTCACCCCTGGTGGGTGTGCCCGGGTGGGGTTGCTGTGGGCTAGAGGGGCACCGGCTGCTGGGAGGGGTGCTCCTGCTGCATCACACCTGTCCTGTCTGGTTGGCCAGGGCAGGAAACGGGAAGGGGGCTGGGAGCTGGGCTCGGGGCTCCAGGCCTTCTGCCACGCTGGGTCCCATACGTTGGTGCCTCATCTTCTCCAAATCCCCCTTGTCTGGGTGCTCTGCGTTGGTGGGGTCTGTGTCCCTGAACTCATGCAGTGTAATCCCCCAAAGTTAAAAGGGTGGGAACTTCATGGACTCTGGAGTTTAGAGGCGGAGCCTCTGGGAGGTGATTGGGACGGGATTAAGTCCTAAGGGTGGAGCCCCTGCGATTGGCGCCTGGTGGCTTTTTCAGAAGACAGACACGTGAGCTCCATGTCTCTGGCCGTGTAATCCCTCTACCTGGGGACTCTGCCAGCAGGAACACTGTCCCCAGAGGCCAAACCAACGGGGCCTGCCCAGCTTGCACTGCGCACCTTCAGAGCCAGGAACCAAAGAAACCTTTTCTGGTAAAGTTAGCCTGCCCTGACATTTCATTACAGCCGTGGAGAGCACAGGACCCATTCAAGCGGCAGCTTCCACCCTCCGCCAGGAGCTCCCACTCTGTGGCCAGCATTGCTGCTGGGCCCCACGGAGGGAGGTGGCCCCCAGACGCAGGAGCTGCAGGTGCGGGTTGGGGATTCCTCCCCTCCCCATCCAGGCTCACCATCTTCTCCCTCGCCATTAAGGAGAAAGGAGCTTCCCCACACCCGTGATTCCTAGGGAAAGAATGGAGCCCAGGCCGTGGAACAGGAGAGGACAAAACCCGGCTTCATTTGCACACTTGGGTTTCTTTTTTCTTTTACTTTTTCTTTCTTCTTCTTCTTCCTCCTCTTCTTCTCCTTTTCCTTCTCCTTCTTCTTCCTCCTCTTCTTCTTCTCCTTTTCCTTCTTCTTCTTCTTCCTCTTCCTCCTCCTCATCCTCCTCCTCCTCCTCCTTCTTCTTCGTCTTGTTTTTATTTCTCTAAAAGGCAGAATGACAGAGAAAGAGATCTTGCATCCACTGGTTCACTCCACAAATGGCCACAGCAGCCAGGAATGGGCCTAGCCAAAGCTAGGAGCCTGGAACTCCATCCAGTCTCCCATGTGTCTACTGGGACCCAAGCACTTGGGCCATCATCCTGAGCTTTCCCAGGCACATTAGCAGGAAGCCAGATCAGAAGCAGAACTGCTGAGACAAACTGGTGTTCACATGGGGTGCCGGCATAGCGGGCAGCAGCTTAACTCTGCACTCCAACACCAGCTCGGTGTGCTGGGATTTGAACCCACACTTGGGTTTGAACCGGGGAGAGGTGGTAGCAAGGCTGAGTGTCCCTCCCTGGCAGTGTAGGAGCAGGAATTTTGGACTTCAGGTTTTTGTTTTTTTCATATAGGCGTATTTGCCTATACATAATGAGATATCTTGGATACAGAACCCAAGTTTGAACATGAAGTTAATTTATGTTTCACTTCTACCTTATACACATAGCCTGAAGGCAGTTTAAGACAACAGTTTTAATAATGGTATGTTTTGGGGGCTGGCGCTATAGTGTAGCAGGTAAAGCCACTGCTTGCAGTACCGGCATCCCATATGGCGCTGGTTTGAATCCTGGCTGCTCCACTTCTGATTCAGCTCTCTGCTATGGCCTGGGAAAGCAGCAGAAGATGGCCCAAGTGCTGGGGCTCCTGCGTCCACGTGGGAGACCTGGAAGAAGCTCCTGGCACCTGGCTTTGGTTGGGCACAGCTCTGGCCATTTCAGCCAATTGAGGAGTGATCCAGTGGATGGAAGACACCTCCCCCTCCCCGCCTCTCCTCCTTCTCTCTTCGTGACTCTGACTTTCAAATAAATAAATACATCTTTTAAAAAAATAATGGTATGTATGAAACGAGTACCATGGTGTGGAATTTTCCACTGATGGCATCATATTGGTCCTCAAACGTTTCAGTTCTGAAGCATTTTGGGTTTCAACTTTTCGGATTAGGGATGCTCTCAGCCTGTGCCAAGTGTGGGGCCGGGGAGGATCACATTAAATAGAAACCAGTGATGAAGAGAGGGGACCCCAAATGGGGCAGAGGTCTGCAGGGTGATTGGGGGGCCTGTTGACTATGGGAAGTTAACTAAAGTGCTGCAAAGGTGAATTAGCAAGGCCTTGGGAAGGGATTTCCAGGAGCGAGAACTCAGACCCTAGGTCCTGCGATGGCAGTGCGTGGTGTGTCCAGTGCGGTGGGAGGCTGGAGTGGGAAGTGAGGCTTGCAGGAGGCTGGTGACCCTCCGGGAGTCCCAGCTAAAAGGTAACCGGCCCCAAATACTGCCCACAAAGAGGAAGGGTTTTGGGGGAGCAGGAGCACCAGGCCACAGGTGGATTCAGGAGAGAGGTGGCAGTGTCCCAGACCAGGGTGACGGGTTGGGTGCAAAGCGCACTGCAGGGGACGCAGGCTGGACGTGATGGGTGGGGTGAGTGGGAGAAAGGACAACAAGGAGCTGACTGGGAGATGTGGGTTTGAGGCCCTGGGGTCACGGAGCTACCTTCATCTATTGACACTACCAGCCGACCTTCTGTGTGATACGCCATCCCAAGCCTCTGTGGACAGATGAGGAGACACGTCTTCCAGCAGGTGAAATAGGTTCTTCATGAACTCACTGCTCACCTGCCTGCTGCCCAGGTGTCACTTACCCCTTGGATGGATGGCACGTCCAGCTGGTCTGAGGAGGGCAGGGAGGGGTGGAGGATGAAGGAGGTGTCATGTGGCCTGTTCTGGAGGCAGCAGGAATTGAGGGTGCAGCCAGGGTGTGCACCCCACCCTCCAGGCGTGGAGGCCCATGGTGGGCACCCCTTGCGTGCAGGGCTGGGCAGAGCCCTTCCCAGGCAAGTGAAAGATTCTGTGATGCCCAGTTTACAGATGCTGAAACTGAGGCCACACCGGAGTAGAGGGCTGTGTGCTCGGTCTGTAGCTTCCCTCTGCCAGGCCCGCCTGGACTCCCTCACAGCACAGCGGCTGTTTCAAGGGGGCAGCGTCCCAAGACAGCCAGGCAGAAATGCTCTCATCATTTGTGACCTGGCCTCCAGAGTCACATGGTGTCGCCTGCCTGGACTCCAGGGGAGGGAGCTTGTCCCCCTCACCCCGAGGGACATCTGGGGCCCTTGTAGGAAGAGCGCGTTCAGTATGAGCTAAGTGTCTCTGTCCTTGACTGGGGGGAAGGCACCCCGCCCCCAGGGGGGCCGTGGTGAGACCCCCTGGGGTGCGGGGCATGTGTCCAGGACACACTGCTGGCTCACAGGACAATCCTGGGGCAAGGAGTGTTGGGGGCTGTCCTGTGGGCCAGGGGTGCAGGTTCAACTCCCATCTCTGCCTCTTCCCAGCCTCTTGACCCTGGAAGGGCCCTTGGCTGATGCCTCCCAAGGGTCCCCATCAGCTTCAGAAAAAAGAATGAGGGTTCCATGAGGAGGGGGGTTGGAGGGGAGCTCTCTGGCTGGGGCCCTGACCCACAGAGGCACCACTGTGGGTAGAGGGACAAAGCCAGTGGGCTTGGGACACCTTGGAGGCTATGAGACTTTGGGCTGAGGGCCCAGCGCTCCCAGATGACAAAGACCTGGGAGGGGAGAAGTGGTGTGTTCAGGAAGTCCTCCGAGCCCGCTGGAGTGGGCCCTGGGGCTCACCTCCCAGGTGACTGCAGCGCGCACTGTCCCCAGGGTCGCCAGGCGGTCCTGCCTGCCAGCAGTGGAGAGGACGCTGCTGCACAGAATCCCGTGTTCCCAGCTGTCACCAGATGTGGCTTTGTGTGGCTCATTGGTCTGGAATCCTTCCTAGCGGGCAGGCTCTCCCCGGGGAGATGGGGGCTGGTCTGGCTCCGCCAAGAGCAGTACGTGGACCTCAGGAAAACATGCAACGCCGAAATGCGGGGGAGGTGCTGTTTTTATGACGTTTCCGCGGCAGGGCCGGGCAAGGGTGCTTGGGAACTGTTTTCCTCTTTCACCAGCAGCCTTGCTAGCATCACTCGCTCCAGCAGGACCGATGCTGGGGGCAGACCCCCGGGGACCCGGCCGGGAAGTCGGAGGACAGGAAGGGCGGGCTGTGCAGAGGCCTTGGGAAACGGAGTTGCTTTCTGTTTGCTTTTCTCTGCCTCCCTGCAGCCGACTCAGACTGACCGCCTCTCTGGAACCCCACAATGTCCGAGTCCAGATCTGTCCACCGATTACCCTGGTTCTTTCTGTGTCTTTTCTGTTCTGAATCAATTTGGAGCAAGATCTTTTGCCCTGGCCTGGGTAACACTGTTGCTAAAAACAACACTGAAACCGGATGTTCCAGTAAATGATCAATGAACTATGGCTCCAGAATTCTCGTCCCCGGACTGGTGGAGTCCAGTCACAAGGAGGTGGCACATCCAGCCCCCCGTACATGCTCCCCTCCTAAATAATGGAGTGCTTGATTTTGCACTTGGCGTCTGGACCCATTCTGGCAAATGGGGTATGGGCAGCAACGTCACAAACAACTTCCACCCCAAGAAGTAATTTGATGAGGAGTGGGTGAGCTCATTATTCCTCCTTCTCCTGCTGCAGGCTGAAATGTGGGTGTGACAGCTGGAGCTGCAGCTGTCATCTTGCATCGTGAGGTGGTCTTGGGAAAGGAAGCCTCACATGGTGAAGTGGAGGCAGGTGGGGCCCTGAGTCCTGGACCTGCAGCCAGAGGCAACACCAACCGATTCCCCACATACAGAGATCTCATTCAGCTATGTTCCTCCCCCGGAAGTCAGCCAGTGGTTATGAGTGCCTCTGTGGGCCAGAGGCTGAGCTAAGGCAATGTCCTTGTTGGGGTTGGGGAAGACACGCGAAGACACGTCATGGGCGTGGTGATAACTGAGTGAGTCGGATGCACAGACCAGAGCACTGCACCTGCCTAGGTGTGTAGAGGGCAGACTGAGCACCCCTTTTGCTATTTTTCCCCCAGAGCTGGGACACCTCCTATGTTCTTTTATTTATACAAAAAAGTTTCTTTTTAAAAACAATTTAGGGGCCAGGGCTGAAGCATAGTGGTTAAAGCCACTGCCTACAGTGCTGGCATCCCATATGGGCGCCAGGTCAAGTCTCAACTGCACTTCTGATCCAGCTCTCTGTTATGGCCTGGGAAAGCAGTAGAAGATGGCCCAAGTCCTTGGACCCCTGCACCCACATGGGAGACCTGGAAGAAGCTCCAGGATTCTGGCTTTGGATTGGTGCAGCTCCAGCCGTTGTGGCCAATTGGGGAGTGAACCAGTGGATGGAAGACCTCTCTCTCTCTCTCTGCCTCTCCTTCTCTCTCTGTGTAACTCTGACTTTAAATAAATAATTCTTTAAAAAAAAAAAAAAAAAGGGCCAGCACTGCGGCTCAATAGGCTAATCCTCAGCCTGCGGCGCCAGCACACCGAGTTCTAGTCCCTGTCGGGGCGCCAGATTCTGTCCCGGTTGCTCCTCTTCCAGTCCAGCTCTCTGCTGTGGCCCGGGAAGGCAGTGGAGGATGGCCCAAGTGCTTGGGCCTTGCACCTGCATGGGAGACCAGGAGAAGCACCTGGCTCCTAGGATCAGCGCGGTGCGCCGTCCGCAGTGGCCATTGGGGGATGAACCAATGACAAAAGGAAGGCCTTTCTCTCTCTCTCTCTCTCACTGTCCACGCTGCCTGTCAAAAAAATAGAAAAATAAAAAAAAATAAGAACCCCGCCTAGCACTGTAGTCTCTCTCTGGCTTCCTCCATCCCTCCGCCCCTCGCACTCCCTCACTACCCTCCCCACCTCCCCTCCACCCAGGGACTCAGCTTGGAGACACCTGCAGCACAGGGACACGACTGGGGCTGTGGTGAGACCGAGGCACCCCTCAGGAAACAGGCAACAGGTGGACTCCTGTTTCACCCTGGGCAAAGGAGGTGATGGAGAAACAGGTGCCCTCCAACAGGGCAGGAAAACAAAACAAAAAAGCAAAAATGGAGGGAAGAAAAAGAAGACCGGAAACAAACAATCCAAGAAAAAGAAGTCTTCAATATGAAGGCAGCAGTGGGGGAGGGGCAGTAAGCCCAGGCTTTCATCACTGGGTCCCTGTTACTTTCTTTGCTATCCAACCTCTCTGGACACGGCGAAATAGCAGGATCCCAATTAGAGCGGAGGGGGAGGATGGGTGAGTTTCAGTGAGCCCATGGCTATCATGGGCTCCAGAAAATAAAAAAGACCTGGCATGCGCATGTGGGCTCCCAAAGCAGCGGTGACTGCAGCTCAGGGAGTGTTGGGAGTGACGGCAGGTGCTGGGCAGGAGGGCCTTGCGAAGAGGCGCTGCCGTCCCAGCTCCCGTGGATGGGCAAGCTCAGCGTCCACAGCCTGAGGACAGGAGCAGGCCAGGGATGGTCCTCGGGGGCGTGGACACAGGGGTTGTCCGTGGAACAGGTGCACTCTTTGCTTGCCACTAATCCCGGGCTCCCCCAGGCCTCAAACAATGGGCCAGCAGTGAGAACTAATGATCTGTGCATTTATGACGGTGTTAGGAGGTAGGGACTTCGGGAGGTGATGGGAGCTGAGGGTGGGGGCTGCCTCTGGTGGGATCAGCGCCTTTATCACAGGGGCTCATCTGATAAGAGGGCATGGTGAGAAGATGAACAGGAAGGGAGCCTCTCAGAGCTGGAGAATTGAGCTGCAGCTTCCAGTCCCCAGGAGCATGAGGAGTGGGTTTCTGATGTCTGTTAGCCATGCAGTCCATGGTGTTCTGTTACAACAGCCAGACGTGAGTAAGACATCTCACTAAGACATGGAAGTGAGCCCAGGCGCAGGGCTGGCATCCGTGAGAGCAAGGATCTCAGCAGCTGGGTCTTCCTGTGGGGCTGAGAGGCCTGGCACCCTCTGGAGAAGGCTTCCAGTTACTCTGACTCACCCCGTCAGCGTTACCCAAGACCCGCTTCCCAGGAAGGGGAGAGACCTGCTAAGTAAACAGACCCAGAAACCACAAGGTGGGCCCTTGCCAACTGTGTGTGCACACCAGTCTTGTCTTTCACGTGTGTGTGTGTGTAAACAGGCAGCCAAAGGGAGCAAGCATGAGACCAAGGTGAACCGAAGTGACCGCTGTCCCTGGAAGGTGCCGAAACCTCAAGGTCGTGATGGAACTCTCAGACGTCTGAGGAGCTGTGGCACTCACGAAACAAGAACAGGAGCCAAGAGAAGGAATGGAAAATACGGTCCAGGAAGCCAGAAAACAAAGGCTATGGGAGGGCAGTTAAGAGCCGTGTAGCCCCAAAAATCTAAAAGGAGTGCAGAAAGAATGAATAACAGCAACATAAAGGAATGCGGGGTGGCTGCATCGCTCCCTGTTGCTGCCACAACAAATCAGCACAGATGTAGTGGCTTAGACAAACACGACTTTATTACCTTACAGCCACGGAGGTCAGACCCTAAATGAACGTGTCAGCGGGAGCACATGCCTCCCGGAAGCGCTGGGAGAGAACTCGTTGCTGGCCTCTCCCAGGCTGCAGGGGCTGCCTGCTTTCCTTGGCTCCTGGTCCCTTTCCAGGACCAGCAGCATAGCGCCATCACATCCCTCTCTGCCCAGGACTCCCGGTTCCTGCACTGCGGCCCGTCTCTGGGCTCTGACCCTCTTGCCGTCCTCTGACTGTGTCAGGCTCACCAGGATGACACAGAAAACTCTTCCAACTCAAGGTCTTTAACTTTTTTTTTTTTTTTAATTGAATTTACTCAGGCTGGCGCTGTGGCACAGCAGGTTAACACTCTGGCCTGAAGTGCTGGCATCCCATATTGATGCCGGTTCGAGGCCTGGCTGCTCCACTTCTGATCCAGCTCTCTACTGTGGCCTGGGAAAGCAGTAGAAGATGTCCCAGATCCTTGGGCCCTTGCACCTGTGTGGGAGACCTGGAAGAAGCTCCTGGCTCCTGGCTTTGGATGGACACAACTTCGGCCGTTGCAGCCAATTGGGGAGTGAACCAACGATGGAAGACCTCTCTCTCTCTCTCTCTCTCTCTCTGTAACTCTGACTTTCGAATAAATAAATAAATCTTTAAAAAACAATAAATTGCATTTACTTAGTTGAGAGACTTACAGAGAGAAGAGGAGATAGAGAGGGTGAGAGAGAACTTCCATCCTTTTTTTTTTTGACAGGCAGAGTGGACAGTGAGAGAGAGACAGAGAGAAAGGTCTTCCTTTACCGTTGGTTCACCCTCTAATGGCCGCTGCTGCCGGCACAATGCCAATTCTGGCCCCATAGGGAACATGATAAGCAGAGGACATTTTGAACAAGTTGCTGTCAAAAGTGTGACAGGTAGCTAAAAAGATATTAATCGCCAAAAACGTAAAATAAGAAATAGTCCCAAGAAACTTAATCAACAAGCAAAATTGCTTTTATAAAGAACACCAAGCTACACTGGCTTTCCTAGGAGCAGACTCAACCACACATTTAGGAAAGCAAGGATGAGCAATCTTGCACAAATCGCTCAGCGTGTATTTCCTGTCATCTTATGAGTCCAGAATAGCAATGTATGAAAATATGATGGAAGAAATTTGAGAAACACAATTTGTAATCAAAGATACTCGTGAACAAGGATGTAAAAACGACAAATAAAAATTCAGCAATATGAAAAAAGGCATAACATGCAATTACTTGGATTTATTCCAGGAATGCAAGGATTAACGTTAGAAAATAAAAATGTTTTCTTAGGTGAGCATTAAATTACATACAATTATGCATTACATAAGATTACATAGTACATAAGATTAAAAGGAAAATAATAAGATCACTTCAAGTGATGCAGAATAAACATTTTAAAAACAATCTTCCATCTGCCGGTTTACTCCCCAAATGGCTACAATGGCCAGGGCTGGGCCAGGCCAAAGTCAGGAACCAGGAGCCTCTTCTGGGTCTCCCATGTGGGTGCAGGGGCCCAAGCACTTGGACTATCTTCTGATGCTTTCCCAGGCACATTAGCAGGGAGCTGGATCAGAAGTGGAGCAGCTGCGTAGAACTGGTGCCCATATGGGATGCTGGCACTGCAGGTGGTGGCTTAACCTGCTGCACCATAACAGCGGCCCCAACTAAACCTGCCTTATAAAAAATGGCAGGAGGGTCCGGCGCCGTGGCTCAATAGGCTAATCCTCTGCCTGCAGCGCCAGCACCCTGGGTTCTAGTCCTGGTTGGGGTGCCGGATTCTGTCCCGGTTGCCCCTCTTCCAGGCCAGCTCTCTGCTCTGGCCCAGGAGTGCAGTGGAGGATGGCCCAAGTCCTTGGGCTCTGCACCCACATGGGAGACCAAGAGAAGCACCTGGCTCCTGGCTTTGGATCAGCGCGGTGCGCCGGCCGCAGCACGCCGGCTGCAGCGGCCATTGGGGGTGGTGGTGAACCAACGGCAAAGGAAGACCTTTCTCTCTGTCTCTCTCTCTCACTGTCCACTCTGCCTGTCAAAAACAAATAAATAAATAGAAAAAATTAAAAAAAAATGGTAGGAGGAGTAACATTCTTAGCTACATGTTGATGTGTATTTCTTAGAAATATATATATTTTAGCAGTATGTTCATCATAGTCCCTGCCTTGGACTGAACATATGTATCCTCTCCCCAAATTCATATGCTGAGATCTTTACCCCCACGTGATGTATTTGAAGGTGGGAACCTTGGGCGGTGACTGGCCCCCACAGGTGAACTCTCGTGCGGGATAATTGTCTTTATAAGAAGAGAGAAGGCTTGCTTCCTCTTTCTGTCTCTCTTTTCTTGTGAAGACACAGAGAGAAGGCAGCTGCTTACAAGCTAGGAAAGTGATTGGTTGGCACTCTGATCTGACCCAGCCTCCAGAACAAGGAGAAACAGTGTTGTTTCAGCCGCTCACTCTACGGTGTCTTTGTTATAGCAACCGAACTGAGACTGGTGCAATAGAAAATGGACCCCAAAATGCATATTATACAATGGATTTTATACTGCAGCAAAATTGAATTACAGATGCACAGAGCAGTTCGATTACATCTTCAAAGCAATATATCGCCAGAAAGGAGCCAGATCTAAAACCACGCCACACATACACGGCATGAGTCCATGTCTACGCAGACAAGCCCTTAGCGTGGAAGGACACTTGTTGACATGATAAACTATAAGCAGCTACAGGAAGTGCTGCCCGGGGCTCCCAGGTGGCAGAGACCCGGGGCAGGGCGCCAGGAGGGAGGAGGCACACTGAGGTGGCTCTGCATGGTGCTTACTTGAGTGTTGGCTTTCCAACAGCTTGCTACACGCTCTTTATGCTTAAACACTTTCTGCAAAGTTCATTTCACAACAGAGAGGAAGACCAGAGATACTACAGCCGGTGTGAAAACCCTTTCATGCCGTTGTTCTCAGAAAGGCGGGCGAGGTGGGGCTGAGCTGTGTTTTTCCTGCTGCTTTCAAGTGTTCAATGACATCTTCCCCGTCCCCAAGCTCTTATCAGGGGCTCAGGCACTGGGAGAGGGGGGCCCTTCCTGGCCACCTGTCTCCTCTCTGTTTTCCCAGCCAGACAAGACCTCTGCCCTCCACACGAGCCTCTGCGCCAGCCGCCCGGGCCTGACCCGCTGCTGCTCGTCGCCAGACGTGTTTTCCTGCTTCTGTCCAGGATGCTGGATGTTGTGTATTTTGGATGTGGGATATTTTTGTATCCTCATAAAGAGTCTTGAGCTTTTTCTGACAGGCAATGCAGTCACTTGGAAACCATCTGAGCCTGTTGGGGCTTGATTTAACGACGTGTGGAGTGGGTTTGGAGCTTTGCTCAGCCCAGGGCTGAGTCTGGGCTACCTGCTGAGTACCCTGCCCAATGCCCAGCGAATCAGGAGCTGTCCAGTCTGGCCGGGGGGGAGCCCCGGGGAGCCCCAGCTGCTGTTCATGTGCTGCATCTCTGAGGGGACCTCGTGCAGTGTCCTGAAAACTGGCCACTTTGGTCTTCCTGGACTTTTGGCTCTGTCCCCTGCCTGCACACAGGGAACCCACTCTGTTCTGCCAGGGCCCCTGCCTGCTCTGCAGCCCACACGTACTCTCAGGGAGCACGGCCCTCTCTATCCATTTCCCATCTCCCAGGGACCCCATCCTTCCTTGTCTGATGTCTTGTTCACAAATCTTGGCTGGATGTGCTGTTTGCTTCAAGCAAGAAAGCAAATCTGGTCCCGGTGACTCTACCTTGGTGAACAGGGGAGGCAGTGAGGGCTGGCTTTGAGGCAGGAGCAATGACAGGTGGTGCAGAAGAAGGGGGAGAACCAGCCGGCCATGACCTTGAGCGCATGGGGGTGGGGTCGGAGCATCCGAGGCAGGTGGGACATACTCTGGGGTGGAGCCACCTACTCTGAAAGGTCACCTTCCTAACACTTGCTTTAGAAGGCGTCCCTCTCCCTGGGCCTCAAGACTGGGGGCATCTGTCCAAGGCCAGCCTTGCTGTCAGCTCAGGGCCGGGCATCATCCTCTCAGCCTTGGTCCCTCAGCCTTGTTCTTTTGAGTGGCCTGAGAACAGCCCTTTTGTTTGGGAAAAGCCAGAAACACTCAATGGGTATTCTGTACCTTAAGGGCCTGTCTGGGACTTGCAAGAGACCAGCCGCCAGAGGCAGCTCGGGCGCCCACCCCGGGCATCTGTCTCCCAGAGCCTGTCCACTAGAAGCAGGAGGCAGGCCCACAGGGCATCCGGCCTGCCCGCCTGCTGGTGGCCGGACTTGCTGAGGCTCTGAATCTCCAAGGGACTGGCCGGAGTCCAGCCCTTTCGCTCCTCGCACACCTGTGTCCGTGCGACCTGGCTCCTTAGACCACAAAGAAGGGCTACCCACCCTATAACGTAAAGGGCCAACCGCACAGCCCTCTGGGGGGTCTCCCTCTGAGCACACCGCAGGGCCCTGGGACGCTGGCCTTTCTTTCTCCTTCCCTTGCTGATCACTGGAAGAGGAAGGGGGAGGCACCCGGTTCCCTCTCCCTGCTGTCGCCCTGTTCCGGGATCAGGCCCCTGGCCCCTGTGCGTGAGGGCGCTGGAATCCATTTGGCTGAGAGGCTCACTGTCCACCTGCAGGCTCAGACTGGGGAATGTCATCTCAAAGATGCACCTGCCGGTGCCCGGAGCTCTGCCCCGCAGGTCTGCCGAGCCTTGTTTTCAATGCAGCCCTGCCCCTTTGTGGCCAGGGCCAGCTGTGCAGTGGACACTAGTGCCAGGCGGATCTCTGGCAGCCACCGCCATAGCTACTCCCCAGCTGCTCCTTGCCTCTCCTAGAAGTGCTGTTTGGCTTCCTGGGGGCTCTTAGCTGCTTTCCCTGGAGCAGAGTGGACCCAGGCCACCAGGAGACACTGGACATTGCCCCTTCTTCTTCTTCTTCCTTTTTTTTTTTTTTTTGCACTTGCTGTTTACAGGAAAGATTTTGAAGGCTCTAAGGAGAGAAGGAGTCAGGGCACGCCTGAGAGCTTACCCAAAGAGATCGTAAAAGGCCTGACAACACCAGGGTCAACGCCATGGGTGTCGGCACTCTCCCAGCTGGGCTGGGCCAGGCACATCCTTCCGCACTCATTACCTCTTCTCTACTGAGGCTCCCAACGGCCCCATTCTACGGATGGCAAAATGAGGCATAGCGACTTGCTCAGCTCCCAGAGCTGGATGTAAACTTCCGGGTCCGTGTCAGCCAGGGAGACACTTTCCATCTGGAGAATCCGGGAACAGTGAGCCGGGTTCTGGGGATAGAGGACGGGGAGGCAGGGCAGAGAACAGCAGAGACAAAGGGAGGGACCAGTCTGGGCCTCTGATGGAGCAAAGGCTGGGACCGCAGGGGAGGCTGGGGCGGGGGGCGGGGGGGGGGGGGGGAGCTGGCTCAGGGCTGGGTCCTGCCTGCAGGCCCTCTGGGTCACAGAGACCGGGAAGGACTTAGGAGTTCTGTCCTGAGACACTGGGAGCTGCCCTGGCTCCAGAGGGCTGAGCCGGCTGGGTACAAAGCTGCTTATGCCAGAAATGAAAAGCAAGCTTGTGGGCTGGGACCACCAGAGCCAAGGACTTCCCAGAGCTCCACCCATTGGCTCAGCCCTGCAGACAGGGCAGCCCCCACGCCTCCCACCACAGCCTGCTCGGTGCCAACCCCCCCACCGTCTAGACAGCGGGGTCCTCGCATGCCCGCGGCCAGTGGGGCGGGGTGGCCAGGGCCCCTGCTGAAGTCTTGCTCAAAACCACGACCAGGGCAGGCTGGTCGGAAAATCCGACTCCTTCCCTGCCTCCCTGAGTCACCCCGCCACTTCCTTCCTGTGTATATTTTACGCACGCTATGGGACGGGGCGGGCTCTGCGTGTGTGTTTTTGTTTCTTTTAAGTTTTTGTCTCTGTTTTGTTGTTAAGTTGCAGGCTTCGAGGGTGGGGCCAAGGATGCTGGGGACAGCTCTGGCTTTTTCTGAGAGTTAAAAACCTTTGATTGTGAGAGCGAGGAAGAGGAAGGGTCTCCTTGTCGTGTTTAATCTGGAAGTGGCCCCCAGAGGCGGCTCCTGTTCTGTTACTGTAAGACAGATAAGGAAGGGGAGGATCGGCGGGCCTGGGGAGCTTGCCAAGGCTTTCAGGCTCCTAGTCCGGCCTCTTTCCTGGACATCTGCAGTGCCTGCGGCCTGCGGGGGACACCGTCCCCGCCCTGTGACCTCCCCATCCTGCGTTGGAGGTGTTTGTCACCCTGTTTCCTGCGGAGCCAAGGGTTTTGGCTTGTTACTCTTTCTTTCTCTTGAAGTAAACAGAACAGAAAAGGGAAACATCTTTGGCTGGGACCCACGTGATAACTCCATACCCACATGTGTGTCTATGGATAAACACATGCATCTAAGTATGCATGTAGGTCTGTAGACATGTATGTACACGTATGCACACACAGAAAACCCCAAGCCTGAAATGATCTAAAAAATCCAAAACTTTGAGTGATGACACGACAACACAAGTGGAAAATTCCACCCCTGACCTCATGGGATGGATCAGTCACAATGCAGGCTCACTAAAAGCCTTGTGTAAAACTACCTGCAGGCCACGTGTGTAAGGTGTCTGTGAAACACAACCGAATTTTGTGTTTAGACTTGAGTTCCATCTCCAAGTTATCTTGTGCATATGCAAATCCAAAATTTTAAAAAGTCCCAATGCTAAACCATTGGTCCCAAACACTTCAGATAAGAGATACACAACGTATTTATGTGAAACTGATACCATTTTCATGAAAAAACACCCGTCCTTACATGTGGCACATTGACCCTGCATGAGATACATTCCCATTTGCTGCATGTACATACGTGTGCCTGCATCTATACATGCACATCAATAACTGATACCACCTTCACGAAGCAGTCTATGGGGTGGCAACTCACTCTGCTCCCCGGGCTTCTATCTGGCAGTAACTGAACAAGGAGCTTTTGTCTACAGGAGTTCCTGGCACCTCTGCTCCATCCAGACCAGCTCCCACCTGCATGTGGCACAGAAAGGAGGGAGGAGGGAGGAAGGAGGAGCACCTGCCAGCTGGGTAGCACTCATGGGAGTCAAGGCACAGGCTGGGCACCTCTGAGTCACTCCAGGACTCTGGGCTTCTTAGAAGATCGAGTGTTTCCGGGCGCCAGGTGAGAGGTTCCAGCTCCAAGCAGGTGTGCCGTACGGCAGCTTATTGCACGCTGAGCCCCTCAGAGCCCCTCTAGACCCGTTTCCTCTCAAAGCAGGCGAAGATGACAAGGATCCGTGCCCAGCCTGCGGGCCCACCCGCATCTTGGAGAGCAGGTTTATCATGACTCTTCCTGCGGCTGGTGGGTACTCCCCACCTCCCCCTGGGGTTCGGCACAACTGGGGCCCAGATGGGTGGCAGGGAGGGCAGCAGGCGGGCACTGCTGTGCCCTGCGCACTGCTCACCTCCTCCTACTCTCACTGGCTGCGGGGCCTGGGTCCAGGAGACCACATTCAGGTTGTGTTGGCCAAGGTCCCCTTTAGACCGTGCCTTGTGACAGTGTGGGAAAGGACTGTATAAACACCTTTTCTTGTCATTGTCCAGGCAGGCCACCACACAACATCCAGCCCACCGCCCTCCCAGAGCTCCGGCTCTGGGTCCCAGGCTGCAGGAATCTGGCCGTGCCACTCATTGGCAGCTTAAGGGCTCCGAGGGTCAGTTAGCTAACCACTGGGCAGGTGTGCAGAGTGCAGGACGCTCAGCCTGGCTCACCTTCTGCAGGGCAACCCCCAGATAGCTGGGCTACCAAGGCCTGCCTCCCAGGGCCAGCTGAGGTGGACTGATTGTCCCCTGAGCACTTTGGTGGCGAGTGGGCCAGGGCGACAGGGAGTGGACAGTCCTCATCTCTCCATGGAAAGACAGAGAGGCACTGCAACAGTTCTACACCCTGCTTGGTTACTGTGAGGGTCACAGGGTCACTGCAGGCACAGCTGCTTGCCAAGGGCGAGGACCCTAGAGCATGGGTCAGCAGAGTGACCCCGCAGGTGCCTGAGGTCAGCTGGGTGTTCTCTGTGCTGCCTCACACTGGGGCTTGCTCTGGGTGCTCCTGTAGCCATGGACAGTTCCCCAGTGAGGATGGGGGGTTGCCCACCCAGCTCTGCCTGTGGGCTGGAATACAGGCAGGGGTGCACCTGAGCGGGCGGAGATGGCAGGAGGCAGGTCCTGGACTCTCCCTTTCCACATTAGCCCTCTGCCCACTGAGCTCCCTCCTACAAGTGCTGCCAGGTTTTGGCAAATAAAGAAACGGAGGTTGGCCAGTTATACTTGAGTGTCAACGGAACAGTTGAGTAATGCTGCAGGGTTGGCTCTTCCCAGAGGCCGCTTGAGTTTCCTGCGTTCTCTCTGGCAACTCAGCCGCCTAACTCTAGATCGCAAGCTCTGTGGTTAGGCCTTTGAACCTGAGCTCTGGGCGGGCTGGCGGCCGAGGCTGCTGGCCCAGGTTAGCCAAGCAGGTCACAGGCAGCAGAGCCCGTGTGCAGAGTTCACATGGGCAGAGCAAGCTGGAGGAACCAGGGGAGAGAAGCTGCACGCGTTCCCATGGACCCAGGGGCCCTCTCATGGTTGGGCTGTGGTCCCCTGTGGCCTTCCAGGAGCTCCCCTTCCACCTCAGCTCACTTGACAAGGTCCCTAACACCCCCCCCCCCCGACCCCAGATCCTATCCCCAGACGCGACCCAGCACCTGGGCACACAGAGGAGACTCATTGTGCTGACCCCGGGCCACTCCACATCAGAAATGGTGGGGTGCTCTGGTGGTCCTGTGGGGACCTCGTTCTGACACATGCTGACCCCTGGGCACACAGGAAGGGGACGATTGGGCCTGAGGGGGTGCCAGGACAGACACACACCCAGTAGAAAGGCTTGTCTCTTTCATGGTCACACACTAAGGCCAGGGGACTCTTGTTCTTGGCCTTGGGGCAAAGAGGGACTCCTTGAATCCTAGACTTAATCGAAGGAGGCACCATTGTGGCATGGCCCAGCTTGGGAGAATTTTGCATTGTATTTGCTGCCCAAGGCCAGGTAACAATTGTAATACTCAGGATTTTTTTTTTTTTAAATTTCTGATTGACAATACAGGGCACCCTAGCATAAGGAGAACGAGGACATTTAGTGACAGTGACACTGGGTCATGGCTTCAGGCACAGTTGAATCCAGGAGCCCCAACTGCAGCCAGAATCGCTCCCCCTCATCTCCTGAGGCCAGATCCTCCACAGGGCAGCAAACTGATCATCAACAGCCCTGAGCACAGAGAAGCCATAGCTTCCAGAACAAAGTGCTCATGGCCAGGGACCCCAAAGTCTCATCCCTCCCTGGGTCACGTGCTCAGCCCTGGAGCAATCCCTGTGGCTGGGGAGGCAGAGCTCCGAGCAGCCCTGGGTCCTGGGCCCACACCTGTGCAGGCAGTTGGCCCTGTGCCAATGGGGACGGGGACACTGGGCATGGGCAGACCGCCTTGGGCCCCAGTGGTCTACTCCCAGACAGAATCGTCTGCCTGCCTCCGGAGTGTTCCTGCTTCTAAGTGAGGCCTCACGGGGAGCTGTGGCTTGTCTGAGGGTGGCTTCAGCTAATCTTATGTCCTTTGCACAAACCTCTTCTGTATACCACCCTGAGGGGCACACATCAGCATGTAACAGGCTTGCACAGCGATGTGGCTGACAAATGCCATGGCCATAGCCCTGACAACAAGCCAAACTCTGCCAAATGCAGGGCCAGTCCTCGGTCCTTGGGCTTCCTGCAGCCGCCCCATCTGCTTCTTCGATCCTTCCCAGCCTTGGGAGAGGACACCGCCAGCTCCCTGACAGCCGGGTGACGGCATTGCACTATGAGCTGTCACCTCGAGGGGGCGGTATTGACCCCGAGGAGGGCTCCTGCGGAGATGGTGGCAGGGAGGGACACAGCTCCTGCCACACACACAGCGTAGCATGGTGTTCTGACGCACGCAGACATTGCAGAATAGCCAGACCACCAACCTGATGAGCGTGCCCATCACCCACACACGGGCTGTTTTGTGTGTGGAGGACTCACAGTTTTCAAGGATAGAATTCATCGTGACCACCCACAGCCAGCGTGCTGTATAGCACATATCCCGATTACACTCTCACCTGAGCCAAACGCAGGCTCCAGCAGCCTCTCCCCACCCCCGGCCCCCGTGCGCCCAGCTCCTGCTGGGCAAAGATCTTGTGGGTGCAATTCACTGCACCTCATTTCCCACCATTGCAAGCTCTCACCCTGGGTCCCTAAGCAAGTGCAGCGCCCTCCCGGCTCCCTCCCCAGCCCTGTGCTGTGCTCAGCTCCGGACCTTGCACAGGTGCAGCACAGCTGCCCCATCAGACGAGGCTCCATTCCTGCCCCTGGAGGACTTTTCCTGCACGGTGGAAGCACAGGGTACCTGGTCACTGCCCAGCGAACCTGGTGCAGGAGTCTGGCCTGGCCCCCCACGCTCGCAGCCACCCTGGGCGCGCAGACCCCACGTAGCCGAGCAGCCCACGCTTTGGGTACTGGACAGTCATGCTGGGGCTGGGAAGTCCGCCCAGTCCAGTCCCTGGGAAAGGAGGAGCCCAAGCTCCGGGGGACGCCCGGCGCCGCGCCGACGGCGCCCTTGCCCCGCCTGGGCCAGACGTGGCCGCCCTGCGGACAGGGGAGCGGCGGCCCGCGCTGACCACGCCGGCCCTTGGCTGTACTCGAGCCCAGGGCCAACGAGGCAGAGTCCGCACTGCCTTCGGGACACGGTGACCTGGCAGGGCGGGCGGCGCCTCGGAACGACAGCGGGGGGACCCGGGAGAGGGCCGCGCCCACGCCGCCCTTTCCAAACGCTCGGCCGCACCTTCACCGAGATCCTATTTTTAAACCTGGAAGCTGCGCAGAGACCAGTCTGCAAACAGGAACCTTTAATAAAGTAGGAGGTGCGTGGGTGAAGGGAGCAGCAAGGGCGTTCGTGCAGTCGCTCTGTCGGCTGCAGGGACCACCGACCCCGCGGCTCCTGCGCGCCCGGCTGAGCCCTGCCTGCTGGGGACACGCGCCGCCGCCCTGACCCGTGATTCTGAAGTTGCAGGGAGCTGGGGTCCCAAAGCAGAGACCCTCCAGGAGCACATGGCCAGCGCAGGAAGCAGCTGGAGTCTGAGCAGGGGGCACTTGGAGCTGGAAGCATTGGTAGCAGTGCGGCTGCCTTAGGGCCCTTGCTCGCAGCTGGGCCACTGCACACCCAGCCTGAGGCTGGAGGCGGGGCCTGGCCCGGTAAGAACCGCTGGGAGGGGCCGTGGTGACCCCGCCCCGGAGCCTGCAGGGTGACCAGTGTATTTAGGGCAGGCCTAGGGCACTTACCAAGCCCGGGTGTGTTTTTCTCCTAAAATACATTCCTCACATTTTATTCCTATTTTCCTAACTTGTGTTGGCTGCTGGTGTCATTCACAGTCGCTGCTTCTGGCTCAGCGCCGACAGCGGCCATGCCTGTACTCCCGGAGCTGTGTCGGCAGCTTCCTGTCTGTCACCACAGTTGCTGTTTTCTCTCCGAGCTTAGGGTTCTTAGGAGAGGTATATGCTTCTTATAAAGATTAATCTTATTTAGCTTGAAAGGCAGAGTTAGAGGGAGAGGAAGAGGGAGAGCTACAGAGAGGTATCTTCCATCTGCTGGTTCACTCCCAAATGGCTGTAATGGCCAGGGTTGGGCCAGGCCAAAGTCAGGAGCCAGGAGCTTCTTCCGGGTCTCCCACGTGAGTGCAGAGGCCCAAACACTTGGGCCATCTTCCAGTGCTTTCCCAGGCGCATTAACAGGAATGTGGATCAGAAGTGGAGCAGCCAGGATACAGACGGGCACCCATATGGGATGCTGGAGCTGCAGGTGGCTTTACCTGCTACACCATGACGCCGGCCCCACTAACAGATTATTACAAAGACGTTTGAGCCTTCCTCATCTGTCATTGTAACTATTATTTTTAGTATTCTATTCATCAGTCATTTTGATTTTTATGCTTTTTTGATTTTTTTTTCTTTGTTTTTGTCTGGATTTTGTCATCTTGGGTTGTAATGGTCTCTTGTGTTTTGGAAAACATTTTCTCCATTTTTCTCTTCTTGTTCTTTTTCTTTTTTTTTTTTTAAGATTTGTATTTATTTATTTGAGAGGTAGAGTTACAGACAGGGAGAGGGAGAGACAGAGAGAAAGGTCTTCCTTCTGCTGATTCACTCCCCAAATGGTCAAAATGCCTGGAGCTGTGCCGATCTGAAGCCAAGAGCCAGGTGCTTCTTCCGGGTCTCCCACACAGGTGCAGCAGCCCACTGCTTTCCCAGGCCATAGCAGAGAGCTGGATTGGAAGAGGAGCAGCGGGACTCAAACCGGCACCTATATGGGATGCCAGCACTGCAGGTGGAGGCTTTAGCCCACTACGTCGCAGCACCGGCCCTTCCACTTTTATTCTATTAGCAGAGTTCTTTTAGATTCTTGTCTATATTAAAAATGATGTTTAGGAAAGATTGCTCATCACCTAGTCTCCTATCCACTCATTTCCTGGTCCTTAATTAGATAAATTTTTTTTATTATATTCTTTTTTTTAAAGATTTATTTATTTATTTGAAAGTCAGAGTTACACAGAGAGAGGAGAGGCAGAGAGAGAGAGAGAGAGAGAGAGAGAGAGAGGTCTTCCATCTGCAGGTTCACTCCCCAATTGGCTGCAACAGCCAGAGCTGCGCTGATTCAAAGCCAGGAGCCAGGAGCTTCTTCCCAGTCTCCCACGTGGGTGCAGGGGCCCAAGGACTTGGGTCATCTTTCACTGCTTTCCCAGGCCATAGCAGAGAGCTAGATTGGAAGTGAAGCAGCCAGGACTTGAACTGGCACCCATATGGGATGCCAGCGCTTCTGGCCAGGGCGTTAACCCGCTGTACCACAGAGCCAGCCCCGATAAATAATTTACATCCAGCCCACTGGCATGAAACTGTTGTCACAATGTTATGTACTTTTGGTCTCAAGAATAGACCTTTTTTTACATAAAGTATTTTATTTATTTCAAAGGCAGAGTTAGAGAGAGGGAGAGAGAGAGGGAGAAAGAGAGAGAGAGAGAGATCTTCCATCTGCTGGTTCACTCCCCAGATGGCCACAACGGCCGGAGCTGGGCCAGTTCGGAGCCATGAGCTTCCCCTGGGTCTCCCATGGCACGAGGCTGGGGGCTGGTTCTGCCCCGACAGTGGGCAGTGCAGGTGCGTTGCTGGAAAGCAAACTGGCTCCCTGCACTCTGCAGGGATGGAGGAAAAAGCACCTGGCAGGTCCAAAGCAGGTCCCAGGGAAGGTGCTGATTTGCTTGAGCAATGAAATCACATTTGGTCACAGCAGCTGCCACTGGTCAAGCTTAGGATGACCCATCGTCACTGTCTAAGGTCCATCTGCCATCCGCACAGGCCAAATGGACAAGCTGAATGGGAACATGGTGGGAGCCCCCATCCCTGCCTCCCTCAAGTCCTCAGTGGTGGTGCGACTCTGTCAGTTTGTGCTTCATGGATGTCAATGCCCCAGTATTAGCTGCATTTTAAAATAACTGTTTTAAATTCCTGGTAGATGGATTCTCTTGTCATTTTAAACTACCTTTGTCACTACTGGCTTGTTTGTGTGAAAGTCCGGCTTGTCTGGTGTTAGTGTTGCCAGCCCAGCTTCCTTGTGATTGCTTTCTGTATGCTAGTCCTCTTTCTACTTATCTTTCTTTTCTTTCTTTTTTTAAAGATTTATTTTATTTATTTGAAAGACAGAATTACAGAGAGAGGTAGAGACACAGAGAGAGGTCTTCCATCCGCTTGTTCACTCCCCAGATGGCTGCAAGGGTAGGAGCCGCGCCGATCTGGAGCCAGGAGCCAGGAGCTTCTTCTGGGTCTCCCATGTGGGTGCAGGGACCCAAGGACTTGGGCCATCTTCTCCTGCTTTCCCAGGCCATGGCAGAGAGCTGGATCGGAGGAGGAGCAGCTGGGACTAGAACCGGTGCCCATATGGGATGCCAGCGCTTCAGGCCAGGGCGTTGATCCTCTGCGGCCCCTCTACTTATCTTTCAGTTTATTTATATCTTTGAACCTAAAGTGTATGTCTTGGAGACAGCACAGTTAGATTTTTTTTTCTTTTTAAATCCAGCCTGACAATCTCTGCTTTTGATTGGGTTGTTTAATCCATTCACATTTAACACCATTGTGGGATTTATACCTGCTGGTTTACTTTTTTGTTTTCCTCATGTCTCACATCTTTCCATTCCTAAATTCCCTTTTATATTAAATGGACATTTTCTATTGTAGCATTGTCATTTCATTCATGATTGTTTTACTATTTTTTAGTTATTTCCTTAGCAGTTGTTCTGGGTCTTACCAAATACATCCTAATTATTTAATATCTATGTTACATTTGTACTAACTTAATTCTGATGCTGTGTAGAAGCATCATTTTTTTTTTTTTAAGTTTCATTTTATTTAGTTGAAAGGCAGAGTTACAGAGAGAGAAAGGAAGAGAGAGAGAGAGAGAGATCCTCCATCTGCTGGTTCACTCCCCAAATGGCTCCAACATCCAGGGCTGGGCCAGGCTGAAGTCAGGAGCCAGGAGCTTCATCCAGGTCTCCCATGTGGGTGCAGGGGCCTGAGCACTTGAGCATCATCTTCCGCTGCTTTCCCAGGTGCATTAGCAGGGAGCCAGATCAGAAGTGGAACAGTGGACTCCAGCCTGTGTGCATATAGGATGCTGGCATTGCAGGCAGCAGTTAGGCTTAATCTGTTATACCACAATGCTGGCCCCTATAACTATTTTTGTACTCCCCTTTTTGTGACTTCATTGCTATATATATTACAATATTGCTACAAACCCAAAGACACATTGTTATAATAATTACTACTTTACATAATCCTATGTCTTTTAAGGAAACTGAGAGAAAAAAGGAGAGCGAGTACACATTCACAACTTGTCGTATATTAACATTACTATTTTTATTTTTGGTTCTCTTGTTCTGTCCCTGTGGATTGGAGTTCCCATCTGGGGTGGTTTCCTTAGCCCAGTGTGGCTTTGCTGCCACCCACCTGCTTTGTGCTGTTACTGGCAGACACGTTACAAAACATTTTCTATGTCCCATTGCTTCTGAAATCAATGAAGAGAAGAAAGATAATAATAGTGTGCGTTTTATAGTGTCTTTTATAATTATACAACAAGATCACCAATGTATCACTTAATGACATTTGTGGTTATTGAGCAACACCTATACCAATGGGGTGTGTATGTGTGTGTATGTGTGTGTGTGTGTGTGTGTGGCATTACTGTATTTTATTCTTTTGGTGTGGATTCTGGTTTTCCTCTAAGACCACTTGCTTTCAGCCTAAATAACTTCCTTTAGCATTTCTTGTAAGGAACATGTGGCACATGGAGTCTGTCAGCAACAGAACCTGCCAGTGTTTGTCTGGGACCGTCTTTATTTTACCTTTGGTTTTGAAAGACAGCCTTTCTGGGTATAGGAATGGTGGTTGACAGCCTTTTCTTTGACATTTTTAGTACATCATCCCACTGCATCCTGGACACCGTGGTTTCTGACGAGCAGTCAGCTGTCCTTCGTGCTGCGTTCCTTTGTAAGTGATGAGTTTGTAAGTGAGGAGTTGCTTTTCTCTTGCTATTTTCAAAATGTTCTTGAAAACAATGTTCAGTGTTCTTGAAAAAAGTGTTCAGCAGTGTTACTCTTTGTAAGGTCGACGTTTTACTGTTTGTGGATCTCTTAGCGTGGAGTTCATTGAGTTTTCTGAATGTGAGTCATTTCTCAGCCAACTTGAGAAGTTTTCAGCCGCATTTCTTCAACCTTTTTCCTTCTCCTCTCCTGGTATTCTCATTATGTGTATGTTGCTGTGCTTAATGGTGCCACATGTCTGAGGCTTTATTTTTCTTCATTTATTTTCCTCTCTATTCTTTGCTTTGTGTATTCTCTGCTGATCTGTCTTCAAGTCGTTAATTCTGCCAATTCAGATCTACTGTTGGGTCCCTCTAGTGCTTTTTGTTTTCGTATTGTACTTCCCCCTTCTAGCATTCCTGTTTGTTCACCTGTACCACAGAGACACACGTTCTGTCATCGAGAGGACCAGGCCACAGTTGGGAAGCAGCGTGGTGTCCGTGAGGTTCAGGAGCTTTTGTGTTGTTTTTAGGTAGCCTTTAGACAGCATGAAGGCAGAACCAGGGAGGTGGGGTCCATGGGGCTGGTTTTCCTTGTGGAGCCCAAGCCCCACCAGTCTCAGAACAGGGCCCTCTGCTGGCACACCTGTTTACTCAGGTGTGGTCTGTACCTGAATAAAAATGCTAAGTGCAGGGAGCCCCTCAGCAACCTCGAGGCTATGCGGGGAGGCATCCTGGGTCTTGGCCAGAGGCCTCAGGACCCTCTACGGCCTAGGGATCCTGCCCATGCAGCCCCCTGCCCAGGGACGGCTTTTCTTAGGCAAGGATGAGAAAACTGCGACTCAGAAGCTGGTTTTTGTTACTGAGGCCAACTTGGCTGGGGTAGGGATTGGGTGGTGGTGATGAACTAGAGTTTGGGAGAAAGAGGCTGAGGGAGAGGCATTGTGTGGGGCTGGGCCACATGTCCACTCCCTGTCTTCCCAGGGTAGGGAAAAGCAGCAACTTCCTGCTGCATTCCTGGGATCACTGGGTTCACAGCCATGCCTGTCCCTTGGGCCAGGGTCACTGGGGAGGCCGGACTCGGTGCCCCTGTGGTCTTTTCCATCTGGCCTGGGCGAGCACAGTGCATGGGGGTCTCCGTCTCATTGGATGATCGAGGCAGGGGAGGGGCTGGATAGTCTGCTGAGGGCGTGCTGGCCCTGTCCCTCGGGTCCCCCCAGGGTGTGTGGCCACTCTTAGTGTTGATCCCTCAGTGGGCTCTGCACTCCCTACGCACCAGCACTATCACCCCAGTTGTGTCTGCACACACGTGACCTGGGGATCACTCTAGGGGGTTCATCCTGAAATGTGGGCACAGTTGGAGGAAGATGAGGTATTCCGTACCTCGGTGCTGGTGACAAGAGCTGGAAATACCTACTGCCCACCAGACAGGACAGCTGAGTCAAGTGTCATCCGCACACAATGGCAGGTGTCTGCCCCAGCAAGCAGGATTCTGTGGGTGGCAGGAGCAGCACAGGACACTCCCATGTGTGTGAAAACACTCATGCTAGTGTCCTCACACACTCACAGGCACTGGGGCACCCAGAAAGACACAGGGCGCCCAGGATGAGCTGAGCTGCCCAGCGGGTGGGAGTCTGGACTCCAATTCTCCGCGTGACCGTGTTTTCTAGAACTACAGCATCATTCCACCCCTGTTAAGCTTCTTCTCCATATCCTTCTATTACACATGTTTAAAATTCATTCACAACTCTATAAGAGCATCTCTTTGGGGAAAGTCAGCCTGGAGAGAAAGCGTGAATTATGACTTCTGTTTTCTCCCTAAGAGTATCCATTTTCACCCTCCTGTTTGCAAATCATTTTCATGAGCCACTTGGGAATTTCCTGTTTATTTACCGTGGGCTCCAGCAAACCCAGACTCTCACAGCTCACGGCAGCGTTGGCCGCCGCTGCTGTCTGGCTGGGGCTTAGGGTGACTCATACCGAACCTACTCTCCCACCATGAGGTCGTGGGCTGCAGGGAACCCCAGACAGGGCCCTCTGGTTCAGGGGAGCCAGCAGGGCTCTGCCTGTGGCTAAGGACCCT